>NC_086184.1:18808919-19116523 GCF_023053635.1 Elgaria multicarinata webbii | reverse complement strand
GCATCATTAGCATTTGCCCAGTTTGTACCATCCAGATTTAACATGGACTCAGACACGATCTGCAGTCAAAGTCTGTACATTTCCAAACTTCCAATGTCATTTGCAAAGGGAGGGGTGGTGGAAATGTTCGACAGCATGTGAACGTTTGAGAAATGTGCATGAAAATTGTGTACTATTGAAAAAGTGTGCATGGGAGAAGAATGCATATTTTAAAGTAGGGGTGTGCACGGACCCCCCGATCCGCTTCTCTTCCAGATCCACAATTTGAAGATGGGGCCGCTTCACTCTGCCCCACTCCGCCTATAGTCCGCTCCGCTCCGCTGCGGAGCTCCAGATCCGGATCGGAGCTCCGCTTTCCCCCCCCCCCCCATAGGCTTGCATTGAAATCCAAAAAAGTATACAACTTTTTTTCTGTTAAAGTTAGAAAACTCACACGCATGCCAAGACTCAAGCCAATGCAAGCCTCCCCTGATTTTTGGGGAATTTTTGAAAATCAGACACCCCATTTGCAGACATGGGCTTTTCTCCGAGATTTTGACAGATATTTTTTTTGAAGTGGGTACCCTCACAGATGCCATCTAGATCCACAATCATGCCAAGTTTCAAGCAAATCCCATCATCCCCTGATTTTTGGCGGGGCTTAAATCTTTAACGCACCACCCATAACCACAATTCACACCCCTTTCGATATCTCCATCAATTTTCAAGTTAGAAACCTCAAACTTGGCACTATGATAGATTATCAATGGATAGACATGCCTGCCAAGACTCAAGACAATCCCATCATCCCCTGATTTTGGGGGAATTTATGAAAATTGGACACCCCATTTTCAGACATGGACTGTTCTCCGACATTTTGACAGATAAAAAAAATTGAAGTGGGCACCCTCACAGATGCCATCTAGATCCACATTCATGCCAAGTTTCAAGCAAATACCATCATCCTCTGATTTTAGGCACCAAGACACCTCATGTACATATACACATGCATGCCAAGACCCAAGCCAATCCCATCATCCCCTGATTTTTGGGGAATTTATAAAAATCGGACACCCCATTTTCAGACATGGGATTTACTCTGACATTTTGACAGATAAAAAATTTGGAAGCAGGCACATCCGCATTCATGGCAAGTTTCAAGCAGATTCCACCATCCCCTGATTTGGGGGGGGCCTTTAACCTCCAACGCATCACCCCTAACTGCAATTCAAACACCCCTTTTCTATATCTCCGTCAATTTTCACATTAGAAAGTAAAACCTCAAACTCGGCACCATGATAGCTTATCCATACATGCTTGCCAAGACTCAAGCCAATCACATCATCCCCTGATTTTTGGGAAATTTTTGAAAATCGGACACCCCAGTATCTTAGGGATTTAAAGCTGCAGACAGCTCAATGGGGCCATTTCAAAGGAAATCCCAACATGCCATGAATTGGGGAGTAGAGATAAACCTATATGAAATCTTCTTCCACACTTGAAAAATTGATTTGGAACTTCCAAAAGTCTAAGTGAGCGCAGGAAGGACTTATCCCCTGAGTCAAACCAAGACACACACAAACCATCCCCGCGAGGCGGGGAGGAGGGAGGGAAGGCAGGCAGGCAGCAGACATTTCTGGGGGCATAAGGAAGTGAGCCAAGGATAGTTTCAAAGCCAGTAATGCAAACCATCCCTGTGAGGCAGGAGCAGCACAGAGAGATGCCTTTTCTTTTGCATCCCATAACTAGGAGGCTAGGAGGCTAAGAGTAAAGCTTTGTGATCCTTGCTTCAGAGTTGATTGACTGCACTGTGATCACAGCCATTACTAAACGACAAAATAATAATGTTAATAGCAGTACTAATTAATATTAATAGCAACAACAACAACAACAACAACAAGGAGTTGAACCACAATGAAAGCCTGCCTGACTTCACTGAAGAGGAAAAGCCAGGAGAGCTTGGGCTATGGGGTGTAAATATAAAATGGAATAAATAAATAAATAAATAAAGGAGGGTTGGAATTAAAAGCAGCAGTGTTGCTGAATAAACAACAAGAAGATTTTTTTTAAAAAAGGCTATATCTGTCTTTTACCAGTAAGAGGGAAGTGGACGTGCCCAGGGGGAGGGGGAACTGTGCCAATTTTGACTGGCCCTGTCTAGGGACCAGTCTTTAAGAAGCGACCTGACACTTCAACTCATGATAGGCATTAGCTAGCTTGCTTCTCCACTGGTTAACCTTTGGAGGACTCTGATGATCCTCCAAGGGCAGGACACAGTGTCTGTGCACTGGGCACGTCCAAATGCCCTAGGGGACCTCATCCCCTTGCACCACATCTATTCAGTTGTTCACCAAGGTTAGGGTGGGTAGCAGTGCTGTGTTTTCTATCCGTTATTTATTTGCTTAGTATATGATTTCAGGTTGTGTTTGTGCATTTGGTGGGTCTACTGTTTTAAAAAACACTGGGAAAAGTCCATTCAGACTAAGAAAGAGAAGTTCCAAGTATCCCAAGTATCCCGTTTTGCCTATCCCCTCCTCCAACTTTGGGATCATGTGATCATGACCAGGAGTTGACTCTGCCCCTCAGCACTTCAAAAAGGTAAATCTCCCTTTTTTTTTACCTGATTTTTCCAAAAATTATAGCAAGCGAACCACACCACGCAGAGAGCTGAGAGTAGGCTCAAAATGACCCCCCAGCCACGACTCTCTAAGCACAAGAAGTTTCAGAAAGATAGCTTAAAAAACAACACAGTTATCCCCTATTCTTTTCCGCAATGCAATCCTATGGGTGAAATTTTCCAAAATGGCGATCGGATCGCGCCGCGAAAAGAGAAGCGCTCCGCCTCTGGGCGCTTCTCTTCGCCGTGCTTCTAAGGGTCCGCGGTCCGCTTCTACTCCACCTCTGGGCAAGACGGAGCAGGCCAATTTGCTTCTGATTCTCCGATTCTAATCGGAGCGGAGCACATGCGTATTTGAAAGATGCACACCATTGATGCATAGATTTGAAAAGATACACACAAACAGACATACACATAATGAGCAAGTTGCCCAGTGGTGCAAATCAGCGAAACCTGACCTCACTGAAGTTCTCAAATTTCCATCTCAAAGCTCATTCTGACCCAAGTCGGTATCAGATTGTGAGCTTTGCTTTGTTTTATTTCTGCATGAAAATCTGTTTAGATTTCATGAGTATCTTTTACTCCCTTTTAATTCCCCCTGCACTTTCCACCCATTTCTTGTAGTCCTGCTCACTGGAGCAACAGAGGACAAATCTGCTCCATCTTCTGCATGGGAAGCCATCAGATATTTGATGACCACTACCATATATCCCCTAATAGACTCTGCCCCAGGCTGAACCTACCCAGCTCTTTCAACCATTTTTCATAGTACTTGGTTTCTATACCCCTCTATACCCCTCATCCTGGTTGCCCTCATTTTCATATGCTTATTTGATATGTCTTTCTAGGTGTGTGTGTGAATTGGCAAAACCTGAGCTCACCAAACTTCTCCAAGTTCCATCTTGAAGCTCTTTCTGACTCAAGTTTATATCTGATTGTGAGCTTTGTTTATGTCTTTGCAGGAAGTGGGGGGAAGATTGGTGGTGGGTTCTTGTAGTCTGCAGTGGAATGTCTTCCTTCTGCTAGGAAGTAACCATGGCCTGCAGAATAACCTGCCTGCCTCAAGATACATTTTTGAGCCATTGCTTCAGGGCTGAGAAGTAGGGCAGGGCTAGTTCTCAGATTCGGAGGGCCTTTGGACAAGACACCTGGTCCCCTCCTTCATCTTCTCACCAGGTTATTTGAAGGAACGCCTCCTCCCATATGTACCTGCCCAGACCTTAAGATCAACCACAGGGTCCTTCTCCGTGAGCCCCTGCCAAAGGAAGTTAGGCTGCTGGCTACTAGGAGGAGGGCCTTCTCCGCTGTGGCACCCCGGCTGTGGAATGAGCTCCCCAGAGAGGTCTGCCTGGCACCTACACTGTATTCCTTTCGTCGCCAGCTGAAGACCTTTTTATTCTCTCAGTATTTTAACAACTAATTTTAACGTACATTTAGGAGGAGGAGGAGGAGGAGGAATTCCAGGGAGCTCTTGTCAACAGTCCCCTGTTGGGGTGTAGACCCTCAGCAGGTGGCCTACACATGACACCAGATTTGCAGCAGAGTAAATTGTCCATGGCCTACACGTGACACCAGATTTGCAGCAGAGGATGGGTTTAAGGCAAGGTAGAATCCAAATAGGGTGGGGGGTTTTTTGCCAATGTGTGGCCCACTGTTCAAATTCTCTCAATGATCCTAATTACAACTGTGTGAATAATTTGATGTTGTCCTGTCTATACTTTGCAGTGTGATTAGTTAGGGGTGACATAGCTTCAACCCCTCCCCCTCCATGCCCGCTCCATCTTTCTAGAGTAGCATGGCATTAAGTTGATTTGGGTTAGTGTTGCTTCAGCAAGGGGCCTGTTGTCATGTCACATTTAATGTTGCTATATAACTGGAATCTGCCTTTCAGCTATGCATTGCGTCGGTGTATACGCACCATACATACAGCAATTTGCATACACACCTAATTATCTCCCCATCAATGTGTCTGTTATGTATAATTAAAGCCGTATATTTTAAAAGGTTTTTTTCTTCTTCTTCAAGAAAAACGTTAATTATATTTGGTTACATTTTACACAATTACTGTTAGTTGCATTTTATCTAAAGAAAAATACATGCCAATATTTGGCAAGGTCTCATCAAGGGGGATAATATATTGTGCACTCCACACACTTTAAAAATAAATAAATTGGGAGGGGGAATTTACTCAGCTCCAGTTATTACCCACTATTATTATCTAGGTTTAATGTATTCATACCTGGAGAAGACCTTCAAGGAAGGATGTCATCATATGCAATTTACTGTATCAAAGTACTATCATAAATGTGAGCAGAAGCACTATTTTCTGGGGAAGCTCACATTTTCCCAATCTTTCATTTGTATTTGAAAAAAATGCAGACTTTTTTTAAAAACACACACACACACACACCAATGTGTACTTATAAAAATGTGCATTAAAAAAACCACTGTCAAGTTTTATGCTTTACTCTAAAGGGGGAAAGTGCACATTTGAGTTCACTCTTTTAAAAATCTGCATTTTCCCACTTTGAAATGTGCACTTTTCCATTTTGAACAAAATAAAAACATAGCACAATCAGACACAGAAAACAATGTAAGCCAAGCTTCAAGGTGATGATTGGAGAATATTGATGATTGGGGGCGAGGGGGGAGCTTGTTCACTCATCCTTAGGTATAACTATCTTCTAAAAAAGCCTAAGGTTTTGTTCCCCAGCTGCTTTCGGATTACAATTCCCATTATCCCAGCCATCATGGTCAATGGTCGGGGATGATAGAAGTTATAATCCAAAATCTGGGGATCAAAAGTTTGGAACCACTGCTCTAATTATTAAGTAGAGATAAAGCATTTTGTGAGTCTGGGATGTTATTCACAACATCTAAGTGGCCTTTTTCATTTTATTGCAGATAGCCATACAATGTGCTTTTGAAATTGTGCATGATCACATGGGGGAGAATTTACATTTGGAATATTGTATACAGTTCTAGAATACTGTGTATAGTTTTTTGTACAATCCCTATCTCAAAAAGGTCGTCACAAAGCTGGAAAGGACACAGAAAAGGTTGCAGGTACTTTCTTACAAGGTTAAATTTTGGAGGCTCTTTAGATAGGAAAAAGGCAACTAAGGAGAAACTGAATAAAGGTTTAAAGAATTATGAAATGATATGGAAGAGTGGAGAATCTCTCTGTGTGTGTGTGCGCGCGTGCGTGTGTGTTTCTTTCCCTCTCTACCTCCTTTGTCTCCTTCATAGTAATGGAATTTGAAGTCGTTGAATACAAATATACTTGAATAGGTTTATAATCAGGGTAGACAATTCTTCACACAACACATCATACATCTTATGCCATAGGTGTCAAGCTGGTGACCTCTAGATGTTTTGTACTATAACTCCCAGGTCAATGGTCAGGAATTATGGGAGTTGTTATCTAAAATGTCTGGAAAGCAAAATATTCCCTTTCCTTGATTTATGGTATTCACTGTTGCAGGAGTCCTATATGAGTGTTATCCTTTCTGTTATTTCAGTCACAGGAAGTGGGAGAGCAGAGCGGGTCCAATGATGTCTCTGTCAGAGCCTCTTCTCCTACCATCCAAGTATTTATGTACATGCAAAGATTCTCCCTTGGAATCTGGATCTTTGAGTAATCATTGGCTTTTCCAGGACTTGCCCAGGACACTTTGCTGCCTGAGATGAAGGACAACATGGAGCCCCTACCATTCCATGTACAGAAGCCAGCTGGCAGTTGCATCTGACTTTGACATTAATGATGGGGTGGCATCCTTTGAATTGCCCCCCAAAGCTGCTGTTTAATGTAAAACTATGACTATAGAAATGTTTTATGTTGAACTGGGAACAGTGATTTTACTTCTTTTTTCTATTATAATGTTTGATGTGGAATATGTGAGTTCTAGAGATCACATACGGGGGTTCTTTGACCTCCCCACCCTAGGTCCAAGTTCACCCTAAGTCCAACATTATATATATATATATATAGAGAGAGAGAGAGAGAGAGAGAGAGAGAGAGAGAGAAGTGTATTGGAGGGGATCTACACTAGTCAAGTTAGAACGTGTCTTCCCGTTTTTAAGTGTGCGTTTGGTAGACTTTCACCACATGACGTTCAGTTTGTGACGTTTTGTTATCTGTTCTCCAGTTTTTATTTTGAACTTCTCTGAAATAAGTTGTTCTATTTGGTATGATGTGGCCGATTTTATCGTATTAAATGGGTTTCCTGTAGTTTTTAATTAGCCAATCGCATTTCTGGGGGCATGTTTATGTAATTTCCATGCCCAAAGTTGGAGCTGTTTTTTCCTTTCAAGCCTGTCTTTTGCAGGCACTTCCAGTTTCACTTTTGGGAGGCTACTGGCTGGTGGAGGATTGTCTCGGAGAGAAGTGGGAGGGGAAATTACAAACAGATTTATTTTCTTAGTGTAGCCAAAAGGAATGCATTCCCACAGAAAGAGAAAAGTAAGTTAAACGTTTTACAAACTGCTACGTTTTAAATCGTTCGAAAACAAAACGTTCAATGACTGTAAAAACATCGTTTCATATACTAGTGTAGATTCCCTCTTGGCTGTAGTATTGGACTGGAACTTGAGATCCAGGTTCTAGTCCCCTCTTAGCCATAAAGCTCATTGGGGAACTTTGGGCCAGCCACTAACTCTCAGCCTAACCCACCTCACTGGGTTGTTGTGAGGATAAAGTGGAAGGGGAAATGAACCGTGTAAGCCACCTTTTTGCAGGTGCAAAAAAAGGAGGGTATAAAATGTAAGGATATAAGCAAACTTAGTGTTCTCATGTCCTGTTTGTGGGCTCTTCCCATGGGCATCTGGATGACACTGCGGAAAACAGGATGCTGGACTCAAGAGTCATGTGGTCTGATCCAGAAGGGCTTTTTATATGAGTGGGTTTGGGCACACCACTATCTCTCAGATGAACCAACCTTACAGGGTCTTGGCACAATTCAAGTGACATAAGTCCATGTAATCCCCCTTTGCACTACTCGGGGGAAAAAGGACAAGATGAAATATGCCAAATAAAGAAGAACACATTGTTAAAATTCCATACATTCATGTTTTCCTCATTTGCACTTGAGAGAAACTGTGACTGTGTATGGTACGGGCTTTTAAAAATGTTATTCACACTTATTTGCAAATGAAATGTTTGTTTGGATTAGAGTTTTGTTGAAAAGTCCCCAAATATTTTCCCATATGGATAATTGGGGGTAACAAAGGTACATTTGCATACATCTGGTTGCTGTACCTGAAAGCTACATGAACAAAGTTGTTCTCTGTATGAAGTACCTTATATACTGTGTGATATCATGTTTTGAAGTCATGGAAAGTTAGCATAGTTTAACAAGTATATATTCAGAAGAGAGCTATGGGGGAAAACATTTTAGTTACAAAAATGAGGACATTAATGTTAATGGGAAGGTATAAGGATTGAAGAAACTCAAGGTCTTTGTGCTGTGTGGGCACTGTGCTTTATTTTGTGCTTAAGCTCTTTCTCTCTGTAGTGTTAAGTGTTTTGTTTTGGGGAGAAAATCTGGTGTGGGGAGGGGAGAACTTGAGTATGCTGAAATGAAAAGCTTTCTCCAGAATTAATGGGCATATATTTAAAGTGTCACATTGAACTTTAGAGACAGACATACTTGTGGGGGGAGAGGGGTTGATCCGTGTCTATGTTCTTGAATTCTGTGAAGGCCCTCAAAGGATGTGACTTAATGCCTTTTAAACAAGGACCTATGTTAAGCTTTAGAGGCCTTCATTATCTCAGTCAAATGCAGATCTTTGGATCTGCATTCTAATACTGCTCATGGATGAAGCCAAAAGTGGGTGTGGACTGAGCCAAAGGGGATAGTGACAGGGTGAGAGTGGGTGGGGCTTGCAATGTGGGTTAGGCCCACATGTGGCTTTCTGGCCATATATCCCCCATCTCTCCATTAAGGAATACTTACTATCAGCATTGCCATCTTCCATACCAGTCTACCTTTTTCCTGAGATAATCATATGAAGATCTTCTCCAAGTATCTCCACCATCTGTGGTAAAGTGGATGGCAACTGGAGACAGAGCCTTCTTGCTGTCCAACAGGGAGGCTTGCCAGGAATCTGCATTATCATTCTTTTAGTTTCTGATGAAGACCTTCAATTTCCCCAGTACTTTTAAGACTGTTCAACCCTAAGTAGATTGGGGTTGGGGGGTATGCTGCTTTTTCCTGCTGTTTTACATGTTTATTGTTGGCCAGTTCATATTGTCACAGTGAGAGAAATAAGCCACAGTGCCTTATTCCTCCCACCATGCATGCCAGTCACATGTCAACTGGACCTTCCTAATTACCCTTGATGGCATGGCTTGTTGTGTCATCAAAACCCAAGCAGAATGGCTTGTTAGGGACAGGAGACACTAGCCTTTAAATAACCCAACAACAGCTGAAGTGTTATTTGAGGGTTGCTGCCCACTCAAGCAATCCATGCCACGCAAGTTCAGATGACATGGCAACCCATAGTTACAAGGGTAATTAGGGAAATATGACTGACATATGGCTGGCCTGCATAGACAGTTTAACAACCCATCATGGCTTGTTAACCCCACTACGATTGTTAGGGATATATGGGAATTTTGGTTTTGCTTGCTTTCTAGAGTGATATTCACTCTCTGTTCTTTATGAACTACATACAAGTAGTTTGTGCAAAGCTTTCTTAGTTATAAAGATACTTGTGAGATGTTAGTTGTTGTTAGCTCTTAATCCTAGTGATGGCCCATTCTGTCTGTTACAAATCCACCTGACTGCAAGGTACTCAATACCAAATCCTTGGTTAAGGAAGGGATGGAGACCATTTATGTATTGCTGTGGATATCAGACATTGCTATTACCTTCTCCCCAGATTTTTGGAAGGCAATATTGGGTACTCCATTGATTTTAAATAAAGCTGTAATACCAGATAGTTATCCCTTGCTTGCAGCTGCGGTAATAGTGGGTATATGACGCTCTGTGCTGTCAAGTAACTTGGATCCAAAATAAAAGGATTTCTGCAGGTTCTCACAGTTACTCAGAAGAGCTTTACTTCTTCCATTACAAGCTGAAGATTTCTGTTTATTTCCCGGATATGTCTTTTGCTCTCTCATTTTAATGGTATTATTTTCAAGGGGGGGGGGGGAATAATGCTCACTGGGAAGACATTACTTGGCTGCCAATTTACCATAATCACACATCTCTGCTTGACATTCCAGACTCTCTTTCGAGAGATGGAGAGAGGAGATAAATATGTCCAAACATTCAGAGGCACTGTCATCTGATTTTATCTACAGCAGGGGTTCACAGCACGGCCCCTACATGTCCCCTCCACTGCCACCACTGCAAATATTTATTTATTTATTTTAGAATGTTTGTATAACACCTTCTATGATAAAAATCCCAAAGTGATTCAGAACAATACCATGGTTCATTACAACAATACACCATTAAAAGCCAGGGAAAACAAACTTCTTCTTTTTTAGTACTTGGACCAAACGGAGTGAATGATTTATTACAGAGGGAAGGTTATTCCGGAGGAAGTGTACCACCACAGAGAAGGCCCATTGCCATGTTGCTACCAGATGGGACTCTACAGGGTGTGACACAGATAGCAAGGGCTCCCCTGAAGATCAACATGGTCTAACTGCTCTGTATAGGGCAAGATGATGTTTCAACTAACGCGGTCACTCCAAGTTCCAATCTAATGAAATTAATTAGGTTCTAAATTATCACCTAATTTGCCATTTCTGAGGACACTTTAGGAACCAGTATTCCCAGAGGTTATTCATAACATTCAGGGAAAGTGTGGGTGGCTGGATGTGTGTGTGTGATGAGGAAAAAGAATGTGCACATGCTCATGAGCATGCACATGTGCTGTCCCATCCCCCAACTGACACCACATGTGGCTCTCGGGAAAAGGTTTGCACCCCTAGTCTGCAAGATGAATTTGCCATTGATTTATACTGAGTTGAGATTGAACTCAGACCAAAATTCCACCTTTATTATTATTATTATTATTATTATTATTATTATTATTATTTATTTATTTATATAGCACCATCAATGTACATGGTGCTGTACAGAGTAAAACAGTAAATAAAAATTTCATCAATGGGCAGGTGACAGAATAAAAGACACCTGACAATTTGCAAAAAACACATGGAGTGGAATACACAAAATTCCTTCCATCCCTTGCGTTACTATCAGTCAAATGGAATTCCGGGCTAGATGGAAGGGTGAATCTCTTTCAAAAGTGTGCTGTTCTCCCTGGACAACATAACACCAAGGGAAATGAATTAATTGGTACAGGCAGTGATATCATGCTGATGTTGTCACTGCTTGTGTTAGATCCACACAATCTTACCTCCCCGGTAATAGAGGAATGGATGTCTTCACTTTTATGTGTCATTGCATCCTGCAGAAAACAGCAGAACTGACCTTGCAAGAATGATAAGAATGACTCTGTGTGTGAGAGAGGGGGTGGGTGGGGAATGCACTCGACATGATTCTGGAAGAGGCAAGAGTTTGCTTAGGACTCTAAGGTATAATCAGCAAAAGCAGTTTCTTCCTGTTCCTTTACAAGGTGAGGCTGAACTGCTTGCTAATGCTGTAGCACTCCAGAGAGGCAGCCATCTGAACAGCAATATCCACATATGTATTGCTATTAACTTCCACATCACTGTTGAATTCAGAAGTGTGAGGCAAGGACATCTAAGGAGAAAAAGGAAGGCAGTTGGTAGGGTGGATGCACTTTGCTCCTCTTATTAATCCCAACTCTATTTTAGAGCGTTCTCTTTCTGGGAGGCCCATAGCTTTGAGGAAGGACCATAGTTCAGAGGCAGAACATACACTTTACATAAAGAAGGTCTCAGGTTCAAGCCCTGGTATGTCCAATTATAAGAATCAGATAGTAGCTTATAGGGATGGACAACATTTCTCACTTTTGCTTCCTCTTGCATTCATTCATTCATTATTATTATTTCTTCTTCTTCTTCTTCTTCTTCTTCTTCTTCTTCTTCTTCTTCTTCTTCTTCTTCTTCTTCTTCTTCTTCTTCCCAATAACAGCAGCAACTGGGGTGTATGTGTAGAATGACCTGCTAGAGGCTCTCTTTTACCCTCCCACAACTGTTCAAGCAATGGCCATAGCACTACCTTGTTGTTCCTTTCCTCTTCCCTCACTTCAGCTTTCTCATGGCTATTAATTAGAACAAGCCATTTCTTCAGGTGAGAACTGCTTCGAGTGCATTGGTATAGAAAAGTAGTAAATAAATAAGGGCATTGTTTAAAGGATGTGATAACAACCCTCGTTCACATGGACAATAAATCTGTGACTGTTTGTCACTATCTTGGTTCTGTCTCCGCCCAGATCACATATTCAGCCAAAATGGGCAATTACATCTGAGATAGTTGCCATAGTTTGCATGGCTACTTCACACTTGGTTCTTTTACAGGACAGGTTCATATATTAATGAGATAGGGAATTCTCAATGTGTGGGAGTTAGGGATGGGGATGAAATTATGTTGAAAGTTAATATGAAACAACCTAATTCACACTTCCCAAATGAATGTGCAAACCAGAACACAAATATCCATTATTATTATTATTATTATTATTATTATTATTATTATTATTTCCTGCCTTTTCCCCAGTATTCAAGGTGGTTTTCATACTTCTCCAAATTCTTGCTATAGTTTAAAAAATGTATAACAAAATTAAGGAATTGCTATCACATTGGATAAAAGCTGCATATAAAAATGTGTACATTAGGGGAAATAGCATGCAAAGAGGCATGCAAAGTGCTTAAAATGCATATATTTAGAAAATTGTGTACATCAATGCATAAAAATTGTCACGTGCACAAAAATTGAAAATAAATTTCCATGCAGATTTTTTTTAAAAATAAATAAATCACACAAACTGATGTAGAAACAAGACAGAATGCATTTGTGTTTGGGGAAAATGTGAATTATATAGAAACAGTGACTGTTAAAGTGAAACAGACAGATTTGTCCATGTCTAAGGGTGATGAAATAGAGAAGAAGTTAGTTCATGACACTGTTCTTGCTGTTAGTGTCTCATCATAAATTGAATTCAGAGTGGGATCCTCTACATGTCTACTCAGAAGTAACTTCCATTGACTTCAATGGGGCTTACTCCTGGATAAGTATGCATAGACCTTTGAGAGTCAATAATTGTGAACCAAGGAGAGAATGCCATTTTAAAAGTGTCATAATAATGTCAAAATGTGGGTTGGTTTTGTTTTTATTTTAAGCCAGGCAACTTTCATATGAACACTATTGTTAAAATTACCCCAGCCTATCACTTTCCTATTAAATATTTTAAGGCATTAAAGAAGTCATATTTTATTCATCATCACTGTTATGCACATAGATATCAAACTCATGTGGCTGTATGTTGAGTTATGTTTTGTACAGCTGCCTACAGGTGGCTGCTATATCACCATTTCTAGTGTTAAAATATTTAAATATTCATTTAATTATTTTTGAAAGAAGGAGAAAGGGAAGAAAATGTAGCTTCCATGCTTTTAATGAAGACTTATTCATGCATGCACAGGAACAGCAGTATTTACACATACCAAGCTTTATATTTTATGTATGGGAATATAAATGTGAGAAGAATGCTGGGTTTTTGTTTTGTTTTGTTTTAAAAAGGCACGTTTGAATTTGTCTGCACTGACTGGCAGCATCTTTCCAGGATTTCAGACAGATATGCCAGCCCTTTCTGAAAGGTTTTTGACTTTAAGCTGCTTCAACTTTGACCCAGGCAGGCTGAACATCAGTGATAGAAATATCTATGCTGCCAGAACTTTGGGTCTACCAGCTATCTTTACTTCAGTCTTCTTGAGATTTAAGCCTTAGCTAGATCTAAGGTTTATCCCAGGATCATCCCGGGGTCATCCCTGTTCATGTAAATGACACACAGGGAATCCCGGGAGCAGGCAGGGACGACCCCGGGTTGATCCCAGGACAAACCTTAGGTCTAGCTAAGGCCTCAGTCTCAATTGGTTCTAGAAGGCACAAAGCAGAGGGTTACAGAGTTACAAAACCCTTTTCCATCCTCTTTTTTCTTGTATGGGATCAGCCTCCCTGTAATTCTTGTTCGCAGACAAACAACTCACTCCTCGTTGCCACATTTTATGCTTTGTGATTAAAATCAAATCAACTCTGCAAATGCCATCATCAACAACACATTTCTTCTTATTTTTTCTTGGCTGAAATTGGAACCATGTCTTTAATATGCTCTGAGTCTTTGTGGGACTCCCCTCCCCTCTCGCTTTTCATTCCAAAACAGGCCTGAAAAGCCACTTCCTGACTGTTGGGTTTCTGTACAGTACTGCTTTTCCTGCTCCCTCCCAATCCCCTTTCCTTTTGTGTCATGTCTTTTAGATTGTAAGCCTGTGGGCAGGGACTGTCAAGAAATACTTTTGTAAGCCGCCGTGAGAGCTTTTTTTGGCTGAATGGCGGCATAAAAATCCTTAAACAAACAAACAAACAAACAAAAATAATAGTAATGCAAGTGTCTCGCTGTGTGCTTTGACAATGAACTTCCTTCCTTCCTTCCTTCCTTCCTTCCTTCCTTCCTTGGGACTGTCAAGCACAAGGGATGTGCAGATCAGTAAAACTTGTGTTTGCCAAAGTTTGCCAAATTTTATCTTTAAGCTTTTCTGACTCAAATCTGTATCATACTGAGAACTTTTTTCTTTATTTATTTATTTTTGCATGGAAACCCATGTGTATTTTCTTTCAAATGTTCCAACTGTATGCATCAATTGTCAGCATCCTTGAAATGTACACATTCTTCTCCCACTGATTAAAGCATATTTCTGTGCATTTTTCAAATGTATGCATGCTGTCGAACACTATTTTTTAATTTGAGAAACACACTACAAGTTAGGAAAAATACAGACCTTGACCACTGATTGCATCCAGATCTATGTTCAGTCTGGAAAGTGCGAACTGGGTACATTCTGATACAAAAAAAAAAAAAAAAAAAAGCAGCAAACTGAAATGAGTTTGTCATACATCCCTATCAAAAGCTGTGATTAGTGGAAAATCAAGTATACTAAGCTGTTTTGAAGGGACCTAGTTTCCTCTCTCCAACTACATCATTCAGGCATATAGTTACATATCCTTTGCCTCCTTAGAAACAATATTTCAGGCATATGGGCAGAAACCATGCTAATTATTTTATTTATTTATTTATTTATTTATTTATTTATTTATTTCACTTATATACTGCTCCCATAGCCAGGGCTCTCTGGGCGAAATTCTAAAATTGAGGTAAAAACAAGTATTAGGGGTGTGCGCTCCACACAGAAAATCTGGGGGTCCACCAGACCTCCAACAAACCTCCAAAATTGCACTGTGATTAGGGGGCAGTTTTAAAAATGTTGGAAACCCATGGTGCAATTAGAAGATTGTTTAGAGCCCTGAATGGATCTGTAGGTCTGAAGGTTTTTTTAGGTGATGTGAGAGCATGTTTCATGTTGATGGACAGCTAACTGAACACACATCCATATTAGGAAGATGCCAAGGGATGAAGGGGTGAATCTTGAGATTGGCATCTGTAGCTAACCAATAGCCACAGTCTCCTTCCTGTACCCCCATCCAATCACAATGCTTATAGGGAGGGAATTGCAAATGATAAAACCCATTTTCCCTGCCCTGGAACACATTCGTTTGCTAGCTCATGGATCAAGAAAGATTCCAAGTTCCACTCACCATACTCACTATTGATGTTGGCTGAAAGGAAGGATTTTAGAAAATAATGAAAACCATTCCATGTAAATGATTTGTCACAGGAAGTGATGATGACTGGCAGGCAGTGTTGATACATACAAGCCCACATTGTGATATGGACCCCATTAGAGCAAATGGTCAGGGAACAGATCTCTATTTTTATGAACTGAAGCAGATCTCTATTTTTATAAACTGAACATGCACAACTGTGCATCAGCAGAATAAAGGATAAAAGGTCCTGCATAGTTCTCTCTCTCTCTCTCTCTCTCTCTCTCTCTCTGTCTCTCTCTCTCGTGTGTGTGTCTGTGTGTGTTGGGGGGGTTTGAGGGGGATATTTTTAAAAAGTCCTAAAAATCGAGGGATGAAGGTATCTGATTTAAACTTGCATGGCAAAAGCCCTACTTAACAGCTACCAGGGTGCCAAGTTTCATCTCTTTAGCTTTACAAATTATGGCTATATATGCTTTTTTGTTGTTGTTAATTCCAATTGATGGCGCAGTTTTCCATTGGGTAATCCAATGGTGCAGGGAAACAGAGCCATCCCAAAAATTAGGATGGGGAACCACCTCATCAAAGCGCTGCTAAAATTTTAGGGAGGAGCAGTCCCACTCTGCACACCCCTACTAATTATGGGTTCTACTTTCATATAATATAGTCTTACAATCTAAACGCTTATGGGAAAATAAATCCTGAGTTCCTACTGAACTGGATTATACTATTGCATAAACTCCCGTTGCCTTTTCTTGGGGAGTGGTGGGGCAGGGGGCACTGTTGCTTTTTTTCCAATGCCGATGAATGCACATATTTCATTGTTTTCCATTTCAAAAGCACAGCACTGACTTTCATTAAATATGTAGAAGGACTTCTATGGGATATAAACACAATGGCATTGAAAAGTCCAAGCAATTAGGTGACGCTACCTAAGGCGAACGGTATGGTCAGCCTGCAAATGGGATAATGTTCTATTTTGACTCACAATGTTCCCTTGGAATGTGTTTCATTATGCCCAGTTGCTCATTACATTGATTTTGTGCACCAGATGATTCCACTCCAATAGCCCCTGTTTTATTATGGGCACTTTGTATTTTGCATTACCTGCCCCAAGTAAAACACTGTCCCAAATTCTCCACCCCTCTTTTGGGGATGCCTTGTGAAATGTTTTTTTTTAATCTGACTTCCTAGAGTTGTCCTTCTTTAGGGTTTAGTTTCATCCCCAGAGTGTTTAGAACAGAACTCAAGCAGTCCAGGTTTTTAAATTAGCCAGACTGCTTTACATGTCCTGGATTAATATGCAGATCGGAATGCTGTTAATCTTCAGATTTCATAAACCCCAAACATTGCAATACAGTCCTTAATTCAAAATACATACCAAATCCCTACAAAAATGCACAATTCAGGGCAACGTGCTTATAACATGCATATTTTAGGATACTTCCCTTACAAAAATGTGTATTGTTTTTATTTCTATCCCTTCTTGCTCTCTCTCTCCCGCTCTCTCTCTCTCTCTCTCTCTTCCTTCCGTCCAAGGAGCCAAAGGTGTCTTATATAATGCTCCACTTCCGCTACATTATATCCTCACAACCACCCAGCGAGGTAGGTAAGGATGAGCAGGGGGTTGGACTAGATGGCCTTGTAGGCCCCTTCCAACTCTGCTATTCTAGCATTCTATGAGAATGACTGACTGGCTCAAAGTCACCCAGTGAGCTTCATGCCTAAGTGTGGATTCAGCTCTACAATCCAACCACTACACCACACTGGCACTTCTACTTTCTGATTTGTGATATTTTCATCTGCAATATATTGCATTTCATGGTAAATCTTACTTCCCGAGTCTCACTCTACCCACCCCCAACTAAAAGAGAGAGAGAGAGAGAAAGAGACTCTGGCTGCGTATAAATCCAACGTGGAGACTGCCAGATGTATGGGACTACAGTTCTTATCATCCCCAGCCATCATGGCCATACATCATTTCCCTACCCTGTGCCTGCTTACCCTACCCTGTACCTGTTTGCATTCTCTTCCCCTCCTTATTGTTTTACTATGATTTTATTAGATTGTAAGCCTATGCGGCAGGGTCTTGCTATTTACTGTTTTACTCTGTACAGCACCATGTACATTGATGGTGCTATATAAATAAATAATAATAATAATAATAATAATAATACAGGCTGGGGTTGATGCAAACTTCAATCCAACACATCTGGAAAGCCCCAGATTGGGAAGGCTGAATTCACACACACACACACACACACACAAGGTGAGAGATGCATAGTTCAAAAAGTCCCAAAGGCAGGACTCTGGAGTTAGCAAACTTTTTTTTGGGGGGGGGCAGTCTCTCCTCCCACCCCCACCCTGCAAATGGTCCTATAGCACATGTAGAAATAAAATAAAACCAGAAGATGAAACTGCACACTAAACGAGAAGCATAACATGTAGTTTGGTGACCATGGCCAAACCTTGTGGTAGTGAATTCCATAGTCTTAATTATGTGCTGCATGATGAATCCTTGCCTTTCATCTATGCTAACTCTTCCACTAATCAGATGTAGACGCAGAAGTGCAATGCTATGAAGTTTCTCTTATTACAGGGTTCCAAGCCAGAATTCTTATGGTTGTTCTGCTATTGTGGTGTTGGTGGGTTTTCCTTCAGTTTCAGAGAGAGTGTATTACTCACAAAGTTTTATGGTGAACTCCAACGTTGCACTTCCTGACAATGCAGTGCATCAGTATCTTTTTCATATTTAATTCCTAGATTCTTTTTGGGTGTGTGCATTTTGTTTTGGTTTTTAAGTTCCTCAAACTCTGCGGCGAACACATCCCTATAAATATGTGACATGACTAAATGATGAAACAGCAGCTTCCTGCTGAAATTTTAAAGCGAGACAGGCATTGTTTTAGCTGAGGAAGCCATTTACAGACCAGCTGTTCCCACTCAAAAGAGGTGGCAGCGATCAGCAAAAAAGGAGAAATGCTTTCTCGGTACATATTGAAATTAGTTTTATTTCACTCCCGCACATTTTGTTCAGATGGCAAAGGAGACAAAAGCTATTGCTCCTAACTAATAATGAGGATCATGGTAATAACAAAAAAAGCCCCGATTTAATGGAAGGCATTAGTGTTTCAGCATCCAGTCTTGCACTCTCCTAAAAAAGGAAGCAGAGGGGGAGACTGATCTAGGATTGTTACACATAGGAGACTAGTTCTTGATATATAATAATGGATGTAAAAAAAGGCTGGAAGGAAGAGTCAGGAGGCCATATGCCTTTTCTTTCCTTCCCTGATCATTAGAAGGAATGTTGTTCTAAAATGTCAGATAAACCGTCTACTCGGCTTGGATGAATTTATTTATTTATTTATTTTTATTTTTATTTATTTTTATTTATTACATTTTTATACCACCCAATGGCCGAATCTCTCTGGGCAGTTCACAAAATTAAAATCATGAAGAGTATAAAAACAACCACAAATACAAAATACAATATAAAAAGCACAACCAGGATAAAACCACACAGCAAAAATTGATATAGGTTAAAATATGGAATTAAAACAGCAAAGTTTTCATTTAAGTTAATAGGTGTTAAAATACTGAGAAAATGAAAAGGTTTTCAGCTGGCGACAGAAGGAATACAGTGTAGGTACCAGCCGAACCTCTCTGGGGAGCTCATTCCACAGCCGGGGTGCCACAGCAGAGAAAGCCCTCCTCCTGGTAGCCACCTGCTTCACTTCCTTTGGCAGGGGCTCACGGAGAAGGACCCCTGTGGGTGATCTTAAGGTCCAGGCAGGCACGTATGGGAGGAGGCGTTGTGACCCACCATGCCAAACACAGCTCACCCTCCGTGTGTTTCACATCTTGTCCTTTCCCCCAGGCAGTAAAATGACTTGGGCCAGCTCTGTGTAATGCAATCGGATCCTTTTAAAAAAATATATTGGGCTACCTGTAAGTTGCATTCTGGCAAGTCTGGTTCTGAAATATGTTTCTGCCCAGTTAGAGCCCTGCACAACAAACATTTTGGCTTGTATGTGTTTTATTATTTACATGTTTCTGTATCATTGGGTGTGTGTGGGGGAAACGAGGCCCAGGAACAGACTTGGTGGGGATTGAAGGAGGCTAACTGATAAAGGTCCTACCATCATGATTGTTCCAAGCTAGAATATGACATCATCCTTACTCAATAGCCAATTTGGTATTATAGGACTTTAGGTATGTACAGATTGCGTAAAATCCATCCTGTCTGAGTTTCTCAGATTGTCAGCCACCTTTCATTCCATGATTTGACAACTGCAGGGTCAGACTTTTTTTACAGTTTCCAAATTTAGGTAAATGGGAATTTGCGCAAATTCACACATGCACAATTCCCTTCTCCAAAGCACATTTTCACACTTCAGCTTATGGGAGAAATGCACTTTTTTTGCCTTTTTTGCTCTATTTTTGCATATATATGACAAAATTTCCCAAAGTTTAGGAAATATTTATTTATTTATTTATTACATTTCGATGGACTCCACCCCACTGGGAAAAGTCAGTCCTCTGCAAAATCCATGGGTCAAATTCACACAAATCTAAATTAATTTGTTTATGTTGTGGATTTCTCCAACATCTCTATCAGACAAATGCTAATTTGGACTGTTTGGACTTGTGTATGATTAGCATAATAATGATTCTAACAGTATATTTGCAAAACTTTGCATACCAAGATGAGAAAGAAAGAAACCAGGCACATGAACTAGACGTTACTAATATTTGTCCTTGGGGACAGGTATAAAATGCATGTTGCCATATTAACAACTTTGGTTCCATTGCCCCAGGCAATCAATTCAAAATCATTTGATTAAAAAATCACTGCATTAGCATTGCATTCTCAAGCTGCCTCCTATTATCATTTTCCTGTTGCTTACTATAATGACAATCAGTATCAACTCTCATTATTCTAAGCAAAGGCTATAGTCATTTTCATCTTAATGACTGAAGTGATACACCTCTACAGGGACCAATTTTGATCTACTTAAGTTATAATGTTTTCATTGTTAATACTTGATAGAGTGCTCTGGTAGCCTCCAACATTTACTTGACTCTCCTTGAGTTTATCCTCATTCCTGCATACTTTTACTTTTGTTTCTGCAACTACCAAGTTCTCACTGAACATACTAGTATCAGCTAAAATCCACATTGAACTGACTGGAAATCTTAACTTATTCTTCAAGAATGTTTGTTGAGAAATGGTCTTTATTTACTACATTTTTGAATAATAGTTTTCAAGATACTTTTCAACCTTATATTCCCTTTCAATTTTATTTGAAAGAGAATTCAATGTATATTTCTGAATTTTTGTACTTTTCATAACAAAATATTATTAAAGGAACATAATGGCTTCTTGTGTTTATAAAATACCATTGTACTGGGCCACCAAACACCAGTTGTTGAAAACCTACAATTTAAATAGATAGATAGATGATAGGAATACACACTTTTTAGTTTTAATGGAATACTGAAGAATCTATAGAAAATTATCTGTACATTAAAATTATCCGTACATTTTAAAAAAAACCAGCAAAACAAGAAAAAGTTAAAAACAGACAAGAGAAGGAGATTAAAAAACAAAATGCCAGTAGCAAGATAGCCAGGCAGAATAAAACTTCAGGCAGATTAACAGCCATGTAATGATACTGGTATGACATCAAGAAACACACCCTCTGAGCTGTAGGGCATACACTAGCTAGTCACCACTAGCCATAAAAGATTGGCAGTAAATTGAGAAGCCTAGCACACCTACCAGAGGCTACTGCAGGAACGTCTTTGCCTTTTAGTTATATCAAACACCTAAGTTAGGGTGACCATATGAAAAGGAGGTCAGGGCTCCTGTATCTTTAACAGTTGCATAGAAAAGGGAATTTCAGCAGGTGTCATTTGTGTATATGGATAACCTGGTGAAATTCCCTCTTCATCACAACAGTTAAAGCTGCAGGAGCTATACAAGAGTGACTAGTGGGCAGGGCACCTGCAGCTTTAACTGTTGTGATGAAGAGGAAATTTCACTAGGTTCTCCATATATACTAATGACACCTGTTGAAATTTCCTTTTCAATACAACTGTTAAAGATACAGGAGCCCTGTCCTCCTTTTCATACCCTACCTAAGTAAAGGTCACCTCCTTCCCCCCCCCTTTTTTTGCACCACCATAGCAATATATTTAGACCTCACTAGAATGTTTCCTTTGAACACTTCTTCTAAATGCCTGGTTAGCCATCTGTAATCAATATGCACTTCAGGAATAAAATCATGATTGAATGGCAGTATTTTTGTGCCATTTTCATTGTTCTTCTAGTAAAATTCTAATGTGATTTTGATAATAATAATAAAAAAATCTAATTGAAGGTAATGCTATGTGAATTGATTGTTCAGGTGATGCATTGCACAGTTTATCAAGTGTGGAAGAATGGTTTGCAATTAAGTCAAAATGGCAGAGCAATAATATAATTCTGTTCGTAACAACCCTTGAATATGTTTAAACAGTTAATTAAAATTACAATAATAATATATAAAATGCCTTTAATGTTAAATACGAAAGAAAAGCTAATCAATATTTGTTAAGTAATCCAATTAATTGAGCAATCTAATTTCTGCTACCTCTGAAGCTATTTAAATACCCAGATGCATACTTAATAAGACTTAATAATCAATTATGTATAACCACAATTTATTAAGGATATGCATTAAGGCAAATGCATCTGAACTAGGTTTCACCTGTAAATGTTCTGCAATTAAACCTTTAAATGACCTTTTCCCCATCTTTTCTTTCTACAGTCCTGGGCACAAGTTCTTCCAAGTGTTACTGCTTTGAATCCTGCATTGATTTTAATATAACTCAAGTCCAGCATCTCTTTTCTTATAAATTAGACACAGCACATTTCATATAATTGGGTTGAAAAAGAGTGAAGACTTGTTTGAGTGGTTGTTGTCTGCCCTCCTCCCGGTGTTCCTTGGAGAGATCTGACAAGAACACTGCAAGTGAGACGAAATTTTGCAAGTTGAAAAGGTAGGCATACGTAGCTCATGCATTGTGGGTGGGAAGCTGAAGGAAGCAAACTAGCCCAGAAAAGGAGACCAAGAAGAAATGAATTTATTTTCATCCTGTCTCTTCATCTCTGTCTTTAAGACTGACAAGACTAAGTCACAAGCAATTGTCAAAGTTGGGCTGAGAACCAGGGGACAAAAACAAGGAACACTCTGGATTTAGGAGGACCTTGTTGCTTGAGTGAGATCTCTGCTCCAACAAGACAACATCTATAGCCCTTCCTGTCCCTGAGAGTCCAATGACCAGCCTGGGTGGGTGCGATCACTGTCAGAAATGTGTTCTAAGCTGCAGTAATGAAAAATGGCCATATGGGACATCCTCACACAGAACTAAGGCCCCCTATTCTAGCCTCTGCAGCTTCTGACTAAGAGGGAAGTGAGGTCAATGGTGAACTCATCTCAGAGGGTGCATCCAAGAATTCAGTCTCTCCCACTCAGCGACTCACAGTAGGATCCCTGGATGGGCTAATGGGGATAATACAGTAACAATAGCCACTGCTATGAAGCAAGTATAGGAGGTGCGAAGAAAGACTTTATCCATGTAAGATGCCTAGGCATATATAAATGCTCACACATGTACTAGCTCATCTCAACAAAGATGCAGCTGCTGTGATTAAGGCAGATTCCGTGTTAGACATAATTAGGAAAGGAGCTGAAAATAAACCTGCCAAAATCATCCTCTCCATATACAAATCTCTGATGTGATTATACCCTATTTCCTCTATTCTAAGACGCACTTTATTCCCCATATAAACATCTCTAAAAATGGGGTGCGTCTTAGAATCGTGGGTGTGTCTTAGGGTGTTTTTTTTCTGTTGGTGGTACTGAAATTAGTGTGCATCTTACAATCGATGGCGTCTTACACTCGAAGAAATACGGTACTTGGAATAGTTTGTACACTTCTGGTCTACAAGGATATTATAAAGTTGGGGCAAATGCAGGTATGAGGCAAGGTTATTGGGATTGTGTAGCTTAGAAAAAAGGTGAGTAAGGAGGATAGACATGATAGAGGTGTACAAAATAGGTTAGGGAAAAATTTGTAATCCCTCTCTCATAATACTAGGGCCTAGTCTACACCAAGCAGGATATTGCACTATAAAAGCGGTATGGAAGTGGTATATAAAAGGCAGGAGCCACACTACTGCTTTATACAGTGATTGAAGTGCACTGGCAATTGTTGGGGCCCATTGACGCATACCATATACCACTTTCATATATACCGTATACCGCTTTCATTCTGTTAGGTGTGGCTCCTGCCTTTTATGTACCACTTCCATGCCTCTTTCATAGTGCAATATCCGGCTTGGTGTAGATTAAGCCTAGATTGTCCCATGAAACTGATTGGTGGGAGATTCAGGACAGATAAAAGGTAGTACTTCTTCACACAGCACATAGTTAAACTATGGAATTCACTTCCATGGGAGAACCTATCAAGATTGAGCCCAGACTTCTTATTGTAGCAATAAGACTCATTTTGCAAGTTGAAAGAGATAAAATCCCTCCAACTCCTGAGGCATGCTCTGTGGTGGAGGAGATATTCCCAGGGGTGGGGATGATATAAAATGCCCAGCGCAATTTAAAAACAAAGGAGAGGGCCTTCTCTGTGGTGGCCCCCCAATTGTGAAATGATCTCCCCGGCGAGGCCTGCCTGGCACCAACATTGCTATCTTTTCAGAGCCAGGTCAAGACCTTCCTTTTCCCCCCAGGCATTTAGCAATATGTGATGAGCTTAACCGATCCCGAATCTGTTTATAGGTTCGGCTTTCAGCTTATAGTTGTTTATAGTAGTTTTTAGACATATGTTCTTGTGTATACTGTATGTTTTATGGTTTAAAATTTTGTATATCATTTTTAATTGTTTTAATTTTAAGTAAACTGCCCAGAGAGCTTCATTTATGGGACTATATAGAAATAATAATACTAATAATACTATCTAGAAAGGTTGGAAAACAAAACTGGAAGTCAGTATAGGAAAAAAAAGCACCCAACTGCAGCAGCATTTAACACTGCCGACAGCCTAAGACATTTCCAAGTACTTGTTCTCCACATTGTGTCAGAACGAGGGCTCTTTCTTTGACAGCCTGTTTTAAAAAGTCTGTGACAGGTTTAACTGTAAGCAACACTGAAGGACAGGAACCTGATTCCATCATTTCATGGCTGTCAGTTCCACCGACAGGAAGGTATATCTTAGGACAACACACTTCCCAGCAGCCGCTTTCATGAATAAGAACACGCTCCCATCATTAGTCATTTAACCCATGGAATATGACAACCAAATTTATTGTGGTAGGTGCCGAGATTCATGACATCACCAAGGATTCAAAATTGTCCTCTCTAAAGTTTGCATTTTGAAGGAGTAGTTCAAGGAGACAAAGCTCTCAGACATCTAGGATATTGGCCATCCCTTTGACCATCTAGGTCTGGGGTGGGGGATCTGTGCTCCTCAGTCCTAATATCTTGTGTCCCTCAACCATCATCTGGTTCTATGGGTGCTATGGGACCACTCTTGTTCTCTGGACCTCTCTGAATTGCTCCTCTTCTGTTTCATGTGTGTGGGTGTGTTCATGCACGGCAGGTAGAGGAGGCACAGAGTGGGGCACAGAGAGAAAGAAATCAGCCTCCTTTTCATTCACTCTCTGCTCACCCTTGGACCCTCCACCACCATTGGTTGTGGACCCTGATTGGCCTTTCCAAAGGACCAACAGTCCATTAAAGGACTGTTGCAAGCCTAAATGTGGGGGTGAGCAGGAGGGCACATTTTCCAAATCTTTTTGCAGATTCTTGAACATCTGCTCACATTTGCACATTTTGCCAAGAAAAAAGTTCACAATTGCATACTTTTAAAAATGGGCAATTCCAAGCTTTTATCTAAGGGGGGAATTGATATAACTTTGGAAATGCAAAACAATAAATAAATGAGATTTTTGGTGCAACTTTCACATTCAATGAAGATAATTAATGTTAAGCTCTATTTTGTACTGTGTTGTATTATATTGATTTTAATGTGCACTATAAAAACAAAATATAATAATGATAATAATAATAATAATAACAACAACAACAGAAGGTCCCAGTGTATCAAAAGATGTACAAGATTTTTGTTTCTGTTTGCAAATGATGTGAATATGTCACATTCATCTTCCCAAAAGTGAACTTGAGCCAAAACCTCTTTTTTTCAAGAAATGTTTTAAAAAGCAAACTTTAGAACTTTTTTTTTAAAAAAAAAACATTTTAATGGGGGGGGGGGGGAAGTGCACACTAATGTGTACTTCTTCCAATCTGAAATGTGCACTTTTCCCATTCAATAAGCCAAAGAACAGGTCCAAAATGAAAATGGGAGCAAAATAAAAATGAGTTTCAAATTGATTTTTTGGAGAATTTAATTGCGTTTGAAGATCACTGGTTTCCCCCATCCATAATGCTGTGGAGTCCATACACTCAGCAAACTGGTCATTCGCTACATTAAGAAGCATCTTCTGCTCTGAAAGTGCCCATGGCTCAGTTAAGGGTTTCCTGATCTTTCTAAAAGACTTTGGCAAGGAATGACATACATGCCAAATAAAGGTGCTGGGAAGCCCTCTTCAAAGAAATGAAAGAAAAGAGGGGCGCAGGTTTTCTCCCACCATGGGACATTCTTATTCTAAAGCTGCTAGCTGCATGGCATGGCCACTTTTCATTCTGATCGGGACTGGGAAGTGGTAATTGAGTTTCTGGATTGAAACTCAATCCAGACAAGACTGAGATGCTGCTGGTGGGTGGTTCCTCTGATCGGATGGGGGGCGTTCAAGCGGTTCTGGATGGGGTTGCACTCCCCCTGAAGGAGCAGGTTTGTAGCTTGGGGGTTCTCCCAGAACCATCTTTGTCACTTGAGGCTCAGGTGGCCTCGGTGGCACGGAGTGCTTTCTACCAACTCTGGTTGGTGGCCCAGCTACGCCCCTATCTGGACAGGGATAACCTAGCTTCAGTTGTCCATACTTTGGTAACTTCCAGATTAGATTACTGCAATGCCCTCTACATGGGGCAGCCTTTGAAGATGGTCTGGAAGCTGCAGCTTGTGCAAAATGCAGTGGCCAGATTGATAGCTGGAACAGGGAGGTTTGAGCATATAACACCGATTCTGGCCCGCTTGCATTGGCTGCCTATATGTTTCCGAGCCCAATTCAAGGTGCTGGTTTTAACCTATAAAGCCCTACATGGCTTGGGACCTCAATACCTGATGGAACGCCTCTCCCAACATGTACCTGCCCGTATACTGCGCTCAACATCTAAGGTCCTCCTCCGAGTGCCTACTCCGAGGGAAGCTCGGAGGATGGCAACAAGAGAGAGGGCCATTTAAGTGTTTGCCCTCTGACTGTGGAATGATCTCCCCGATGAGGCTCGCCTGGAGCCAACATAGTTATCTTTTCGACGCCAGGTCAAGACTTTTCTCTTCTCCCAGGCATTTTAACAGCATTTAACAACATTAAGTTTGTTTTTAATGGACCCCAGAATTGTTTTTAAATGGATACTATTGTTTTTATACTTTTTAATGTTTTTGATGGTTTTTAAAATTTGTATACTTTTAATGTTTACCATTTTTAATTGTTGTAAACCGCCCAGAGAGCTTCGGCTGTGGGGCAGTATATTAATGTAATAAAATAAATAAATAAATAAATAAACCCTCCCTCTTACCATGCACTATATTTAAGGTAGAAATTGTAGTCTCTCCCCCCATTCCATGCCTGGAATTTAATAAGCAAAAATAAAAGACGTAGCTCCGTCGTAATGTAACGTGTAGGTTTTATTTCAGCCTCCCATATAACTGATCAGTTATCACTGTTTCACAAGCACAGTATTGTAAGTTCTGCGTCAGAGCTGTGATGTCCACTTAAAACAGATGGGGTCCAGCTGGGATGCCATGAGCCACATGGGATATAAACGTCTCTATTTCAATAGCTTGGAAGTTGGTCAGGTTTGTAGGTATCTCTCTGGTTTTGCACACATGCTATCCAAATAAAAGGCTGTGGATTGTGTGTTTTTATGATGAATGGCCAAGAAACTCAATTTGCTGCTTGAAGTAGTTCTTTGTGTCTTTTGAAAATATATGCCTTATGTATTGCCTAGCAATCCCTATTGTTAACATATGAGCTTTAACCAATGCAAACCTTAAGGTTCAGTTCCCAGGGCAAAACTACATGTGACATGAGAGAGCCACGGCCATCTTTTTCTTTCCTTCAGAGCAGCCATGGGCCAGAGGACCAATTGGATAGGGGCAGCTGTGTGGAGGGAGAGAACTCAGTGGATATTTCCAAGACTTAAATCCATAGAAAGATGCTCCACCCAGATAGAACATGTTGTACCCAGGTTCCAGACATCAAAGAGGAAATTGAGACCAGTGATGTAGTGGACCCAAAGCTCTCAAGGATGCAGCTCCACCACTATTTTACTAGCAGGGATGCTGATGTCATCTGCTCAGATTTCCCCTGTTCCCTCTGAGCATAGCTACAATTTCCCAGCAAAAATATATCACTCCTTGTTGTAAAGTAGTTGGGTGACATGGTTGGAATGGGCCATTAAGACTCATTACCTTTACAAAAGACCTCCTCCTAGTGGAAATGAAAACTCCTGGGATATGTTTGTTGACAGCTGCCTGCATTTTTGTACTCCCTTTGGAGCGTGTGGGTATGGGGACTGTCATGATGACTTCAAAATGTACTAATAGACTAATTCCCTTCCAGCCATGACCAACTCATCAGGCAAGCATGTAGTGAAGAAGGGGATCAGTGGTTCTTCTCTAGCCCAGTTGAAAATCTGAGCCCAAAAAAGAATAATGGGGTCATGATTCTCACTGCACATTATAGGCAAGCATTATGTCCCTCCAAGGCTGTTTGTTGATTTCAAGGATGGGCAACCTATGACCCTCTAGAATCTAGATGGTTTGGCCTACATCAGCCCTATAGTGAAGGATCATGGAGTTGGTGGGTCACAAGCTGCCCATCCACATGTGTTTGTTCAGAATTATGTTTCTGTTTGCAAATAATGCAAACATATCCCATTCACAACCCACATGCAAACATAAGAACATAAGAAGAGCCATGCTGGATGAGATCATGGGCCCATGTAGTCCGATATTGTGTTCATACAGTGGGAAACCAGTTGCCCATAGAAACCCACAGGCAGGACATGAATGCAACAGCACCCTCAGGTCTATGCTCCTCAGCAATTGATGCACACAGGCATACTGCCTCTGATACTGGACATAGCACATAATCATCATTACTAGTAGCCATCAATAGCCTTCTTCTCCAGGAGAAGAGAAGGAGCACCTTTTTTTGAGAAAGAATCTCCAAATTTATAATTGTGTTCAAAATGTTGCTTTAAAATGTGCACTTTGAAATGGGATTTCTCCACCCAAAATAATAATAATAATAATAATAATAATAATAATAATAATAATAAGCTTTTCATGCTTTAGACAGTGGGGGAATGTGCACACTTTTGAGAGAAATGCATGCTTTTCCCAATCAAAATGCACTATTTTCCCATTTGAATGAGCCAAAACAACAGATAAAAAAATAAAATGGGAATGGGCTGAAGTGAGCTTCGAAGTGAATGTCAGAGAATTTTGGCAAGTTCAAAAATCACAGGTTCTCCCATACCTAGTTTAGAAGATTTGTAGCCCATCTTTTGATCAAATGATCCACCTGTTCTAAACAGTAAGCATAGGAGCAGAATCCCTGGTGATGACCCTAACGTATGGGCAGGATCTTATTTTTAAATAACTAGAAAAGTGTCTAACTCTCTTCATTGACCTCATATTAGCAATTATGTAAAGGACTCCCCATTATGAGGGGGGAAATGTCCTGCCCCCTCCCTCTTGCTTAGTCCATGCCTGCATGCACCTGCGCGCCGCTTAGGAATTCTGCTGATTGCCAGGGCTGATGGTGCATACTTCAAATGGACTACAAGGATTAGTGCAAGTAGCAGACCAACCCTGGTGCAAAAGCACCATCACACACACACACGTACGACACTAGTCGTATCAAATATGCCATCCAGCCACACCCAGTGCAGCCTGGGCGTGGGGGGCCCATTGTGCGTGGGGCCAAGAGGGAGACGTGTTGGTCTGCTATAGGCCAGATACGAGTGGTGCCACATGGCTGGGAGGGGAACTGAGCAAACAAAACTGCCCTTACTCCTCCCAGGTCTCTCTCCCATCACACGGCTCCCTCCCTCCCAACCTGTTAGCGGTATGAGTTTGCTGGTCGCCATTAGGAGGCCGAGTAGGATTTTTTTGCCCATGACCTAGTTTGGCCATGAGTTTTTTTTTCTCCTACTTCATACTGGAAGACAGTCTGGGGGTATTAAATTGGTTAATTTGATTCGTTCAACAATTTGGTCACATTTGATTTAGGGCGGTAGATAAGGGCATCCTGAGAGGGGTTCTGGGGTGGTGAGCAGGCACAGGCACTGCTGCGGTGATCGGTAACTTCTGAGGCTCCCAGCTTTGAGCCCCGTGGCCTAGCTGGCGAGATAAGGGTTACCTTTGAGGCCCACCCTCCTCACTCACTCAGAGCCTGGGGGCCTGTGCTGGAGTGACACCAGAAGGTCTTCCTACCCCAAAAGGGGTAAGCCCGTGGGCTGGCGAAGTGCCAGGCGCCAACCCACGGGTGGTGAATGGCTCGCCCAGTTTAGGAAGAGGCTGGCTAAATGGCCTGATTGAGGATGCCCTCTTAGGCTAGGATTTCCCCTTTGCAGGTCACTTAAAAAAATGTGGCCCAGTTTAAACCCCAAATACTTGATGTCGTCACTTTATTTCTTGCTTCCACTCACCACAACTTTACGGTGCTTTCAGGTTTTCTTCTTGTTCTGGTGTCCCTGCTGGTGGGGAAGCTCTTAAATGGCAGAACGATGCACAGCTGGTTGTAAGTGACCAAAAAGAAAAAGGGCGAAGGGGGAACAGAAGAGTGAATGAGAAACAGGATTAAAGGAGCAGGTTTTCACCCACAGCAGAAGATGGGAAAGAGGAAAAACACAACACTTCTTATTCCATACCAATTTCATCTCCACTGACCTCCAATAGTAGGGTCTTTAGTTCACAATCTCATCTTAGCTCATGCATAGGGGTTACAGGATTCTCATGATACTTCAACACCTGCCACATGTAATGGATTTTTCCAGGAGGTCACCCTCTGATGGGAGAAAGGTGTCCCGCAATGCTCAATTACTGTGAGACTTCTATCACTTGATTCACAGTTCTTAGTGCCTGACACTCTGCGCAATTAAAACTAATGGAAAAGGGTCCTGAATCTCCTGGGCAGTAGCATAACCTCTGACAGGCCCTATACCAATCCTATTGATTCTTAGGGGCTTACTCCATATATGTAACTGCATTATTCAGTGGAAGGCTACAAAATTAGAATCTCTTCTTGTTGTTGTTGTTGTTATAAGTAGTACTATGCATTAATTCATTATTTATTGCAATATTTGTATCCTCTCTTTCTATGTCAAATCAAATTATGTGGCTCAAGGCAGCAATTCCTGTAAATTATAAAAATTGCCACTGCGATTTGTGTAAATGGTGATTTTTACAGCCGGGGGAGGGGGGATGAGAAAAATCCTGGATTTCAGGTAAAAGCCTGTGGCTTGGCTTGCAAATGCAAATTGAGCAAGGAGCTCCAGGGAAATCCGGCAAGGCCAAAATGGGCCGTGTTTCCTGCAACTGCCACCCCTAATCTAGGGATGTATGAGAGTTGCATTTCATTTTGCAGCCCACTGGAACTCACCCCAATAGCAAACCTGGAAGCAAATTTGAGCACATTTTTTTCGAACTTCAGATCACATTTGAAAAGTGGATATTAAGACAAAAAATGTGCACAGAAATGTGCGCTTTCCCCATTCAAATGAACTGAAAAACACGGCGCAAATGAAAATGGGTCTGAGCTGAATTAAGCTTTGAAGTGAGATTCAGAGAATTTCGGTGAGCTCAAACGACCCTGGTTCTCGCATTCCTACTTCAAAGGAAGCAGGGGAAAATCATCCCCATTTAAAAGACAAGGAAATGGGATTGAAGTCTGTCAGCATGGCACCATGTGGTGCAAAGCTATGAGGTGTACTATTTGCTGGGAATATTGCAACCTCATCTGTGAGTTACTAGAAGGGGCCAGTGTGCAGTTAGTTAATTCATGGGCATTTTTGTCACAGCTAACCTTAGCATCTCTATATCCCACAATGTAGTTTCCTGTGATTTCTTCTTTTGCTCCTCCCCTTCTTCCATTGACTTCCTCCATTGCTTGGAGCACATGTTTGCTTCCTCACTCCAGCTGGAGTAATGGAACGTGAAATGGACTGAACAAATTCTTTTAAAACACTACGCTGTACCTGCACTGAGTATGCAAAAATGTCTGTGAGTAAAACTGTTTTCATTTCTTCACTATAGAAAAGTGTGGACTTCTTTATTGTTCTAAGACAGACTGCGTGCATGTGCACACTCTTTCTGTTTTGCATTTTTGTTTTTCTCTGCTAAGTACTTTTCTAACAAGAGACATCTGGAATCAGCATTTTATAGGCTATACATTGAGAACCTCAGATCATCAGAATGGACTGATGACCTTGAAATATCCACCTCAAATTATTTTGCAGAGTCGGTATACTTTGTTGCTAAATAAATAAATAGCCAAAGACATGAATATTTGCATCAGGAGCTGGATGTCTCAACATACAGTTTCAGCCATCAGATGTTGCCAATAATAGAAAGCCCTTCTTTTTTTAGCTCATCCCAAAGGACTTAGAGATGACCTTCAGCTTCAAGAAGCTACCCAGGTATCCAGGTGCTAAACTGGTTAAACACTTGGTGTGTAACAGAAGCTTGAAATCAATATAACATTTAACCAGAAGCCAGCGTAGCATAGCAAACACGGGACCAATATGCTGACTGGCATGCATCTCTACACCACTGGAAGTCAATTTCCAACTGTCGTGGGTAAACAAGGGAAAAACGAGAGAATTGCTGTCATCAATCCCAGAGAAGGAGAAAAAGGGTTGCATTGGAACCCAGGCATCAGCAGGAGATGGGAAATGCTGCAACCAGGGAAGTTTGTTCTTCTTAGATGGTAATGAGACACCTCGGAGTCTTTAAATATGTGAAACCTGAAAAGCGAGGTCCAATATGGGTTCATGTTTCTACTAGCTGACCTCAGTGTAAACTGTAGCCCATCAAAGACCACTGGTGAAGGAGGGATTGTCTTTTGGGGGGGGGCATACAGTGCTGAGATCAAATTGTCATGACCTTTGTCTCCCTAGAAATATACTCTGCAAACAATTATCCTGTATTCAGTTCTCTCAGTTGCATGGGGTGGCGTGGGGAATGTAAACACACACAAACACAAAAGAGCAAAAGAGCATGGATGAAAAGTGAAAGCAAAATTGTGGCAGCAGCAGGAGTCATACACTGGCTCTGAATAAATGTTCCAATCAAGGATGTTTGCACAAATTCACACAAAGCTGCTCACTTGGGTGTGCTGTCTGTTCTAACCTGGTTCTTTGACCAGAAGGGCTGTAGCTCAGTGGTAGAGCACCTGTTTTGCAAGCAGAAGGTTCCAAGTTCAATTCCTGGCATCTCCAGGTAGGGCTGGGAAAAACTTATGCATCAAATCCTGGAGGGGAAAGGAAAGGATCCTCTCGTGCAAGCACTGAGTCATTACTGACTCTTGGAGGGATGCTTTTGCTGACGTTTTCTTGGCAGGCCTTATAGCGGGGTGGTTTTCCGTTGCCTTCCCCGGCTGTTATTACCTTTCCCCCAGCTAACTGGGTACTCATTTTACCGACCTCGGGAGGATGGAAGGCTGAGTCGACCTGAGCCGGCTGCCTGAAACCAGCTTCCGCTGGGATCGAACTCAGGCCGTGGGGAGAGTTTCAGCTGCAGAAACTGCTGCTTTACTGCTCTGCGCCACCTCCTCTCATGCAAGCACTGAGTCATTACTGACTATTACGAGGCTCCAAATCCTGGAGAGCTGATGCCAATTAGTGTCAACAGTACTGGGCTTGATGAACCAAGGGTCTGAACCAGTATGTATAAGGGAGGTTCCTATGGTCCTATGCACTGAAGAGCTCAATTAGAAGAGTTTTTTTCCTTCCAAGAAAATAGCTGGGATTTTTCTTCAACTCAGTTCTCTACAAAAGGAAGGTCAGAATTTTGTTTTATTAGTCTCCACCATATTTTTTGGTGGTGGCCACCGTTTTCTCTCCCTCCACCTCCATGGTAGCTCTAGGGTATTGGGGAGAACGTAAACTGGTGGCCGGGTGAATGCCCTCTCATCCCTTATTTCCAAGCAGAATCTCTGGGAATTTGGTGGTGGGGCCATTGAGATGCCATGCCACAGACACAGGGAACCTGGTGGGGGCTAAATATGTCTCCTTGGGGGTTGCATGTGGGTCACATCTTTTCCCATCCCTGTTATATAGGAAGGGGGGGACCAGAGACATCACAGCACAGTGCAACCTTATGCATATCAACTCAGAAGTACGTCCCACTAAGATCAAAGCGGCTTTCCCCCAGGTAAATAGGTAAAGGATTGCAGCCTAACTGTGCAACCCTGTGCATCTCTATTCAGAAGTAAGCCTCACTAAATTCAATGGGGTTTACTCCCAGGTAAGTGTATAAAGGGTTACAGCCTAAGTGTCACAGGGAATTGTTGAAGCAGCCCTGTCTGTACTATTCATTCTTTGTGGGCTGCTGTTTCCAAACACCTGAAGGCCTAAGAGGGTTCCCAGATGCCCTCCCATTCAGGCACTGACGTGATCGAACCCTGCTTAGCTTCGGTAGGGTTCCTACTTGATGTGCCTAATGCATTGTTCTCAAGATCCACCAGTGGTCAGTGCCCACAATAGGAGCACAGAAAGCTGCCTTAAATCAAATCAGACCATTGGTGTATGTAGTGCAGTCTTTTCTAAGGGGTGTGTGCAACTTGTACAACCCCAAGAGTGTTGGATGGGTGGTGTGCATGCACACACAAATACATATACATACATAAACACATGCAAACACACACACACTTCTGCTGAAGATCATTGCAGTGGGAGAGGAGGCTTCAACCTTTTCCCCATCCCAGTCATCTTACTGGGAGAGAAGGTGTGGAGGGATGGCTCCCTTACGTATTCTGTGTTGGCAGGGATATGTATCCATATAGGTGTAATTAGAAGTTGTTTGGCTTAGTTTTGATACTCCTACAGAAGCACCTGAGAGAGATCTGTGCTTCATTTCTGATTATCATCTCCTGATGTAGTTACATTCTTTCTAATCTGACATTGCATTTATCAAAATTTGCCAGGGCAGACAAGCATTCCCCTGCAGTAAAACAATGGATCTAACAGGAGAGGGTATGATATGGTGTGTGTCATATTGTGGCATGGAGTTAATGCATACTGAAATTCAGATCAGACTTCCAGCATTAATGGCTTCTCATCCAATGCAAAGGGGACAGAAAGAGAAAGGGGGGATGGAGGAGGGGGAGGAACAGGCATCTGGAGAAATTGTCATTTCTGTTAAAGTGACATCTGGATCAGCATTTTGTGGTCTCCATACTGTTAAATGCCTTGCTGCATTATGCGCTGGATTCATTAGTACGAATTAGGCTCTGTTCGCATTACGGTATGTAATCAATTACATTAGATAGGGAATGTCTTCTGCATAATTCTGAGTTATAATATACTCGCTGCACGGACTGTGGGGAAGTTCATAAATTGACATTGTTCAGTTTGCAGGCATGTGAGAGAGAGTCGTGCATTCTTGCTCAATTTTAATCCTGAAGAGTTGTGCCTTAAAGGAATATGATGCAAGGTGGGTGTGATGCAAGGCAGGGATGGTAGAATTATTGGAGCCTATGTTGTTAGGTTACCATCTACCACCAAGCCCTATTCAAACATTCTGTATAGGGGGAGAATCTGCACTGTGATGGGGGAATCAGTCCCGAGACATCCACATATGGATTCATCTGATATATACAGCTGTATAATCATGCAAGTCCCTATATGGCTCAAGTCCAGGTTATCTGAAAAACCGTATTCTCCCTTATGAGCTTGCCCATGCTTTGAGATCTTCTAGGGAAGCCCTTCTTTCAGTCCCGCCATCTTCACAGGTGTGCTTGGTGGGAACATGGGAGAGGGCCTTCTCGGTGGCTGCTCCAGTGCTTTGGAACTCTCTTCCCAGGAAAGCTAGACTGGCTCCCTCCTTGATGTGCTTTCGGAAGCAGGCAAAAACTTATTTGTTCCAGCAGGCCTTTGGAGAATAATCTGGGCCTCTGTCTATGTTAAGGACTTGTAAAATTGTCGTGCATTTTAAACATATAATGTTTTAATATTGTAAAAAATTTTGTACATTTCTTTTCCTGGGTTTTAAAATGTATGTGTTTTGGTTCTAACCTAACCTGCATCTTTTTCTGTACTAAGTGCTTATTGAAGGAATGAACACCCATGCTTTTTTATAGTGGTGCTGTGGGAACATTTATATTGTTGTTGAATGTTTTCTTTTACTCTCTGTGTGTTTATTGTATTTGTCCTTACTTGAAAATCAATAAAAAATAGTATTAAAAAAAATGTATGTGTTTTAAATTTTAGCTTTGACTATGGGGGGGTATATAAATGTAACAAATAAATAAATATAAATAAATAAATTTTTGTAAGGCTGCCTTGAGGCCCAGTATTGGGCAAAAGGCAGGATACTAATAATAATAATAATAATAATAATAATAATAATAATAATAATAATAATTATAATAATAATAATAATTCTTCAAATGTGGAATTTAAGAGCTTTTCTACATGAGGCTGTGAATCCACTGTGTCTATTTTCAGTTTTGTCACAAAATTGAGACCAGAACTCTCCATGAAGAGCTTTTCCTTTCCTGCTTTTCCACAGAACATGCACCTAACCTGTAGGTGGCGCTGTGCCATAGTGGAATAATGCAATTACATAAATAGGATGATATCTTTTCTTTTGCTTTCAGAAGTAAGGCTCCATTTTCCCTGCTCTAAAAAAAGAAACAAGGAAAGTGCTCTTAAAAAAAGCAGAAACAAAATTGGAGGGTCACAAGGTGGTCTAAAGAACCCATAAACAATTGTGAGTAGGGAATGATGAATGCATGATAAATGACTTGTGTAAAAAAAAGCTCCATTGCCTTACATTTTTCAGGGTAGTGGATCATGAACAAGGTAATCATGAGCCCTGTGTACCCATGTGCCCAGCACCCTAGGGCAGGGCGAGAATTTAGTTCAGTTTGTTTTGGGATGAGAACTTACCAAAATGCACGAATAAATGTAATGGAAAACAATTTGTTCCATCACACCAGCATTTCATCACACTCTTGTCCTGCCTTGTTTACCGTTTTGCCCCACGACCCTCACACGATGATGTCCCTATCCTGAAGCCATCTGCTTACCCTACCCTGTGCCTGTTTGCATTCTCTTCCCCTCCTTATTGTTTTACTAGGATTTTATTAGATTGTAAGCCTATGCGGCAGGGTCTTGCTATTTACTGTTTTACTCTGTACAGCACCATGTACACTGATGGTGCTATATAAATAAATAATCATCATCATCATCATCATCATCATCATCTCGCCTCTTCCCCTCCATTTTCCGTGTTTTTTTTAAGGCAGAGAAAGTGCAGTATTTTTTCTCCATGTGGGATAAAACTGCCCTTCCATCCCTGTGTCCTTGCACTATGTCGCAGATTGTCCCTTCTTGGGGGCATTTGCTTTGAAAGGCAGTCTTACTGATGAAAGAGGAGGGTGGTTGTCCTCCAGCACGCCAAGTTGAACAGACTTTCACTGCTCCAACCTCACTCTCTTTGCTCTTTCATACACCCATTTCATCTTCCCTCTTTTCTTTTCTTTTTTTGCCCGCTGTACGAGGTGCCCAGCCTATGAAATGCTAAATTGCTTATCTTTAGACAACAAAACCAGAGCGAGAGGCGTGGGAAGGCATCCACATCAATCAATGTCTATCAACCACAAGAACCAATAAACTGGAGGTGGAAGGAGAAGGGGCGGGGCAGTGACAGGAAGTGTGAGCCGGCACAGGTGAAAAGATAAACAAGGTGAAATAGCGCCACAATGCACACATGTGAAAGTGACCAGCACTTGACGTGCTAATGAAACAGAGGTGGAAATTGCAGATGCATACCAGGAAAGAAAAATAGGTGTGATGGAGCTCAATGTGAGTTTGAATGTGGGGAAAACTCTGAAAGGCACGTAACTGGTATCTGTACCCTCTCTCTTAGAAAGGGGTCAAGACACATCTTTTTCCCTTGGCCTTTTAAATGATTGTTATGGTTATTGTGGCTTTTAAAAGTTGTTTTACTATGTGTGTTTTATAATTTCAATATGGTTTTTCTGTTCAATGTTTTTTGTAAGGCACTGGGGTTGGTATGGAAATATTTATTTATTTATTACATTTTTATACCGCCCAATAGCTGAAGCTCTCTGGGCAGTTCACAAAAATTAAAACCACAGTAAAACACCCAACAGGTTAAAACACAATTACGAAATACAGTATAAAAAGCGCAACCAGGATAAAACCACACAGCAAAGTTGATATAAAATTAAAATACAGAATTAAAACAGTAAATTTTAATTTAAGAAAATTAATTGTTAAAATACTGAGTGAATAAAAAGGTCTTCAGCTGGCGACGAAAGCAGTACAGTGTAGGCGCCAGGCGGACCTCTCTGGGGAGCTCATTCCACAACCGGGGTGCCACAGCGGAGAAAGCCCTCCTCCTAGTAGCCACCTGCCTCACTTCCTTTAGCAGGGGCTCACGGAGAAGGGCCCCTGCAGATGATCTTAAGGTCCGGGTAGGTACATATGGGAGGAGGTGTTCCTTCAGATAACCTGGCCCCAAACCGTTTAGGGCTTTAAATGTCAATACCAGCACTTTGAATCGGGCCCGGACCTGGACTGGCAGCCAATGAAGTTGTAAAAGGACTGGCCAGTCCCTGTTAATAACCTTGCTGCCCTGTTTTGCACCAGTTGAAGTTTCCGGACCGTTTTCAAAGGCAGCCCCACTTATAAATATAGAAAGGTAGTATAGAAATATAGAAATCAAACAACAAATTTAACCAGACTCCCTGGATTTTCAGGCAAGTGCATCTTGCTGCCATGCCACAAAGCTGGTGGCTTGGGGTTCTTTTTGTTAAAAAGAGACCAAAAAAAAGGAAACAAAGAAATGCAAAGAAAAGAAAAGGAGGCAAGTAAAAATTCTCTCTGCCCAAACGGCCAGCCCTCTTTCCCACAAACCATCTGTAAGGGTCATGGCGGAGGTCATATAATGAACCCCAAACCAAAATGAAAGCAAGCACCCCCAATTTGTCACCTGTGAATGGGGTGGTGAGCTAAGAACATCCAGTTTAGCCCCCCCAAAAAAAGTATACACCCTAAACGCTTTGTGAAATAAAGCTAGAAATAAAAATGGACGCATTAATTACCATTTTCTTTCCCAGTGTATTTTAATGCTTTCCTAAATTGTGTATTGCCAGAAAAAAAAGAGAGGGGAGAAAGCGGAGGGATAAAAGAAAACATTGAGATTTTTATTCAGTAAAATCTCTTGGGAGGATCTACCTAGTTTTGCCGCTATTTGATATCTCTTCCGTGACCCATATCTAATTAGCAGCATGGTAGCACTTAGAAAACATACACACTGTCACCATCATTTGCGTGAATTAGCAGCAACCTTGTTGGCAATGGCAACCTCAGGGAAGAAGCCGATGGAGTCAAAAAGCAAATACTCTTCTCACTTCTAAATACTTCTCAGCACTACCAGGTAGGGAAAAAGTGTGAGAACCACCTGTATTATGTCAGGTGAGACTTTTGCATACACCTAAGTGGATTCATTCTGTGCTGCATGAGTTGTAGGTTACAGAGGAGATGCTGTCATTGCTTCTCTGGTTCATCCACCCTGTGTCCCTCTCCCCCTGAATACTCATTTCACTAGTGTCCCATTCAGGCATTTCCTCGTATACACACACACACACACACACACACACACACACACCATTGCACACAGCAATTATTACCATTTTTACCTCATGCAATTGTAAAATGCATATATTAGGCAAAAGATATGCATGCAATTAGAAGAAGTACTTCTTAACACAGCACAAAGTTAAATTATGGAATTCACTACCACCAATTTGGATGGCTTTAAAAGGGGTTGGATAAATTCCCGGAGAAGGCAATCAATGGCTACTAGCCCTGATGGTTGTGTGTTATCTACAGTATTTGAGGCAGTAAGCCTGTGTGCACCAGTTGCTGGGGAACATGGGCAGGAGGGTACTGTTGCACCATGTCCTGCTTTGTTGGTCCCTGGTCGATAGCTGGTTGGTCACTGTGTGAACAGAGTGCTGGATTAGATGGACCTTAGGTCTGATCCAGCATGACACTCCTTATGTCCTTAATTCTAAACATGTGGATGAATATTAGGATATGTGTGAATCTTAGGAGAAATGTGCAGGAATATATTTTTGGAGTTGTAAACTGATATGGAAACAGGATGGAATGAACTGGCACCATTAACAGGTGGTTCAGCTGCCCAGTTGAGTGGTGTTCAACCTGCCCCAGATGGGATTGTGCTCCCCACTGAAAGATCAGACATGCAGCTTGGGGGTGTTCCTGGATCCAACATTGTCACTTCAGGCCCAAGGTAGCCTTGGTGGCCGCAAATGCCTTTTATCCGTTTAAGCTGATATGTGAGCTGCAGCTCTATGTAGACAGAGGTAGCTTGGCAACAGTTATCCTCTGGTAACCTCCTGGTTTGATAACTGCAATGCATTGTATATGGGGCTACTTTTGAAGACTGTTCACAAACTTCAGTTAATCAAAAACAGTGGTTGGGTTACTAACTGGGACAGGACAATATGATCATGCAATGCAAGTGCTTTATTCAGCTGCACTGGCTTCCTGTCCATTTCTGAGCCAAAGATGAAGTATTGGTATTGACCTTTAAAGCTGTAAATGGCTTGGGACCACAGTGCCTAAAGGAACGTCTCTTCCTATTTGTACATACTTGGACTTTTAGGTCATCGTCCGAGGCCCTCCCCCAGGTGCCCTCCCCCACTGAAAGAAGCTCAATGGGTGGCTACAAGACAGACCACTTTTTTCTTTTTGCCCTGTGCTGTGTATTATTATTTTAACTAAGGCCTTACAACCACGCCTGGCTTGCCTGGGCGTGGTGAGGCAATTGCAGGGGAAGGGAAAGAGACTAGTGGAGGCACTCCATAGGTGTCCTCTGTTTGGTGCCACTGACGCGGAAGGAGACTGGGAACCCTGTTTATAGAGTGCTTCCCCTCCCTAGCCTTCTCAGCGTCTTTTGTGGCTCCCTCCCTCCCTGTAGACAGTGTGGGTTTGCCGGTTGTCCCTAGGGGGGGAAAGTAGGATTTTTTTGCTCTCAATCATTTCTTTTGGGAGTTTTTTCATCTACTTCACACTGTATGACAGCAGGGGAGTATTAACTAGGCTAATTGGTTTAATTTAGTCACATTTTGACTGGGGGCAGGCGTGCGAGCATCGGGAGCAAGGATAAGGTTGGTGAACATTCTTAGGCACCATTGTAGTGACTGGTAACACCTGAGGCCCTCAGCTGGGAGTCCTGTGGCACCAGATGGTGGGATAAGGGTTACCTCTTAGGCCAACCTTACTCACTCAGAGTTTTGTAAACTGATGGGAAGTGACATCGGAAGGCCTACCTACCCCAAAAGGGGAATCCTGACAGGTGGTGATAGACATGCGTCACCGGTCCGGATATGAATGGCTCACCCAATCCCAATTATGGCCAAGACGTTGGCCAAGATAGGATGCCTGCCTATGCCGCCATCTTCCTTTGCAGGTATTTATAAGTAAATGTGGCCCCATTTTAAATTCAACTTCTTGTCTCGTCTCATTAGTTCACCTTCCATCCACAATGTGCATTTTGATACTTTTAACTGTTTCTATGGCATTTTCATCTTCTACCTGTTTGTAATCTGCCCATTGTAATCCAACATTGGCTGTTGGGTGGATTAAAAATATAATAAGTGAATAAATAGTTGCTGGGAACATGGGTGGGAGGGTGCTATTGCACCGTGTCCTGCTTGTGGGTCCCTGGTCGACAGCTGGTTGGCCACTGTGTGAACAGAGTGCTGGACTAGATGGACCCTCCATCTGATCCAGCAGGGCTCTTCTGATGTTCTTAAATAAATAAATGGAATATTAGAAAAATATGAAACTGAGAGAATCTGATGTGAAAAGATTCATCCATCCCCACTTCCAAAACAAAATTCACACATGGATAAAGTATCAAATCTGAACATATGAGGTTTCCCTACACTGAAGTTCACTGGTCCATCTAGCTGAGTGTTCTCTACATCAAGTGGCACAGATCTGCAATGTTTCAGGCACTGGTCTGTTTTTCTCCCAGCTATACCAGGAGATGCCAGGGACTGAACCTGAGATCTTTCACATGCAAAGCATGCACTCTTATTACTCAGCTATGGCCCCTTCCTGTGCTCACTGATCTAAGAAAATCTGTCCCTGGGAAAGCCCTTGTGAATTTCCCATGGCTTGAGTGAGGGAATGTGGAGCCAAACAATTCAGCTTTTTGCAGCGCACTCCTCACTGGACCATGGAGTGATGTGACAAGTATCTGCCATGTATGATTCACTTTCTTTTCCTATGCTTGCTGTGGAGAGGGAATTGTGTGCACAGTGTGGTGATTTGTTTCACCTTGCTTTGTTGGAATTGTTTAAATGGGTTCATGCTGCATTGTAGAAAGCAGAGCCTTTTGTTTCAAGAGACACCATACACTTTGCAGAGGAAATGGTTCCTATTAGGAGAGCAATTTGTTCTTCCAATAAGAATCTGTTCCTCATTCTGGCTGAACTACCTATAAACGGCTCCTGCTACCCATCCATAGGTTTTATACCCTAGGCCTACGCAGCTGGTGATGCACCAAGTTCAACAATGTTCCCAACAGCCATGCATTGTGGTCTTCCAAAGGTGGACCCAATTTTCACTCCCTGAGAGACAGCAAAAACAAGGGAACTATGATTAGGTGACCTTGCCAGGCATAACTGCATTCATCTTGGAATCATAGTACAATTTAGAGTTCTCTCCATGCCATGTTATGTATATATTACCTGGCTGAGAAGTGCAGCCATCACTATACATCATCATTACCACCACCATCATTATTATTTGTCATCTAAGACTTACTGTGCCTAATGTACATCTGCACATTATTCTCCTCCTCTTTGTTTTCCACTTAGGAAGTTCTGTAGTTCAGTGGTAGAGCATATGGTTTTATCCTGGTTGTGCTTTTTATATTGTATTTTGTAATTGTGCTTTTAACATGTTGGTAGTTTTATTATGGTTTTAATTTTTGTGAACTGCCCAGAGAGCTTCGGCTATTGGGCGGTATAAAAATGTAATAAATAAATAAATAAATAAATATGCTTTGCACACAGAAGGTCCCAGGTTCAATCTCCAGCATCTGCCTGAAACCCTGGAGAGATATTGCCAGTCAGTGTTGACAATACTGGGCTACATATACCAATGGTTTGATTTAATATCAGGTAGTTTCTTATGTTCCACATATTGGACCTTAGCTCATGGCGGCAGGTGATACTGTGTTTCCATTACTGTTATCTTGTTCTGCTATGTGCTAGTTCAGCTAACTAGAACCAGCCCAAGATATTTTGCTGCCAGAGGCAAAGGGCAAGATGGCATCCCCTCCCATTCCATGTATGAAATTTAATCAGGGTGGCAGTTTAACCTTGGTGTCATGAACAGGCCTGTTTCCCTTAGTGTGGAGGAAGGCGTTTCAGGCTTTCAATCAGAATCAGATTCTGAAGCCAAACAAACAGGACTAGAAACTTATTAGCCTACAGAGGAAATGGGGGAAGTGATTTTCCCAGGTTCTTCACCCACCAGGGAGTGAATCTTCACCGGACCTTATCAGGGAAAACATTAACAACTCAGTCTGTGGGAACTCAGAAATCCTCAGAGGGGGAAGGGACTTCAGAGTTGGCCAATCTCAGAGTCTGCCACAGGTTCAAATGGGCGGAGCTAAAAGTAGGTGCCAAAGGCTTCTTCAGACAAATCATCCCTGAAGTTAAAGGGACTCAGGGAAAAGACTTTCTCTTTTGTTGAAAAAACAATTGTCTCGCTTAGTTAGCCAAGTTTTAGCCTAAAGGAAAGTTCCTAGTGTTAAGGTCTCTTCCGGTGCAAAGAGGTGTTTATTTGCTGAATAAAGCATTGTGGATTACTTGGCAGACCTCTTTATTGTCTTGCACTGCAGCAGGAAGGCTTGGAAACATGACACTTACTCAGGGCCGGCTCTACCAGTAGGCCAATCAGGCAGCCGCCTAGGGCGCAGACCTCAGAGGGTGCAATAGCTCAGTAAACCCATAGTTAGCTCTTCTATTGCAATCAATGGGACTCCAGCTTTTGTTAGAACATGCCTAGAATCTCTAATTTTCCTATAGGCGCATACCACCAATGGGTTGCTGGAGAGGGAGAGGAGTGACTGCAGGAGAGGGAGGTAGCGTGAGTCGGACTCCCCGCACAGAGTTCAAGTTTGTGCGCATGTGTGTTTGTATGTGTGCATGTCTTTCTCTAGCTCTCTTTATGCATGCTGGGGACACTTCGCCTGAAAGGTCAGTGTGGAGGGACTCTCCATGTGGCAGCACCATGAAAGGCTGCAGGGCATTGGGGCTGCTCACTCTGCTGACACTCGGCCACCGGACCAGGGGAGAGGAGGTGCGTCCTTTGGTTTCACACCTCTCCCTCGAGATCAGGCCCAGGGACTGCGGATTTGAGGATCGGCAAGCATAGAACAGACTCCCTCCACACAGCTGAGCTTAGGCAGAGAGTGGAGGCAAGGGAGGGGGGAAGGGGGTCTGGAAGAGAAGCATTTGCTTTGCAACTGACTCGGGGGGGCTGCTGAGGATTTCAGTGGAGTTGCCGCAAGTTGAAGTGGAAGCAGTTTGGCACCTTTCCTCACATGCAGGGCGATTAGGGTTTCAGGTGGCTTGACTTCACTGCACCCCTCCATTGAGAAGGATTTCACTTCTGGCTGGGAGTAAAGTTCTCAAGTAAATTTTCCTCCCAAACCACTATGCCAGTCGTGGGATATGCCTTCTTTTACGCTCCACACCACAATTCCCATTAAGCGGCAGCAAAAGGGTGGTGGGAAGCCATTTTGTCATCGTTGTCGTAACCCCGACCCCTCAAGGTGTTCCTTTAAAGATATATCCCATTGATTTTGAAGTTGGCATTTGAGGGGTACAAGTAGCTCACTTTGCCTAGAGCACAAAATAGTCTGGCGCCGGCCCTGCACTTACTTCAATACTACTGACAGAGGACGGTTCCCAACTGCACTTGATGGCATCAGGCTAGCTTAGGGGGTACAGGCAGGTCACATGGCACACAGAGCTCTGTCCTTCAACATCTTGCTACAACTCCCTGCCACCCAGGACCTGGTGCTTGAGGTGGCTGCTTCATTCTGCCTAATGGTAGGGCCAAGCCAGCCCTGCAGATAAGGGTGCTGTACTTTATCAGGAATAGGGAATTGGATAAGTGTACATTCCTCCTTAGAAGCCCTCCATAGACATACTCTGAGAGTCAAACTCTATGTGGCATCTTCACATGTAACATGCACATTTTTTTTTAAAAAAAAGGCCAGCAACATCCACTGGGCTCCTGACCATGTGTACAAAGCCTATACATGTACAGTTTGTACTATTTTAAGACTGCCTTGACCTTGAGCAAAATTAAAGCAGGATGCACCCAGCAGTATAATTTGTGGAGTAGGAGAATAGAAAAAAGTAGAAATTGATGTCTGAATGATACAGTCCTGGTCCCCTAGTGTAGGAATATGGTGGTGGTGGTGATGGGATTTGGTTCTCTGTCTCAGGCAGCAAAATGTCTTGGTGATAGTCTTGATGGATGACACTTGTCACATGCTCCTTTGGAAGTCCACCGGGAAGTATCCAATGTTAGCCCTACTTAGAATAAATCCATTGAAATGAATGGGATTTATGTTAGTCATGACTAACTAGGTCTATCGTTTTAGAACAGGGCTATTAAGGGGACATTGTTTATTGACATTTTTACATTGTTTCAATTGTTTTAATTTCAAAATATTGAATGTTTTAGACTATCTTTTATTAGTTTGTATTTTTATGAATTGTTGTAAACTGCCCAGACAGCTTTGGCTATGCGGAGGTATTGAAATGGAATGAATGAATGAATAACTAAACAATATTCATTTCATTTCAATGGGTTTACCCTAAGTAGAACTAATGTTGGATTCTACCCTATCTTTCTTAATTCAGAACTGAGTTCTTGTACATGGTGCTCATATTTCGCCACTGTCACTGATGAGTAGTGGGAGATAGGATGAAAAACCAAACAAAAGTGGATTTCATTGCCAATTTGATCATTAAAAAAAAATCCACACCAGTACATAGAACGACATTGTAAGATTGGATAAAGAAGAGGATATTGCTGTTAATGAACAGATGAGAAGTATTTAAATTAAGGACAAACATAGGCATTCCTGCAATCTGAACAACAGAACATCATATTAAAAAAGAAGAAGAAAGTAACCACGGCATAACAACAGCCAGTCAGACAAGATAACTAGGAAGACTTCAGTGGACACTGTATGAAATACGAATGGCACAGCACAATAGGCAGAAGCGTTGTAATACATCAGAATTATATACTACATTTCTCTCATCTCCTGTTGTAAATAATGTCATTTCTGTTAACAGATGGCAAAATGCCATTAGATCAGGGAGATGTCAAGAAACAATTGTGTCAGCAGCTGTATTAACAGCTAAGTGATGCTCAAGACTTTGCTTTGTAAGAGATGACAAAACCTTAAAATAATCCCATCGATGCAAACCTAAGAAAGCAGCCACCCACGTACGCGGTTGCCCAGCCTCCCCGTTGATTTTCTAAAATTGATTTCAAGCCTTTTCCCAAGGCGGATTCCAGCACAGTACAATGACAAGTCAGGAAAAATAAAATAAAAATAATCAGACACAAGAATCACTTTCAATTAGCTCTCTCCTTTCCTCACCCTGCTCTCTCTCTCTCTCTCTCTCTCTCTCTCTCTCTCTCTCCATATATATGAAAGATAGGAAGAAAAACAACAGAGCAATTTCAAAATACATTTAGTGTAAAATGTTTTGGCTTCTGCCCTCATCAGTGGCTGTGATGTTAAATGGATACCAAGTGTCTTGAATGCTGGCAGATTAAAATTCCTAAGAAGTGTTGTGAGTGGTATAACGCTTATGAATTGTCCTCCAGGTTAAGGCCATTCAGGCTAAGAGCTTTATCACACCAGCGTTATTCTGTGCAATCACTGCAAATTGTGTGCAAAGGACTCCGAAGTTTTCCAGTTTATAATCTTCTTTGACTGTGAAGTACTCCCATGCATCCTGCTTTAATTGTGCATCAAAGGCAAAAGACCCAAGCTATTTTGGTACTACTTTTGGAGCGAATCATTTGTTGTTTTTCAAGTGGCCACTGGGGGCATAGGATCAGGATTTGATATGTTTAAAGAAAAATTAAACAAATGCTTACATCTGCGTAAGTTTTAAAGATAAAGACATCAAATTTGGTACAGTAATAGATATTAAGGAGAGTTTTAAGCATACCAAATTTGAATCTGATTGGGTCATCTGTTGATTTTCAATGATTTTTTACATTTCCCCCCTTAAACCCATTTCCTGGTATGCAAAGGATCTTAGGAGCGCTGCCGCCTGGGGTGTGATTTAGCTAACAACAACAACAACCGCAGCAATAGCTGAGCACTGTATGGGATAATTCGAGGGAAACAGGTACGTGGGATGAAGCTATAAGTGTTCTGAGTCCGTAGACACAGAAGTGTTCCTTTCCATCAAGCACATCAGTGTCCTTTGCTGGTTCAATTGGAAGCAATTGTAAATCTGAGAGATTATGTGCAGGTGAGTTAAAACGTCTTGCAGTAATGCTTCTGTAGCTTTTTTTAGAGTAAATATTGCAGATTTGTGGTTATGAAAACTTGTTCTTAGGTCTCTTGCAGTGTATTCCCCCCCCCCCTTACAAATGGTGTTCTTTTAAAAAAAATACTATTGCTGTTTACATTCAATTACAATAATTATCTGGGTGGAAGTGCATGTTACGGATTGCCTAATAAAATAAGCGTTGTTAGTAACAGTGGTCTTAAAAGAAGTGGTTTCATGAAGCTAACTTCAGGTAATGCAACAGGCTAGTTTCCATTGATGTGATCCTAGGTTGCAAATATCTTGTTTAAGTGCTGCTTTAAATGGTAATTTATGTAAATTGGGTGGTTTTCTGAATGTGATGAATAGTAGAGAATTAATGGCTATTGTTAAACAAGCACAATAGGATATAACAGGGTAACTACCTTTCATAATCTGGTAGCAGTTAGGGGGAGCAGAGTTGTAGGCCGCAACAAATGGAATGCAATTTTCTTTCCAAGAGTTAGCCTTTGCTTTATAGAGGAGGGGTTACCTGGATATGGCTGAGACTTGATTGATATTGTAGTCACTACTGTGACGAGGGTATCCACATCGTTGAAGATGTTCTAATGACTGTTTCTTCTGGTTGTCCCATAAATAAATTCACATATGATGCAGCCATACATGTTCCCAGTACTGCACCTTGGATTTGTGAATAGTGATTGTCATTGAACATGAAATTGTTGCAAGTGAGTCCCAACTTAGCTAGAGAGATTAAGGTCAGCTCTACACCAGGCAGGATATATCACTTTGAAAATGGTATATGGAATGTGTCATATGCCCGAAAAGTTGTCAATAATGTTATAAACCATTATAAAGCAGTAGTGTAGATCCCACCTAAGGCCCCAGTACTGAGTCCTTTAGAAGTTCTGCTTTTTAAAAAGTCTGCTAAGGCTGAAAGACCATCTTTGTGGGATATCTAAGTGTACAAAGAAGTAACACTGAAGGTTGTGATGATAGTGCTATTAAATCAAGGTCTCTGATGTAGAATTTCAAGCCTGATGTAGAATTTGTGGGTTATATATACTGACCTGTCTTTCTTTCTTTTTTAACTATGATACCATTTTCACTGAGATCTTTTAGAATTTTGTAAAATGACATTAATTCCTACTGTGATGTTAGTGTTGTTTCATCATTGTCTGATTTAAATGGCTATAAACTGCCTCTTATGGAAAACAAGTTTGTACATTCTAAGAAAGAATGTATTCATTCTAGAAAAGACAGACAGACTGACTGACCAGCTGATTAGACAATGCTGGATGTTCTTCCAAGGCCAATGCACAGATGTGGCAGGTAATTGAGATTATGTAAAGCCAATTGTATATGAATTATGACTGCTGCCAATTGGCCTCTGAGCTCAGTTCAATGTACTGCTTTTGAATATTTAATGCCTTGTACAGTTTGAAGGAGCATCTCTCTCTATGAAAGCCTCCGCTTTTCTTGAGATCTGCAGAGCAGGACTTTGTCTTATACTGCAAGAAATGTCTTCTGCAAGGGTAGGACCTCTACATAGCAGTTACTGTTTTGTGGAAATTTATTCTTAAGTGGTAGGGGGTATTTATGCTCCAAACCACTGACTTTTCAAACATGGATAGAGCATTCCCTGTTTAGAAAAGTCACCAGAGGTTAGCTGGAGGCAACTCAGCATCATAGGATTCCATTTCCCCCTTAAACATCCTATAAACACAGTGGCAGTCTAAGCAGCTTGCAACAACCTGCAGCTTTTTTTGTGGGCCTGAGGATTAAGTTCTGTGCTACATCCATGGCGCGGAGTATCAGCTTCTCCACAGGCAATGTGGAGAAGGATTGTCTCAGAACCATGCCTGTTTCAACCTGTGGTAACACCCTTTAACAACCCTCTCAATCTCTCCAGATATAGGCATGGAACTCCTCCAGTAATCCCAGTCTTTCGCATTACAGCCATCCCATTCTTTCTCCACCTCCATTTATTTATTTATTATTTATTTATTTATTACATTTCTATACCGCCCAATAGCTGGAGCTCTCTGGGCGGTTCACATTTCCTCCTGTGCTGTTGCCTCATCCTTCATTTTTATTTATTCATTTATTCCAATAAGATTCTCGAGCAGTCAACAATAAAAATGAAAATAAAATTAAATACAGAATTAAATTTGTTTTTGGCAAATGATGCCACTAAAACTGTGGTTGGTCAGACCACACAGCTGGCACTAAACCAATGTTGGTTCCTGCCTGACATCAACAGGCAGAGAGTTCTGCAGAGAAGGAACAAATACATTCAAGGCACTAGTCTGAGGAGGCTCCACATGGACAGCAATTCAATGCTGAATCACCAGGAGTGCCTCATTGGATGGCCTCAGTGAGTAGGCAGGCTGGTAAGGGAGAAGACACTCTTTATTATGGTCCCCGAGTTGTTTAAGACTTTCTATACCAATAAGAAAACAATAAACCTGGCCCAGTAGAAACTTCTGATATATCTCTGATCTCTCTTCAGCCTCCACAGTGTAGCATAGTGTGTGCTCAGCTTGGGCCAGTGGAAGTGATGTAAATTGCAGTGGACTTTGCATATTTTCTGAAGGTGGGGAAAATCCAATTCTGTCAAAGAGTAGACAATGGAACAAAAGATGCCTGGCAATGCATGAAACACAGGAGGAACAGATTAAATAAAATGTGTACATCCCTAGCTGTAGCTTAGCTACTATAAGGCATTCCATTCTACCATGCCTAGTTGGGATTCCAATGACAGTCCATGACCCAGAATGGACTGGGTCTAGGTAATCCAAGCATACCAGCAGTTACCCCACCACAACCCTCTCAAGTGCCTTCCCCACATCTCAACTGGGTGGTAGTTGTCAAACCATTGGATCCAGAATGGGTTTTCTTCAGGAGCGGAGAAAAGGGCTGCAGGAACCACCTTAAGGGCTGCAGGAACCACCCTTTCACATAGAGCTGCATTTGCCTCTTCCTTGACCCCCTCCTCCAGCTAGTTCTACAGGACATGTGGTTGGTTGCATTGCTGCAAACCCCTTATCCACATCATCAGGAAGCAAATGAAATGGATCCCTCAAAATTGGGCAGAAAGTGGCTTCAGAAGTCTCCACACCACCATGCACTGACATTTTAAAGTCAAAGAGCCCATCCACTTCCTTTTTGTCTTCTGCTGTTAACCTTTGAGAGTCCCACCAAGAAGCTTCATCTCTTGGACTTCCCTTTCCTCCAAACACCCTTCCTTGCCTGTTTCCTCTCCACCCGAGGCCTCAGCCACTGCTTTCCTCTGGGCAACAGTCACCTCCCAGTTCCACTCCTCCTCCTCCTCCTCCTCCTCCTCCTCCTCCTCCTCCTCCTCCTCCTCCTCCTCCTCCTCCTCCTCCTCCTCCTCTTCTTCTTCTTCTTCTTCTTCTTCTTCTTCTTCTTCTTCTGTTTGTTGTCCACTGATATCTGCAGAACAACAAAAACAACAACATTCTGTCTGGTACAATGTTTTTGTTTTATCTAAGTGACTTTTAGTTCTCCATCTTTTTTTAAAAAAAGAAATAGTTATATTCTACAAAAGCCAGCTTAGAGGTCAGATTGAAGTTTCCTCATCATTGCTTCCTGACATTCTGATATTTAGACTCACACCTCAAGGACATAAATCCTTTTCCACCCTAGTGGATGTTGGATTCCTAAGTGAACTTGGCATCTCCTTAATAGTTCATGGGGCAACAGAGTTGTATAGGAGACACACAAGTTCTTCTATTTGTAGAAAAGACAGATACAGACCATGTGAGAAGAGACCTATGGAGAATGTCACTGAACCATGGTTTATAGGTATGATTCTTCATAAGGGACTCAATGACCCCACCCCTGTGCTTCTTAAAAGAGTGAAGAGTAGGATGGAAGAATAATCTTGAGACAGCTTTTGGAAAGAGTGGCCACTTCACCCCCTGGGAGGCTTCTTTTCATATGATGGCCTGTTGCTCAGGATGAACAATAATCCATCATATGAAACAGGCTTATGAGAGATGCTAAAAACAACCGAAAGGGCTATTTGGAACAAGAAGAACAAAATGGCTAAGATTTGCTGCTTGGCAAAGTTGGTGAGGTGGTAAAAGAGCATGGAGAAAAGGTGGAACTTCAAACTCCCATTTTGCCTCAGTCTTCTCCAACAGCTTTGGCTCTTGGGCGGTATAAAAATGCAATAAATAAATAGTGGCAATTGTGTTCAACCTGGGGGAAAGCAGAACAAAGGTTTTAAGGAACAACTTACAACCCATAATAGATAAGGAGATGGTTAGAGAACCTAGGCCAGATCTACACTAAGCAGGATACGACACTTTGAAAATGATTTGAAAACTGCATATTGAGTATGTCCTGGGCCCTAACAGTAGTCAGAAGTGTTATAAACCATTTTAAAGCAGCAGTGTAGATCCTGCCCTAGATACTTTAAATGAGTTCAAATCTCCAGGGTGGAACACCTAGATACTTTGAACAAGTTCAGGTCTACATGACCAGATACATTACATCCCAGGTTGCTGAAGGGATTTGCAGGCATTATTTCAGAGTCACTTTGAGAAAGCTTTGAAAAATGTTGGAGAATGGATGAGATGCTGAAAGGCTGTAGATTCTCCCTATGCTAAAAAAAGGGAGAGAGTTAGATCTGGGAAAGTACAGTCTGGTAAAGACTGATGCAAATGCTGGGCAAAATTCTAGAACTTCTGATTAAATAGCCAGTTTGTGAGCATCCAGAAAAGAGTACATTCAGAAGCCAGCATGGGTTATCAGTATTAAGCCATGCCAGAACAACTTTATCTCACTATTTGCTCTCGTTACTACTTTGATGCTAACAAACTGTTGGCGCTTCTCAACTTTTGAATTGCGTTTTAATTTGAAGCTCATTTGGTCGACATGGAAATCGTATCTTTCTTGTCCCAAAGTGCTAATCAGTCAAAAGTATCTGTTATCATTGTTCGTGGAGTCAACTATTTGTCTGTGAACACATGCATGTAACCCTCACTCTGATTTGTGTACTTCAGACCAGAATATAAACATGGAAAAATATTCATTGTCTCAACAATAATTTACATTGATTAAAGCTGATGAAATAAGCATGCAGGCCTTTGCACACAGCAAAATACCATGTTCCCACAAAGGAAAAGTTACAATGTAACTCGTTTTGTAGATAGAACAGGCTTCTTCTTTTCTTTTCTTTTTTACAAGGAGGAACTTTCAGTCATTGAGGCCCCTGCCTGTCATCTGCAGTGGTACAACCTAGACCCATGTTTACCACTTATGTAAGAACTACCCCACTTCTCTCCATTCTTAAGGAAGGATATCTAGGAGCTGTAGTTGGGCAGCCCTGGGGACCCTAAACCAGGAGAATGTTCCATCATTTGTTAGACCTGGAAGTCAAATTGATGTTTTGCTGCCTTCAGCCACCAGTCCCTGATATAAGAAAGGACACAGTTGAATTCACTCACTTTATCATCTCCACCCACCCCCATCCCCATTTATGATGTGATATCAACAGCATTTTGGCTAGATGGTTTGGGGCATGGAATACAGGCAATGGACTGTGGTGGTAATCTGTAATCCTAACTGTAATATTCATACAATGATAATTTCATTCTCATCCCTATGGGCTGCAGAAAAAATATATATAATAGAAGCAATCAAAATATGGGGCAGAGTTTGTATTCCAACTAATTAGGAATACTAATTTGGGAACAAGGAAAAGGTGCAGAAGGGGGAAGGGATGCATTTTGTTGTCCCATCAAATTTTGGAATTGAGCATCGCTGACAGGGCGGGTATCAGCAACTGGAGTCCATGGGAGCTACCAGGGCCCCAGCCATCCAGCACAGCCCAATGATAATGTGCATTTGCTAATAATCTGGCAATGTGCATTTGCTGATAATTTCCTCTTAATCTTCTGTGATCTGGGCTAGATCTACGTTACTGCTTTATAGTAGTACTGAAGTGCACTGATAACTATTGGGGTGCATATACTACTTCATAGTGTTATATTCTGCTTGTTATTCCACATTTCTAATGATTTGACACAAGGTGTAGATCTGGCCCTGGTCAGTCTGAAACCTGGGGATGAAAGGAAGGAAATAATCTGGTCTTTGAGTGACCGGCTAAGTGAGAAGCCCTCTAAACTCCCTTGCCTACCAGGAAGAAGTTCAGATGGGACAAAGCCAACTGATACTTACATGAATGCTCACCATTTGGTTCATCCCTCTCAGAACTGTTTCTACCTGTAACATTCCATTGGGATAAAGCAAAGAGAAAAGTGAGACAGTAAGGCCCTCTCCATTGACCTGGCTGAGAACAACTGCCATTTGGCTCCTCCTGAACCAAAAGGCATCTTCTTTGTTCCTGTATAGATCAATGGTCTCAGTCAGTGGTCTTGTTCAGAAGACACCTTAAACCATGACTTTAACCATGGTGAATAAAGCAAAAAGCCTTATTTACTGTGGTTAAAGCTGTGGTTTAAGGTATCGTCTGAACACAGCCTGGTTTTCTGGCTTAACCACCATGGTTAAAGTCATAGTGTAAGGTGTCTTCTGAATGGGCTCATTATACAGCAGCTTCATACGTACATGATCACCATTTATTTCTCTTGCATATAAACCCCATGGTGTTGGGTAAGGTGTGCTACAAAACCTACACAGATATTATTGCAAATCAAGGGCTTTAAGGAATAAACAAAACAAAATGGAAAAGTCAATTTTCTCTTTCTCTAATCCGTTACAGTTATTATGAGTTAAATCAATAAATCTTGGAATTCAGCAGAGCATATTTCTGTGTTTTATTATTATTCCTTCATCTGGTCACCTAGGGTGAATGTCATCTTTTCGATTGCAATATTTCTATCGATCGCTTTCCTGTCCTCTGCTTAATGGCCACACATATGTGACTTGTTACTTGATTCTTTAAAGTCATAACATACCTCAGTAGTAATCAATCCTGACAAGCAAGAGAAGAAAACTAATAATTTGACCTCCAAGTTTAATATCTCTCTTTATATTAAAGTTTCTGCTGTATTCAAGGCAGCAGGAGGAATGGCATCAATGCAGGGTGGGGGAACCAGAGCCAGGTGTGCTGTTTATAATAGAGGGAAATTTCGGCTCATTGTTCTCTTCCTAAGATTTGGTGCCGCAGCAAATACAAGCCAAAGAGGAAATGTATCAACTGCTTAGACCATCATCATAGCACACATCTTAGACTCACAATGCGCCAGCCCTCCAGGGATATTTCACCTTGAGACAAACTGAAAAAAGGAGAGCATCTGGAACCGAAGCCTGTTGCTATAGAAATCCCATGCACCAATTTCAAACATGTGCCGAAGACCTGGGCACTACAGTATGATCCCACCACCACCATCAAATGACCACCCAGAGAGTAACACTCGATGGGAGTATCAAGGCAGCAGAAGCAAACACGATCTTATTCCTGCTATGTAGTGGAGGCTGGTGTTTCTGATGTCACAGGGTGCTCAATCCACTCTGGGTTTCAGTCATAACCGATCAGAATATCAAAGGAACTCCCCAAGGTGCTGAACCCCATCCCCAAACTGATATCAGCCCTTGGAGAGCTCCTTTAGAGTTTTGACTAGTTCCGACTGAAACCCACAGTAGATTTATCACCCCACTGACATTGCAGACACAGACTCCACTGGATTTAAAATGTAAAATTGCACATGCTCAGATTGATGATGAAGTTGTGTTGTTGTTTTCATGTATCAGGAATGTAAAACAAGTTGTAAAGCATGGGATGATGGTTGGGGATGTATTCTCCCACACTATGGTGAAATGTGCTGTATTTCTACTTAAATTATAATGCTTTCCCCTACAATTGTATATAGCAATATGACTTAGGATATGTACATTTCATGCAAACCGATGTCCTACATTGTCTGCTTTTTTGCTGGTGCATTTCCTCTTTTCTTGTGATTAATAGTAGGAATGTGTGAATCTTGGGAAAGACTACGTATTGCATCCAAGTCCTTGTCTGGTCCAGAAGGTGCAAACTGGATAAAATCCTGATCAAAATGAACTGAAACAATTTTCTCATACACCACACCCATAAGTGGCTGTCATGATCCTGAAAATAGAGGGCAGGACTTGGTCCAGCACTAGGTCCAGGTTCAATTCCTGGAATTTCCAGAAAAGGACTGGAAAAGACCCCTGTCTGAAACCCAAAAGAGCCACTGCCAGAGAGTGTAGACAGTGCTGACCTGGGTAGACCACGGTCTGACTTGGTATAACAAAGCCTCCTGTGTCTTCTTTCAACTGAGCATTCTAATATATGTGCAATATTTGCAATGCTCTCGCACAAAGCTCATTTGTCTCCCAAACAAAGGCAGAGCCATGTGTCAGATCCAGAAGGGGAAGCTTATCAATCGAGACTGAGTTGCCCACCTTCTTGCAAATCAGAACCAAAAACAATCTCCAATAGTGTGTTTTTAATCTGCTGTCTCTAACCTCTCTTGTCAGAGGTTGATTTTTTTTTCTTTTTAAAATATTTCTCGAGAGATAGAATGATAGAAAATCGCTAGCATGTTGCTTGCTCCATTCCCAGGCCCTTTCGCAGATAGTAAGCTGCAAAGAACAGTGAAAACCGTACAGATAATGGTATTGATCAACTTGCCACATGGCTCTGTGAATGTCTCTTTGCTCCTAAGTAAAAGCATTTACCATGAAAACACTTAGGCTCTCCTGCATTCTCCAAATGCATGTGGATTGGTTCCATAGCAGGTGAATAGCTGATGTGGGGGTGGGGGGACTGACTGAAAGATGATTTCTGCAAAATCACTGGGGGTATTTCCACTCTCCATTTCCATGAAAAAATAAAGGGATTATGTTGAATGCTTCATGAATAATAATAATAATAATAATAATAATAATAATAATAATAGCCGGCAATGGAGTACATCATAAAAGTAATCGCAAGAGAACAGGCTTTAACAGAGATCAAAACATCTCTTAAAGTATACATTCTGGCTGCAACACAATAGTCAATGGTGGGTTAATAGTCAACTCTACAGTTGACCATGTACATTGATGGTGCTATATAAATAAATAATAATAATAATAATTAACCATGGTGTGGATTAAGGCCAGTGTCGAGTTGACTATTAGACAAGGGTGTGTTTGATTGACACATCCCTTGCCCTCCCCCCAGTCCTCTTGCTGGTATACCATCAGCTTTTGTGAGTCCTTCCAGCTGGACCAGAGTTGCAGCCACCACTTTGGTTGCTCTTGCCAGGGGACTGTAGATGCCAAAAATAATCAACTGTGTGCGACAAAATAGTCACTGATGTCTGGCAGACGACACGTTAACCAACGATTGTTCAAATAATCAGCTCTGGACAGTGTTATTATTTTGTGTTGGTTATTTTGGCTAAATCACCAACCATGATGTGACAACGTCCTGACAGATGACACAATGAGCAACCATTGACTATGTAAACCACCAATAACTATTTAACCCACCATTGGTTATTGTGTCATCTGAACCCAGTCTTCAAGTTTCTAGAAAGCTCCCTTTTTGCAATATCCACAATTGTCTGCATCAGTCACTTGGCTGGTAACCATGTAGCAAGAGAGTAATCTTTATAACCTGAATGTATATGCTTCTGATAAGAATTCCTGAGAGTGTGACTCTCTGTCCTCAGGCCAAATTCCAAGTGAACAGATGAAGCTAAAATACTCCATTCATCCACGCAGACTGTCATGCTTCCAGGTTTGGGGGAGCCCTGGGCAAAATGTCCTTGGGAGGACACCATCCAGGACATTATGCTTCCCTGCCCCACCTTCCACCTACTAGGTAGCAGCAGGAAAGGAATAAACTGGTTACTTTCTCTTTCCCTTTTGCATTAAAATATTTTATAGTGGAAGCTGAAGCAAACCTTCAGTGCAAGCATTGTTGTACAAAGTTTTAGGGAAAGGTTTTAAAAAGGGGGTACCATTTATTGTTGGAAAATCTGCTGTGACTTACAACAGAGTTCCTTTATTCTGAGAAAGTGTGGCAACACAGTATTTAGTATTGGAGACAATAAAATGGTTAAAGCCACTTTAAAAGAAGTTTGAACTTTGTTAGTGTTTTTATACACATCATCAGAGAAGTCAATCTAACGCCGTTTAACTACAAGAGCTCCCTAGAGCCAGCTGTGTGGTGTAAGTGAATGAAGGCATGAGATATGGTTAGTTGATTCCTCTCTGGATGAAGCCACATGGTGCTTGTCTCAAAGACAAATGCAAGGGAGGAAGAAAGAAGAGGAAGGGGAGAGAGTGGGAAAAGAAACCGATCAAGTTACAAGATAAAAATTTGGCTATGGGGCAGTAAGGAAATATAATTCTGGCTGGATTCTGGCTGGACATCAGGAAAAACTTCCTGACTGTTAGAGCAGTATGACAATGGAAGGTTGTGGCCTCTCCCACACTAGAGGCATTCAAGAGGCAGCTGGACAGCCATCCGTCAGGGATGCTATAAGGTGGATTCCTGCAATGAGCAGGAGGTTGGACTCGATGGCCTTGTAGGCCCCTTCCAACTCTACTATTCTATGATTCTATGATTCTACATTAATGAAATGAAATGAATGTGGGATGAGCAAGACATGTTCTTTATCAGCTCCTAGTGTTTGGAAGCATGCAGAGTTGTTCCCATTATCCAACATTTGTTTCCTTCTACCTCAGTCTCTTCTTCTCTTCCCTTCCTTTCTCCTCTCCATCTCTTCTCTTCTGGCCCTTTACTATCAGTGGAAGCAGGTGTTGTTGCCTGTGGTGGAACCAAACGTTTATGGTATCATTGCATCGCTCCCATCTAGACATGCATGAATGTTGAATTGGTTTAGCTCACTTGGAAGATTGAGTTCCAGACCATTCTATTCTGTTCTGGATGTGTCCTGAGCATCAGGGGGCTAATTTAAATGTAATATTCCAAGGGCTTCAGCCCTAAAATATTGTTCCCAAAGGTCTCTAGCATGTGCCATTGTTTTTGGCTTTTTTAATAAAATAAAATAAAATAAAATAAAATAAAATAAAGGGGCTTTTTGAGTCCATTTCATTCTAGTTTTTACATCATCCCTAATGAAATATTAAGAAGACATTCTGCAAAATGGGGAAAAGGAGAGGGGGGACAAAGGAGAGGTAGTGATTTACCAAGGAGGAGGACAAGAAAATAGGGCCTGTCCCTGCTAAATAAGGAGGAGTGGAAAGTATGGAGAGCTATTTTCCTAAGGCATTGTTGTACACCTGCTTCCTTTGGGATTGGGCTAACATCCAGCCCAACACTTTGATAATAGTACTTCTTTATCTTTGGGCCTCATTAAAATGATGGTGTCTTAATAAAGGTGTTGGGGAGGGGGCAAATTGCAATTAAAAATAAGTCTACTGATTGCAGATGATTTGTAAAGTGGCAATGAACATATTTCGCCATGTTATGAAGGAGATAGCATTATGTGTTTCCCTCAAGGTCTACAGAACTTCACAATGGCATTTTTACCTTTGTTATCGCCAAAGAGTTGAAAAATAATAGGTGTATAAGTGCAAGAGTTCAGGCCACCAACCCCTGTGCATTTGAGAATATAATAGTCACAACCTTTTCCAAAAAAAAACCCCACTCCATCCCACAATTATCTTTGTTTTGTTTTAGTAGCTCAGATGTGACTTAGCAGTCTCTGCATCTGGCTGCATGTAATTTAAATCTAGCATTATAAAAAGGATAAAAACCTAAAATGCAAAAAAAAAAAAAAAGTTAATAAAATAGGACTACTTGATGTTTGTGGAATGAAACCAAATGGTTGTAGGGAATGTGATTAGGAACAAAGTTAAGAGGACGCAGACAGCTTTGCAGACACCAAAGAATGGCAGTTTGGGTAAATCCACTTGCAAAATTTTAATTAATAATTACATTGTTTCTATATTGGAGGTATACTTTGTTATGTCTACTAGTCCTGATGGCTATATGCTGCCTCCAGTATCTTGGCCAGTATGCCTATGCACATCAGTTGCTGGGGAACATGGGTAGGAGGGTGTGTTGCACTTGTGTCCTGCTTGTGGGTTCCTAGTCAAGAGCTGGTTGGCCGCTATGTCAACATAATGCTGGACGAGAGGGGCCCTTGGTCTGATCAAGTATGGCTCCTCTCATGTCCTTATATATGTATCATGATCTATTTAGAGATTATCAAGGAGAATGAATCCATACATTATTATTATTATTATTATTATTATTATTATTATTATTATTATTATTATTATTATTAATTACTATTATTATTATTGGTAGTATCCTGCCCTTTACCCAATACTGGGCCTCAAGGTGGCCTTACAAAATTTAAAACATTTATTTATTTATTGCATTTATATACCGCCCCATAGCCGAAGCTTTCTGGGCGGTTTACAAATAAAAACAGCAAACATTAAAAACAAATATACAAAGTTTAAAAACATAAAAAGCATAAAAACACTGAATCCTTATAAAAACAGCTGTTCTGGGGTCCGTTAAAAACAAACTCAGCTCATGTTGTTAAATGTAGTTAAAGGCCTGGGAGAAGATATGCATTTTAAAACCTATGAAAAGAAATATACAAAAGTAAAAAATATTATATTCCAATAGTAAAACATTACACATTTAAAATACACGACAGTTTTAAAAGTCCTTAGCATAGACGGAGGCCCAGATAATTCACCAAAGGCCTGCCAGAACAAAGAAGTTTTTGCCTACTTCTGAAAGCACATCAAGGAGGGAGCCAGTCTGGAACTCTCTTCCCTGGGAAGTGAGTTCCAGAGCACTGAAGCAGCCACCGAGAAGGCCCTCTCCCGCATTTCCACCAAGCATGCCTGTGAGGATGGTGGGACTGAAAAAGGGCTTCCCCAGAAGATCTCAAAGCACGGGCAGGCTCATAAGGGAGAATACAGTCTTACATACAATTTTAAAAGAAATCTAAAACAAACAAAATAGTAGGGACAGGGACCAGAAAAGGATTGTCTCTAGTAACTGACATTAAAAAATTAAAGACATTCTTGTAAATTTGGAGCATTGCTAGAAAGCAGAGGTCCTACACATGAGCAGAGAGTGTTGTGATGAAGAGGAAATTTCACCAGGTTCCCCATATATACAAATGACACCTGCTGAAATTCCCTTTTCAGTACAACTGTTAAAGATACAGGAGCCCGATGCTCCTTTTCATATGGTCACCCTACTATTACCCCACCACCACAGCTCTGGATCATATCAGCTATTTCCAATCCTCACTGCCCCTGTTTCGAACACGATTCCCATTCTTAATAGCTTGGACTAGTAGCAGAATCGTACCTTACAAATTGCTGAAATGACATCAAGGAAGGCTACAGTGCAGAGCTATCTGTCTGGAGACAAGGCCAGTTCAGGATGAAATTGATGGATCTATAACCAATAATATTTCACTCAGCTGGGCTCCTACTGCTGTTTCTACAGCGAAAATCACCTCCCCTCACATCAGCTGCAGGAATGCCTCATATTTTAATGAAGTACCGTTCAATCACAAGCACATCAAATGCAAGGAAAGATGGCTGAGCTGTCAACATTTGCAGATGCTCAACAATGTGGAAAGAAAGAGAAATGTGATGGCAAAACTAAATGAAAAGGGACTCACTCATATTTGCTGTGGGCCAGAGCATGCTTTTAATGTGATATCAAAACATGGGTGATGTGACCCCATCAATTATTCCAGTAGACCATCTGATCAACATGAAGCCCTGGAAAGTTCTAGAAATGTGTCTTCATTCAATGACTCACTATGACAAAATTCTCATGAGAAACAATCTCTTCAAATCACTTAATGTTCTGACACCATCAAGGAGTTGAGGCTGAAGCAAATTGCAAGCAAAGCAAAGTACTGCTGAATAATCAAGGGCTGTTGAGTTGCATCTGTTTCATATCACAATACGTGATCATGCAAATGAATTAAGAGCATTGTGTCAGCTATTCAGAGCTGGACAGAATTCAGAATTCACTGAGGCAACAGTGACTTAGGATGGTGAAGGTTACAGCCAACATATCTTCTGATTTCCTGCTCACATAAACAAGGGACTCATCTACAGCAAGCAGAATATTCAGTATGATGAAAGCAGTACATAAAAGGCAGGAGCCACACTACTGCTTCATAGCAGTATTGAAGTGCACTGACAACTGTTGGGGCCCATTGACACAGACCATACACCACTTTCATAACACTTTCATAGTGTCATATCCTGCTTGGTGTAGGTGTGTCATGGGCCCCAACAGTTGTCGGTACACTTCAGTACCAGTATAAAGCAGTAGTGTAAATCCTGCAGTGCAGTTCAATACCGCTATACAGCAGTAGTGTGGCTCCTGTCTTTTATATACCGCTTTCGTAGTGGAATGTCCTGCTTGGTGTAAATGAGGCCAAGGATTGTTAATTCATAAAAATTCAATTTTTGCTGCCACAGAATCCAGGCTGATTTTGTGGTTTGTTTTCTGGGGAGGGGCTTTCGTACTCTTGGTTATTTTATAATAATGAATGAATTCCTGGGGGGGGGGGGCAAGGCTATCAATTGCTACTAATCTTGAGGGCTATGTGCTACCTCCAGTATCGGAGACAATAAGCCTATTTACACCAGTTGCTGGGGAACTTGGGTGGGAAGGTGCTGCTGCACCCATATCCTGTTTATAGGTTCCTGATCAACAGCTGGTTGAGCACTGTGTGAACAGAGTGCTAAACAAGATGGACCCTTGGTCTGATCCAGAATGGATCTTCTTATGTTTGTATGTTCTCTAATGACCATTCTTAATGGCTTCCTATAGATGTTAAATAACATGGAGGACAAAATGGTACTCTGAAGTACCCTGCAGTTCAATTGCCAAGGAGTCAAGGCTACTCTCTGGTCCTGCAGGTAAGACCAGAACTACTGTAAAACAGTGTCTCCAACGCCCAACTTGCAAAGTCCCATTCGGTGGATACCGTGGTCTATTACATAGTCATTCAAGCATTGTGAGGTTAAAAAAAGAAATCTGGGCAACTCTGTTTTGATCTTGTATAAGAGTAGCAGTAATGAGAGAAATAGTCCTCAACAAAGAAATTCAGCTAATTAATTAATGTACTCATTCATTCCAAGTCTGAGTGTTCTGACAATGACAGGGTTTGGATTGTATGCACTGTCTTCATGTAGTGATATTCCCCAGCTGAATGGCCCTGCTGTTTAGTATGGACACTCCAATTAGAAGAAACCCCAGACAAAAGTTATAATTTTCTAACTAGCAATAGAACTGTGAGATTAACAATGGTTCTGCATAATCACCATTCCCCAAGAGACACTGTTTTTTTTATATATAAAAAAAAAAGTAAGAAAAGGAGAAGGAAAGAATGCTCAAAAGAATACCCCATAGCAGCTATTTCATTCCCTCTTTATCTTGGGAGACCAATATTAGGTCCATATTAAATTCGCATATGTTAACTGCCCTAAAAGGGCACTAAGGGAAGGGGGGGAAAAGCTCATTCCGATTCCAATTAGACTTTAACATGCCATATTATATGTACTTTGATGATCAAACAAGGCTCAGTGAAACAAATATTTAAAACTTATCTTAAAAACAGAAGCACCCCGATAAGAATGATGAGTAAATCTTTAATGAATTCACCTCAATTAGCCTTTAATTAAGGAGCTCATTAAAATCTTATTTGAATACTGTTCCAAAAGGGGGTGGGGGTACCCTTGATTCACTGCGGGATCAGAACAGGAAGCCAATAAAGTTAAAACGCAACACAGTTTCTGAACAGTTCGGAAATCCGATAGTTACACTGTTGTATGGTTGTTGACGCCTACAGTATTTTCACTCCAAGAAATGTGTTCCACATTGATTTGTCTGTCAAGAAACCTCAGAATGCCTGCCAGAGAACAGTACCCCTAGCTTATTCCAGAGGTTACAGGGAAATCTTCAGAAAAGCTTCTGGATGGCCCAGCAAGCACCCAACAGTGCTGCAGGACCAGCCACCCTCTTAGTGAGCTGCCATTTTGTGTACAAATGGCGGCTCACACTTTTCCAGGATGGTAATGTTACATAAAATGCAGCTTTAAAGGGTCCATTTACACAACCTGACAGGCATGAATGGAGCATTCGTGCCTGTCATATTGCATAAATGGACGCTTTACAGCTACCATTTATGTAACATTACCTTCCTGGAAAACCCCAGGCCACCATTTTTATACAAAATGGAGGCTCAGGTCCTCACCGAGCCGTGGGGAACTTGGAAAGCAGGTCTGTCAGTGCCCTGTGGCTTGGCAAACAGGGTCTTGGAGGGCAAGCATGGGAGAGTCCATTGGACCACACACACACACACACACACACACACACACACACACACACACACTCGACATCCCTAGGACCTTCAACAAAACCAGGCAGGATGGAGTGCTGCTGTTCTATATTCCAGACACTCCAATCCATTCCCAATCCCCCTTCTCAGATTTCATTTTTTTTTCTAACTGTCACTTGGTCAGAGGCCACTGAGCATGGTCAGATTTCTTTGGGCTACTTTGGAGTGGGGGTGGGGGTGGGGGAGCGGGGAAACTCCCCCCCTCTTAGTAATGAATTAAAAGGGAGGTTGTACTTCAGCCAACCTTGGAGTTTCCCAAACTTGTTGATTAATCCCTCTTGTTTGTGGATGATGCCATTTTGGCTGTGTCAGGATATGCACTTACAGCCTGAACATCATAATTAGAGGCAATTATTGCCTCCCTTTTTTCATTTAGGAAACGGATAAGTGTTTTGGGTATGTGTGTGCGTGGTTTGAAAACCAGTGCAAAGGCTAACCTACAAGAACAACCAACTCAAAACACCATGTTCATTCATAGGGATGTATGACATGTGGAAACCAGGCCCTTTGGGGGTTCACCAAATTTTCTTAGCACCCCTGGCTTAGCTTACATTCATGAGCTGAGCCACAGGCTTTCCCCCCAAATCCAAGAACTTTTCTTGCCCCCCCCCCCACTGCAGTAAATCATGATTTGCATAATTTGCACAAATTGCAGCCGTAATGTGTGTGATTTATGTAATTTGAGCAAATTGCAGCCAAAATTTGAGCAAATTTCACAAATGGCAGTTGCAATTTGCTCACATTGTGATTTATGGGGGGGATATAAAAACCAATGGAAAATCTGTGAGCTAGCCCAACTTGATATGACTGAGTCTGGACAGCTCATGGGGAGGTAAGTCAAACTGGGAGTACAAGCTGCGGAAAACGTGGTGAGCTCCACCCCTTTGGACAGATTCCTATGGTCCCTTGGATGGACCAGCTTGTTAAGAAACTAAGGCATCATGAATTGCTGGCTTGAATCAAAGTATAACATTATAATCCAGAACTACTTTTTGGTGAGACAATTGTGTGAATTACCAAAACGTATAACCTCAAGAACTTAGTGTGCATCAGAACATGGGAGCAGTAGTCACTATGGCTATATTTATTGGTTTACTCCCATATATTAAGGACTATAGGTGAAATAGAGAGGCCACCAGTGAGGAAGGAAGCAGCAGCCAGGCACCTCTCCACCGTGCCTGGGTCCTGCTCCAGCTGAGAGCCCCCTCCCTCCTGCTGTCAACTGTGTCTGCAGAGGCCACCAGTGAGGGAGGAAGCAGCAGCCAGGCACTTCTCCACCATGCCTGGGTCCTGCTCCAGCTGAGAGCCCCCTCCCTCCTGCTGTCAACTGTCTCTGGAGAGGCCACCAGTGAGGGAGGAAGCAGCAGCCAGGCACTTCTCCACCATGCCTGGGTCCTGCTCCAGCTGAGAGCCCCCTCCCTCCTGCTGTCAACTGTGTCTGCAGAGGCCACCAGTGAGGGAGGAAGCAGCAGCCAGGCACTTCTCCACCATGCCTGGGTCCTGCTCCAGCTGAGAGCCCCCTCCCTCCTGCTGTCAACTGTAACTGCTGAACTTTGCAACTAAGATTGTAGTGCCTGAATTTCCTTTCCTTTTCCCCCTCCTCCTCCTCCCTCCCAATCCCCTTTCCTTTTGTGTCATGTCTTTTAGATTGTAAGCCTGTGGGCAGGGACTGTCAAGAAATACTTTTGTAAGCCACCGTGAGAGCCTTTTTTGGCTGAATGGCGGCATAAAAATCCTTAAATAAATAAATAAATAAGTAATTCTGTTCCCCATTCAATAATTTCAGGGTGGTGAACAAATAAAACAAAGAACAAAACAGAATAAAACACACATTAAGACACATTTTTAAAAGAATATATCGTGTGCTTCCAAGTCTGTGCATGGGGTTGCAGTCTACTATGACTGCAGTGGAATTTATTTTAATGTAAGCATGCCTCAGACTGGGGTACACATTTACATTCCTAAGAATGCCAAAGACGCACACCTTTGTTCTGAAGGATCAGGGCTGGAAAAGGAAAAGAAAGAGTTCTGCTTCGTTCCCTTCTGAAAATGTAATTCAACCTTGCAGGCAGCAATGTGTCATTTCAGAACACCAACCCACAGGGAATGGACATTTTGCAATGATTTTGTTAGTGCTTCTAAAAATCAGCTGACAAACAGAGGCTGGGATGGGAAACATAAGTTGAGGTCTTCGATAGTGATTCTTTTGAAACCCAAAATTAGGCCACCATTTAATAGCATTTGCTATGATCATAATGCCCAGATGTGTACCACCTTGCCAACAAACCATGCTATTCAAATTGAGATTATGAACACCTGCATAGTCTGCATCTTTTAGCTACTTTTAAACTTTGAAAATGCTGTGTGTGCACTCACTAGAGCTGTCAGAGAAATCCACAGTGGAATCATATGAATTCAAATTTCTATGAATTGGACCTGATGATTCCATACCAGACCAGCTTTTCCTGAGTTGAATGGATTCTGTAGACTCATCCCATGAAGCTGATCGTTGGGAGATTCAGGATGGATAAAAGGAATTCATATAGTACATAGTCAAACCATAGAATTTGCTACCACAAGGCGTAGTGATGGCCTCCAATTTGGATGGCTTTAAAAGGGGACTAGACAATTTCCTGGATGAGAAGGCTATCAATGGCTAGTAGTCCTGATGCCTCTATGCTACCTTGAGTAATCAGAGGCGGCAAGCCTACGTACACCATTTGCTGGGACACATGGGTGGGAAGGTGCTGTTGCACTCATGTCCTGCTTTGGGTCTCCCGTCCACAGCTGGTTGGTCACTGGGTGAATAGAATGTTGGACTAGATAGAACCTAGGTCTGATTCAGCATCAGGGCTCATTTGATGTTCTTATGGTCTTATGCACAGAAATGGGGCAGGGTCACAAAATCTATTTTTCAGCAATAAGGAAATGATTTGCCCTTTGTACATTCGTTTGTTTGCTAACGCCTCATTTAAAATCACTGTAGCCTAAAATTGATTTGTAAAGGATCAACATCTCATTTAAAATAGGCTAATATGTATCATTCGGTCATTGCAATGTGACCTTAAACTCAGTTTAAGGCCCCAGTGCACTGCCAAATTTATGCAAATAAGCCTTAAACATAAATGAAGATAGGGTTTTGTTTTTTATACTGGTTGAATTCCATAAGACATTGGGATATGCTGGCAATTACCAATGTTCATCCTGAACTCTTTCACTGAGGTGTAAATAGCGCAATTTTATTTATTTTTTGCAGCTAATCTGATTTATGCAGCTCTGCTTCATAAATCTAAAACTTATTTGGCACCTCATCAATGGACATTGCCATTTGAAGTTTATTCAGCGAGGTGAAGCTGTGTTGTTTATTAATGAGACTCCTCGCAGCTATGAAAGTTCAAAATGTCTGTCACCTGGCATGACCTTGAAACTACCTTTGCACCAAAGAATGTTCATAGCTAACTGTACGACATGATAACCAATGTTCTGGGTCAATTTAAAACCTTGGGACGGCTATAGATAATATGCTTATGTACCGGTGGTGGTAATTTTGCGACTTGTCCTTAGTGAGAGTAGGGCTAGTGTTGGATTGTATGTGATATAGTTGTCCCTGGTTCTAATCTGGGGAAGCATTTATATATTTTATTTATTTATTGCACTTACATACTGCTGCCATAGCCAGGGCTTTCTGGGCGGTTTACAGAAATTCTAAAATTAAGATTAAAACGAGTATACAAAATTTAAAATTCTAAAACACAGAACATACACACATAAAGCATTAAAGACCGTTAAAAAACTAAACATGTGGGTGATTAAGATGTGCCGCCATATGCCTGGGCAAAGAGGAAAGTCTTAGCCTGGCACCGGAAAGATAGCAGCGTTGGTGCCAGGCGAGCCTCGTCAGGGAGATCATTCCATAGTCTGGGGGCCACCACTGAAAAGGCCCTGTCCCTCATTGCCACACTCTGAGACTCTCTCGGAGTAGTCACCTGGAGGAGGACCTTAGTTGTTGAACGTAGTGACCGGGTATATTCACGTCGAGAGAGGCGTTCTGTCAGGTATTGTGGTCCCAAGCCATGTAAGGCTTTATAGGTCATTTTCAGTTTGTCTCTTTTAGAACCGAACCAAAAGTAGGGGAAGCTTTGATTAAAAAGCACAAGTACAATGTGGCATAAGGAAATCCATTGAGCCACAGGTAGAGAACAGAACCTACCCATACACTGCACTCAACATCTAAGGTCCTCCTCTGAATGCCAAGTCCGAGGGACGCGCAGAGGATGGCAACAAGGGAGAGGCCTTTTCTGTGGTGGCCCCCCAATTATGGAATGATCTCCCTGACGAAGCTCACCTGGTGCCAACATTGTTATCGTTTTGGCACCAGGTTATGACTTTTCTCTTTTCCCAGGCAGTTAACAACATATGCTAAGATGTTTGTTTTTTAATTGCCCCCAGAATAGTTGTTTTAAAAGGATATTGTTGTTTTTTATGTTCTTGATGGTTATACATTTTGTATACTTCTTTTTAACGTTCACTGTTTTTAACTTCTGTAAACTGCCCAGAGAGCTTCAGCTATGGGGCAGTATATATATAATAAATAAATAAGCAAGCAAGCATACACTGTAGAAATGCTACAGGATTTATCAAATACAAGAAGCTCTGTTCTGCCTTTCAATGGCCTTTCTTATATTTGAGTTCTATGATTTGTTGGAAGACGTGTGCTACATATATGAGCTCAAGAAGGGGATGCAGTTGCTATTATTATTTCAGTTAAGAATCATGGAATAGAGGCATAAGCCCTGATCAGAGATTGAATAAACCTCTGTGTGTGTGTGTGTGTGTGTGGTGGGGGTTGTGTGTGTGTAATAGGGATTGTACTGGCATTCCTGACTTCTGGTCTGCTCACCTACAGCTGAAAGTATTAACAGAGCCTATGTGATCTGATATTCTTCTTTGTGCATAGATTCTGGATTCTGCCTTCTGTCAATCACAAGAGAGAGCATAAGAAAGTGCATCTTGTACATGTACAGATTCTTCTCAAACCGCCAGCTGAACGCATGAAGTTTGGGAGCAGAAAACGCATCCTGACTTCTCCCTCATGCATATGTAATCCCCCCACCCCCAGCATAGACAAATTTGCTGAATCTCTGTACAGCTAACATACACTTCAGAGCATTTTTATTAGGGTTATGCACTGCTTCGGCTCTGGATCTGAATTCCAAGCTGAAGCGGGCTGATTCAGACCAAATCGTTCTGGATCTGGAGAGGGTCTGATCCAGGCTGAAGTGGGTCAGATTGGGTCCAAAGTGCTTCAGATTGCTTTGGACTGATCCGGGCTGCTCCTGCTCACCCCGCCCCCATCACTTCCCCACCCTGGATGTGCCCACTGACCATAAGTGCCCCCTGCTCCTTACCTGGATCCATCACAAGTGCAGGCAGCCATCCATGCGTCTTCAAGGGAGTCACCATTTTTCCAATTTGTCTATTTCCGTAATAGAAATCCTCTGGAAATGGAAGCCTTAAAGTAGCTACATAAGCAATATTACAGGCACAATGTTGTGTACATGGCTGCTTTATAGCCACCATAATTTGGACATCCAGATCTGGAACAGGTCAGATCCAGGCTGAAGGTGGCCAAGGCAGTTCAGGGCTGATTCGGAAACTCCGAATAGGACTCCGAAGCGGGTGCTGGGGTCCATGCACCAACCTACTTTTTATTATTTATTTATTTATTACATTTTTATACTGCCCAATAGCCAAAGCTCTCTGGGCGGTTCACAAAAATTAAAACCATAATAAAACAACCAACAGGTTAAAAGCACAAATACAAAATACAGTATAAAAAGCACAACCAGGATAAAAACCACGCAGCAAAATTGATATAAAATTAAAATAAAGAGTAAAAGCAGTAAAATTTAAATGTAAGTTGAATTTAAGTGTTAAAATACTGAGAGAATAAAAAGGTCTTCAGCTGGCGATGAAAGGAGTACAGTGTAGGCGCCAGGCGGACCTCTCTGGGGAGCTCATTCCACAACCGGGGTGCCACAGCAGAGAAAGCCCTCCTCCTAGTAGCCACCTGCCTCACTTCCTTTGGCAGGGGCTCACGGAGAAGGGCCCCTGTAGATGATCTTAAGGTCCGGGCAGGCACATATGGAAGGAGGTATTCCTTCAAATAACCTGGCCCCAAATAAATATTATTTATTTATTTATTTATTTATTTATTGTTGTTGCTTTTATATTCTACCTTCTTTTCCTCCAAGGAACCCAAGGTGGCGTACATAATCCTCCTCCTCTCCATTTTATCCTCACAACAACAACCCTGTGTGGTAGGTTGGGCTGATAGTCTGTGACTGGCCCAAAGTCATCCAGTGGGTTTCCATGGCTGAGTGGGGACTAGAACCCGGATCTCCAGATTCCCAGTCAAACACTCTTGCCACTACACCACAGTTACAGATGTATTAACTTTGAGTGCCAACCAGATGCCTGTGTCATTCCTCACAATGCCTTTCCAGAGAGGGGCAACTTTCTCACTCATGCGCTAGTTTATTTACAATACTTTTTTTGGGGGGGCAGCGTTTGTTTGTTTGTTTACAGGGATGAGCATTCAAATATCACCCTCTACCACTTTAGGATTCTATCACCTCATTCTTCTGTAGATGAAGGCCTGAGCTTTTTAGAATATCAACATACATGAAATTCGCTCAGTTTTAAAATAAAACTAGATATCCCAAATTGGTTAATAGATGTCACAAGCAAAGGTATTGCAAAATGGCAGCTTTCTGTAAGGTGTCAAAAAGAACAAGAGCTATTTGTGTGATTGATGTCACAATAAGACAAAACAGAATTGTCTGAGACAGGAAACAGGGTTCTTTTTCTTTTGGTAATTCTTTAAGCCTTTTAATGTGATTCAAAAGGAAATAACTCAATAGATCTATCGTAAGGTGTTAGTTTTGATGCATGCAAGCATTAAGCGCCTTAATTTTAAATGTCTTATCAGGACTGTATCAAATAGATTTAATAATGCCTCCCTGAGATATACTCCTGATTTCTCTTGAATATTAATGCATCACTTGATATTTAAAATGTTATCTGTCTGCCTCAAGGAGTGGATCATCTCCCCTCCCACACACAAAAATAAAGAAATAAATACAAATGAAGTACTGCGGTTGATGAATACCAGTGCTTTAATTCTAAAGCATATCTGAAAAACTGGGGATCAGATAATGCTGCCATAACGCTTCTGGGGACTTCCTAAACATGAACAGGGTTGCCATCCCATAGCGCCTAGTGTCACTAGAATAGATGTGGTACTGAAGTGAAAACAAACACTATAGTCTAATGGAATGTGTGGGTTCCTCCTCAGCCAAAACAGTCAAGGGATGTCGATGGAATTTGCGAGAGGAGTTTTAATAAGAGTCACAATAATACTGTTCCAGATGCACTGGTTACTAGGGGTGTGCACGGACCCCCCCGCTCCGCTTCTCTTCCAGATCCATGATTTGTGGATCAGGCCGCTTCAATCCGCCCCTGCTCCGCTATGTCCGCTCCGCTCCACTGCGGAGCTCCGGATCCGGATCGGAACTCCATTTCCCTCCCCATAGGCTTGCATTAAGCTAAAAAAGTATACAACTTTTTTTCTGTTAAAGTTATAAACTTCAAGTTTGGCACCATGACACCTCATGGATGTATACACATGCACGCCAAGACTCAAGGCAGTCCCATCATCCCTTGATTTTTGGGGAATTTATGAAAATCGGGCACCCCATTCACACCCCTTTCAATAGCTCCGTCAATTTGCACGTAAGAAACCTCAAACTCACCACCATGATAGCTTATCCAGGGATACACATGCACGCCAAGACTCAAGGCAATCCCATCATCCCCTGATTTTTGGGGAATTTATGAAAATCAGGCACCCCATTCACACCCCTTTTGATAGCTCTGTCAATTTGCACGTTAGAAACCTCAAACTCGCCACCATGATAGCTTATCCAGGGATACACATGCACGCCAAGACTCAAGGCAATCCCATCATCCCCTGATTTTGGGGGAATTTATGAAAATCAGGCACCCCATTCACACCCCTTTTGATAGCTCTGTCAATTTGCACGTTAGAAACCTCAAACTCACCACCATGATAGCTTATCCAGGGATACACATGCACGCCAAGACTCAAGGCAGTCCCATCATGCCCTGATTTTTGGGGAATTTATGAAAACCGGGCACCCCATTCACACCCCTTTCAATAGCTCCGTCAATTTGCACGTTAGAAACCTCAAACTCACCACCATGATAGCTTATCCAGGGATACACACGCTGCCAAGTCTCAAGGCAATCCCATCATCCCCTGATTTTTGGGGAATTTATGAAAATCGGGCACCCCATTCACACCCCTTTCGATAGCTCCGTCAATTTGCATGTTAGAAACCTCAAACTCGGCACCATGATAGCTTATCCAGGGATACACATGCATGATAAGACTCAAGGCAATCCCATCATCCCCTGATTTTTGGCGGGGCTCTAACCTCTAAAGTACCACCCATAACCCCAATTCACACCCCTTTCGATAGCTCCGTCAATTTGCACGTTAGAAACCTCAAACGCACCACCATGATAGCTTATCCAGGGATACAGATGCATGCCAAGACTCAAGGCAGTCCCATCATTCCCCCCTGATTTTGGGGGAATTTATGAAAATCGGGCACCCCATTTGCAGACGTGGACTGTTCTCTGTCATTTGGACAGATAAAAAAAAGGGAAGTGGGCACACTCACAGATGCCATCTAGACCCACCATCATGCCAAGGTACAAGGCAATCCCATCATCCCCTGATTTTTGGCGGAGCTTAAACCTGCAGACAGCTCAATGGGGCCATTTCATAGGAAATCCCAAGATGCCATGAATTGGGGAGTAGAGATCTACCTAAATATGAATCTTCTTCCACACTTGAAAAATGGATTTGGAACTTCCAAAAGTCTAATTGAGCGCAGGAAGGACTTCTCCCCTGAGTCAAAGCCAGACACAAACCATCCCTGCGAGGCGGGCAGGGGAGGAGTGAGGGAAGGCAGGCAGGCAGCAGACATTTCTGGGGGCATAAGGAAGTGAGCCAAGGATAAGCCAGTAATGCATATAAAATGGAATAAATAAATAAATAAATAAATAAATAAATAAATAAACAAAGGAGGGGTGGAATTAAAAGCAGCAGTGTTGCTGAATAAACAACAAGAAGAACCTTTTTTAAAAAGGCTATATCTGTCTTTTACCAGTAAGAGGGGAGGGGGTGGACGTTCCCAAAGGGGGAATCATCTGCCAATTTGACTGTTCCTGTCTAGGTACAAGTCTTTAAGAAGCAAACAATCACTTCAACTCATGATAGGCATTGCTGCACCGGGTTACTCTTTGGAGGGCTCTGATGGCCCTCCAAGTACAGGAGAGTGAGGGCACGTCCACATGCCCTAGGGGAGCTCATCCCCTTGCACCACATCTATTCAGTTGTTCCCCAAAGTTAGGGTGGGTAGCACTGCTGTGTGTTTCCTATCTGTTAGTATGATTTCAGGTTGTGTTTGTGCATTTGGTGGGGCTACTGTTTTAAAAAAACACTGGGAAAACTCCGTTCAGAGTAGAAAGAGAAGTTTCCCAGAATCCCAAGTTACCCGTTTTGCCTATCCCCTCCTCCAACTTTGGGATCATGTGATCATGACCGGGAGTTGACTCTGCTCCTCAGCAATCGAAAAGGTAATCTTTTCCTCACCTTTACCCTACTTTTTAAAAAATTCTAGCAAGCGAACCGCACCACGCAGAGAGCTGAGAGTAGGCTCAAAATGACCCCCAGCCATGACTCTCTAAGCACAAGAAGTTTCAGAAAGATAGCTTCAAAAACAACACAGTTATCCCCTTTTCTTTTCCGCAATGCAATCCTATGGGCGAAATGTTTCAAAATGGCGATCGGATCGGTCCGCAGAAAGAGGATCGCTCCGAAAATGGGCGCTTCTCTTCGCCTTGCTTCTAGGGGTCCGCGACCGCTTCTATTCCGCGTCTGGGCAAGGCGGAGCAGGCCAATTCGCTTCTGATTCTCCGCTTCTAATCGGAGCGGAGCACATGCCTACTGGTTACCAGTGTGTTTCAGAGCCAATTAAAAGTGGTGGTTGTGAACTTTAAAGCCCTAAACAGTTTGGGAGCAAGTTACTTGAAGGACCAGCTGCACCCATATCAGCCTGCCCACACTTTAAGATCAGCAAGGCATGCTCTTTTCATTTGCCCACCCTTGAGAGCAATTAGGTGGGTGTTCATACATGAGAGGGCCTTCTCTGAAGTGGCCCCACACCTTTGGAGCAAGCTTCCATCAGAGGTCCACCATGCACCCTCCTTGCAGGCTTTAAAGAAGGCCCTTAAAATATTATCTTACTGTGGCCTCCTCGTGATATGATTACTGTTGCTGCTGCTGTTGTCATTGTTGATGCTGTTTTTATTCTTGGCTTTTATTGTTTTTAATAGCTATTTGATTGTGTATACATTTTAAGCTTTTAATATTTATTTATTTTTATTATTTTTATTGCTGTAAGCCACCTTGCGAGGGCTTCTGCTCTGAAAGGATGCCAAGAAAATGTTTTAAATAAATAAATAAATAAATAAATAAATAAATAACAAAAAGATCTAAGGATGGTTCTACACATACCTCCAGGAATTTCATGCTCTCCCAGCACATCCCACCCACCTACCCCACAGGGGATATGAAGAAGACAATGCTGCTCTCTAATTGGCTACAATGCATGCTGGGAGCTGTAGGACCTCTTTCCCTCTTCACACTAATGTGGCAGATCACACACAAAATGGCTGCCATGTTTTGTAATGCCGAATCCGAATCTTGCACAGTGCTAATGGAAACGATGACAGAGGGGCAGAGATACCATCCTCCCCTTCCTTGTCCATTTTATCTACACTGTTTGGGAATGCCCAGATAGGGCCTTTGTGTTAATCTGTGGTAGAAAAACAGCAGCTATCCCCACGTCTGTGGTAAAATGTATGCAGTGTATGACAACGATGGAGAAAGCAACCTTTGTTTCACATGAGCTATAGCTATTGAGTTATTCAATGCTGTTATTTATTTGTTATTTGTTGCCGAATTACTAAATTTAAAAGCAGTTCAATCATTACTTTTATTCTGGGATCTTCATAAGATTTCACAATAGCTTTTGGGCATGCTCAGTCTTGGAAGAGTTGTTTTTCTGTAACAAAATTTTGGTTCAAGCGGCATTTTTGCTTGCATGTTTTCAATTCTTCAGCCTTTTATTTTTATTTTTATTTTCCCCAAGGCCCATTTCTATTTGTTTTTCTGTGCTCTGTGGTATATATTCGTCTCCTGTGGTATCTTTGTGCTTTCCCTCATAAACCAAGGAAACCAAAATTGAACCTGCCATGTACTAATGAAGATAAGAATGTACGGCTGAGGAGACTAAATAGCTTTCTTTCACGAGGATATTTTCATCACATTTTTCATTTAGAAATGGCCCAAATGCATCCTAACACACCTAACATCTGAAAAATAATTAGATACATAACTAGTTTTTATGACTGAGGCACTCTCATAGAATGCTTATTATTAATACTTCCTTGGGTTTGTTTACGAAATTAATGAGGCTCAATCATTTTATTGATCAGGGGGAAAAACACAGCACAGAAAGTCATATAGATATATATTTGTCTGGAGAGCAGTTCAACCATCATTATAGCTTGAGCTCTGTTCCTATTTGTTTTTATGTACTGCATGATTTACAAGTCAGAAAATTCCAGATTTTTCACTCAAGGTTGGTACCCACCTGATTTATAAAGAATTTTCCATCAATAACTGCCTTCTCGTAATACTAGTACACAGTGTTGCCTAATGAAATTGCCTGGTAGCAGACTCAAGGTAGATAAAGGAAAATACTTCTTCACATAATGCATAATTCACTTATGAATGTAACTTCTGGAAGGTGTGGTGATGGCCACTGGATGTAGTTCAGGCCTTGAAAAATGGTATAAACATATTTTAAATAAAGTTCTTTTATATATATATATATATATATATATATATATATATATATATATATAATAATGAATACATGGCTATAAAGAGAATTTGATAAATTGATGGAAGTTAAGTCTATCAATGACTGTTGAGTGCCTGTCCTTCCATGACCAAAAGAACACATCAACACACCAGGGAGGGGGGATGGAATGGCTTGGGAGAACCACAGATTTGCAGAAATGGATAAATAAACCTTTAGAAAAAATTACCTAAGATGGATAACCTAAACAGCTCAGTGAGGACTTAGCATGCTCGTTGTTATTTATTCACTCAGTCGCTTCCGACCTCCCCCAAGGTCAAGTCTGTCACCTTCAGAATATCATCCATCCATCTTGCCCTTGGTCGGCCCCTCTTCCTTTTACCTTCCACTTTCCCTAGCATCAGCCTCTTCTCCAGGGTGTCCTGTCTTCTCATTATGTGGCCAAAGTACTTCAGTTTTGCCTTTAATACCATTCCCTCAAGTGAGCAGTCTGGCTTTATTTCCTAGAGTATGGACTGGTTTGACCTTCTTGCAGTCCAAGGCACTCTCAGAATTTTCCTCCAACACCACAGTTCAAAAGCATCTATCTTCCTTCGCTCAGCTTTCCTTATGGTCCAGCTCTCGCAGCCATAGGTTACTACGGGGAATACCATTGCTTTAAGTATGCGGACCTTTGTTGTCAGTGTGGTGTCTCTGCTCTTAACTATTTTATCAAGATTTGTCATTGCTCTCCTCAGTGGCTCCTAAAAACTGGCTGACTCTTGGAGGATGGGAGAAACAGGATAAGTAAGAGGGGAATGGCAGGTATGGCATCTTGTTGAAGGCCCCACTTGTTACCTACAGTGGTGTAGTGGTAAAGTGCCTTTACTGCAACATTGCACTGCACTGCAACACCCCACCCCCCGCAAGCATAGGCGTGCACAATAGGTGTGCCAGGTGTGCCCAGGCACACCCTAATGTCTCAAGCAATAATGTCTCTCTGCTGGGAGCGACATTTCAAAGAGGTCAGGAGGAGGGGACCCAAAGGCTAATATCGCCTCGTAAGACCCTCCTCCAGCCAATGTCACCACAAAGCCCAACCAATGCTGGGGCTTGAGAAATGTCTTATTCCCACCCACCCCCTTCACCTGCAACAGCCCAGGGAATCTGAACATGGAGTGGAACAGTGTTTAATAAATAAATGGAAAAAAAATAATGAGTATAATGAGTATTCAATAACTGTTTACCTTTAAAGATAAATAAAATTTCCTGGGTGCACAACCTAATGAAATGTGCTGTGCTTTCCTATGCCCCCAAGGAGAGTTCAAATATAAAATATTGTATTTTATATTATGGTTTTATACTGTTGTTTTATACTTTGAATGTTTTTAATTTTTGTGAACCGCCCAGAGAGCTCCAGCTATTGGACGGTATAGAAATGTAATAAATAAATAAATAAATAAATAAATAAATAAATAATAAAACTGCAGGCAGCTGTGTTGATCCACATCAGCAAACCAGTCCCAGCAGTCTTCATCTCATGCCAGAAGCAGGTCTTTTGGAAAGTGAAAGGGTCTTAATTGACCATTCAAAACCAAACTATCCCAAATATATTTTGGGTTACAATGGGGGGGGGGTCTATTGTTGATGGGAATATTGAATACACAGTGATTCAAACCCAGACTTTGAAGTGCAAAACCCTGGGGCTGAATTTTGGTTTCTACCGCATTCAATTAAAAACAAAAAACAAAATCCCCCAAGTTTAGGGTGACCATATTTGGGAAACCAAAAAAGAGGACAACTAGTGTGTGTGTGGGGAAGCAGCTTTCTGAGTCCTGCAGAAAGTACGTTATTCCCCCGCCACCTAAAAGAACCCGATTGGAGTGGAGGAGGGAAAAGGATTTCATTCTGCACCACCACCATCCACTCCAATTGGGGCCTTTTCTATAAGGTCCATGAATGACCCACTTTCCCCTTTAAGACCTCAATTGGAGCTCGGGGTGGGGGAATGATGTGCCTCAAGAAAGCATGTCACTCCCTCCTGCCATGCTAATGGCAGCCTTAAAGAGGAAGGTGTGTCATTCCAGGACATTATTGAAAATTATAGAAAATCCCCCCTGACACCATGGAAAGAACAAAAACCAGGACAAATCCGGGGAAATCCTGACAGTTGGTCACCCTACCCAAGTTCTTTTTGACCCGAATATGGAGATATATGCATTTTGGTAGGTTAAAAAACCCAACAAATGAAATTTTCTCCTATCCCAAACGAGAAGCATTTGAATTTCATGACATCCTTATGTCATGTGTGCAAGAGAGAGAGTGTGTGTTCAGTGCACACAAAGGACAAAATGGCTTGTAAAGGTGTTGCAAAGTAAAGTCCTGTATGATTCAAAGTTTACAGGCCAAAGGGTAGTTTTATTGATGTATTTGCAGCACATTCATTCACAGTGCTGTCGTATGGATGTCTACTTCAGAAGTAGGTCCCTTTGGGCTCAGTAAGACTTATTCCTATATAAATGTGTATAGGATTGCCACCTAAAAGTCAACAACTGCAATCCTATTATAAAAGAAATGGACAAATGTGATGATTTAAAGAAAAGAGTATTTTGATTTAAATCAGGTATTTTAATTAACTATTAAAAATGCAGTTATATTAAGTGTCCTTTAAAATAATCCAGTTTAAAATGATATCAGAATGTAATAGAAACAAACAGTAAACTCTATACTCTAATCTAGTTTCAAATGATATCTGAATGTAATACAAACCGTGAAGTCTATACTCATAATCTCTTTAAAACTGAATCCACATAACTCTCCGTCAAATACATTGAGTTAAAGGCTGCTTTTCTATGTAAAATAATGAATCTGGGACTGAAATACAGAACTTTTGGAGTGAAGTATTATGAAACAATAGGTCATATATTTATTAATGTATGCATTATGAATATCTAGATTCTGTCAACCAAACAGCAGGTACATTAATTTCCACAGCATGGAGAAACATTGTTTTGCTCAGTAGCTACCAACCTTGGTTCTTGAATGTTCTGGGCACTTAGACTTTGAATAAATGGCCATGCTTAGTCTCTCTGGCCTCAGCTAGACGAGTGGATGAAAGGGTGATGAACTCACGATTTTAAGATTGCAAGATCATCACCTTCATTTACATGTGGTGTACGACATCATGACCGCCATTTTGGTGGTCTTTTTGTTAAAGGCGATGGAGCCCACGAGCACTCATGCGAAAAATGTTATTTAAAAAAAAAATACTTTCCCCGCTCCCCCACCCCACCCCAGATGGGCACAAAGCTCCTGAGGAGATCTGCACCCCGTGTGTGGTTCCAAGCTCCTCATGGTTACTTGTGAGGAGCAGGGACAAACTGCGATGCTCACCCATACATTCTGTGGTCTCAGGATCAGCCTGAGACCGTGGAAAAAGCAGGCTAGAAGTGTAGGGTGAGATCCTGGAGAAACGGAAGGATCATCCCTCCCTGCTCCAGGGATCCCCTGTGCATCATGTGGACGCACAGGGATGATCCCGGGGCGATCCCCAGGATATCACCCCATCTAGCTATGGCCTCTCTCTCTCTCTCTCTGTAGCGCATTTATATTCTGCAGTGCAAAATTAGTGAGCTGCATCACCCAAGGTTTAGTTTGTGCTCCTGGCTAGTATAACAGTTCTATTTAATTAGGAACTAGTGAGTTTTCACTATTATAGAAACCAATTAGCATGCATGCATGCTCAGGAGATCTATAAATCAGAAATAGGGAGACTTGATTTGAAACAGTGAAATAAATCAGCCTTTTACTTGTTGAGTGATATTGAGCCATTCTCTATTGGATCCAGACTTTAGAGTAGACACATTGAAATCCATGGAATTGAAGAAAGTCTTGACTAACATAAATCTCATTGATTTCAGTGGATATATTTTAAGTATGACTACTTAAGTAGGTGCAATCCTATTAGATCGATCCTTGATCCAATACATAGGGGAAGATGTGGCGGAGGGCCCCAACTCTGCTGTTTAGCTAGATGGGCTTTTTTGCCTGTCTAGCTGAGGGGTCAAGGATGGAGAGGAAAGGAGGCTGGGGATGTGATGTAAGCCATACTTCCTCTTGCCTCCCACCAACGTGCCCCCTTTCCTTTCCCTCCAAGATTGCCTTTCAGAGAGGCAATGGGTGCAGTTCTCTCCATGCTGGCTGTGAGTGGGAGGCAAGCTTAGGCTCTCCCCAACCTCAGATCCAGGAATCCAAATTGTCCTACAGCCCACCAGACTCTGTCTAGGAACCACAGGATTGTTCTCCAAGCCTGGATCCAATACCATAATTTAAATCGGGGGATTGTGACCCTCCAGATGTTTTAGCCTATAACTCCCAGCACCCCTTACTATGGGCTACACTGGCTAGGGCTACAGGGACTTGTAAGCCAAAACATCTGAAGAGCCAGAAGTTGCCTAGCCCTGGTTTAAATAAATGAGATGTGAATTCATAGCTTTTGCAAACTGTGCTGATAGCAAGGATGTGGGGAAGATCCCTGCTGTTCGAATCCCACCATAAATGTCTGTGCTGAGATGGAAGTTGTGCAACCACCTAGTCATTCTTGGTCCCCTGGTTCACCAACAGTGCGCTTTCTTTTGCTTCTGCCACCACAGGGGGACTGGTAGTTGGAGCACAGATCTTTCTTGTAGGGAGGGAGAAAGAATGAAGCTTCCTGCAGTTGCCATTGTTTCATAGGATGTCTAGGGTCAGGCAGGTACTCCCAAGGATGGGATGTCCTGGCTGGAAGGCAAGAAATGCAGTCGATCAGTAGCCTTTAATTCTTTTGGCCAACAAGAGAGGCACACATGCATCTTTGAAATCACACTGGGCCTGTTCAGACAACACACTAGGCCATGGTTAGAATGCTAATCCTTTTGGAACAAGTGGTTAGTGAGCAATGTTTAAACTGTGGTTATGTAGCCACCGTTGTTGGGAATGGTTCACATGACACACCAAGTTATGGGTCACACAACATATTAAGCCATAATGTTTAGCTCAAAATGCTTTACTATCATGGTTTAGTGTGTGTTCTGAACAGAGCCTGGATACTGGTCTAGATAAGGACATTAGATGGGTTAAATGGGAGTATAGGAGAAGCCTTCTGAATCTGAACTGACTGGATCGGTGAGGGATGACTGGAGAGAAAAGTCCAGATTGGCAGTAGTTGTCTGAAAATAAAAGGAAAAAAAATGACTGAGACATAAATTACACAATAGCATCAGTACAAAAGGGAACAGCCCTATTTATGTTTCAAGTGATATAATAAGAATCTTGAGGTCCTTTGCAAAAACACAGTTCTTGTAGATCACCCACAGCTCACATTGCTCATGAATCCATCAAAGATGAACATTTTATTTTCTTATTGGTCAGTGTGTTCTTTCATTTTCTTATAATTCCAAAGTCTAACACGCCTTTGAAATACCTTGAAAAGGCTGTTTTTGGTGGTGGGTGGTTATATATATATATTTGTGAGTTTCTGTTATATATTCTATTATTTTATTCCCAGCCATACTTCCTTCCTGGTGTTCGTCTGTGGCAAGATAGTTTTACAAATTGTGCAGCCCAGCAGTTGCTTCGTACTTTCAAACGTTTGCTAATGATTACTTCAAGGATTAGGTTTCCAGTGCTGTATCTGTCTTCATTTGGGAGAGTCTCTTTGATTGCTTCATTTTCTATGGTCTGAATATGATTTTGCTTTGCAGGAGGTGGAGGCAAAAAGAGAATGCAGATTTCTCAAAGCCTCTCAGTTTATTCAGAAAATAAACTTTGGAGGCAATGCAACTTTTCTCTACTTCTGTAAGAACTCTTTTGCGTGGTTCAGATATAATGCAAAATCATAGTTTCCTGCTAAAGAAAACATGCAGTTGAGAGCATTGTTTGGCTGATCTACACATGAGAATTACAAGGCGATAGTGTCATTGGGAGGGCTTCACCCCAAACATACAGCCACGGCTCCTTCTATGAACAAGCGTCCTGCTGATGAAAGGATTTCAAAACAGGAACTGTACTGGACACCAGTCTACTTTTTATTTAGATGCCTAGAATATTGAAATTGTTGGGTAGTACAACATTGAACTTTTTAAAAAAAATTCCACATGCTGTTCTGTAAACATGCTGTTATTGTTACTTATTTGCTGATACACTGTATATTATTCTGGTATGATCTATTGATTTACCCATGCATTGAAGGCTTCCGCCTTGTTGGAGGCTTTATTTTACTATGTTAAAGTGCTGATCCAGCAGCTTTATTTCAATGTGTTAAAGGTTGTGTATCAACAAGAGGAGCATACCTTTTGTATGTTTGATTATTACCATTATATAATAGTATCTTCAGGAAGCAGGTTGATGCAAATATGATTTACCCACAGAGGAAATATATAAAAATGTTCATTTATTTTCCACTTTAAATGTGCGTTTTTGTGGTTGAGTGCTAAGCACCCTAATTGTGTTCTGTCATTATAACCGCAGCCTTCAGTCTATTGTATTCCTGCTAAAGAATGCCTTGTGCAAGCCTTGAAATCACGTGCTTCCACCTCACCTCACCTCTCCTTTCACATCCATGAGGAAAGAATAAAAGGTTTGCACTTACAATTTTAAATCAGCCACAGTTCCATAAGATATCCAAACAGTGGGAACTGTAGCTTCTTTAAACTATGATTTGAGAACAATCCAGAATCGGAAACTGTTGTCCAATCTGGGCTTGTTCTCACTTACCATAGCTTATACCAGGGTTGGAGAACTTGCGGCCTACCTTTTGTTGAACCCCATCAGCCCCAACTAGTTGTGACATTGGTTAGGAATGATGGGAATTGTGGTGGGAATCAGGCTTCCCATACCTGCTTTAAACAAGCCACAATTCCCTGAATCTGGATGTTGTGTCAAAGTGAAAATATAAGCATTTGAACTCTGGTGAATGGAAGAAGAGAGGGGAAGTGGAATACATGGACTTGGATACTGGGAATAACAGCAGCTTATCTGTATAAACATGTAAAGACTGTACAGAATATGAAATGATTACATGGAGGTTACAAGTGGGGCCAGGAAGTGTGGAAGTGTGATGCAGGCTCTCACCTTCCCTTGGCATACGGGTGTGCATATACACAGATACATTCATTGACTACATATTTGGTTAACTGAACAGTCTATTGACTAGAATGAAGAAACAAGACAAATCATTTGAGCACAAGTCCATAAGAACAGAAGAAAAGCCCAAATGGATAAGACCAAGGGTCCATCCAGTCCAGCATTCTGTTCATACCCATCAGTTTTTGGTAGATGATGAGCCAGGGCCATGGAATCATAAGAACATAAGAAGACTCATACTGGATTGGACCAGGGGTCCATCTAGTCCAGCATTCTGTTCACAGTGTGGCCAACCAGCTTCCCATGGGAAACCCACAAGCAGGTCACAGCTTTATTAATTAACAACAAGGATCTGCAAAAGATAATAAACCATGTGTGTTTGTGTAGGCACCTCGTAGCTCCAGAAAACTTCTGATTTTGTCCTCAGGTCTGAGGCTGGGTATTCTCACACTTTGGCCTTAGCTAGACCTAAGGTTTATCCCAGGATCATTCCTGCCTGCTCCCGGGATATCCTGTGTGTCATTTACATGAACAGGGATGACCCCGGGACAATCCTGGGATAAACCATAGGTCTAGCTAAGGCCTCGGTCTAAGCGCCATACCAGCATAGAACTGATCTGGGTTTTTCATTGCCTAACTACCATGAAGTCAGGCAGATGTGGGTGGGCTGTCCATTCCAGCCCAATCCTGCTGGTCTGCATTTGACAGACTAATGTCCCACATGGCCAAAGGGTGCTCCCCTCCTGCTCTCCTCTCAAGCAGATTATCAATAAAAAGGTAGGATGATCAGTGACCGTCACCATCCAGGTGACTAAGGGTGGTCACCATGGAGGCCTATTTACTTTGCTGGAGTGGACAACCCACCCACCTCTGTGACCAAGTGAAGCCAATTAGCCCAAACAATAAACCATCCCTGAGAGCAACAAACCAGTGTCCAACAAGCCAATTAGCTCAAATAAACCATCGCTGGTAGCAAAATACTGTGCATTCATTGTAGCTACTATGAAGTGGCCAGGAAAGACCTAATATATTTCATTACACAGTTCTCTGTGGCTGCTCTTTTGAGACCCTTATGATTATTTTACTCCAGGGTACCAACAAGTTAATTACCAATCAAGTGGTCAAATTCCTGAACCTGGTTATCCTCACTAGACCACTTGAGATTGGATGATCATACCCCATGTGGAGACAAATTTACTGTCCAGTTCTTTAATGTTTTTGCACCTTTTAGTTTATTAATATGTATTAATGTGTGTGTTTTAATATGTTGTATTAATGGTCTATTGACTGTAAATAAAGATTGATCGATTGATGAAAAAGACATTCTCCACATTCAAACAGGATGCTTAAGCCTTTGAAATGGACAGCTACTTATTCCATTAATGTTGTTCTGGGGCAAGTGGGGGGGGGGGGATGAAGGATGAAGAGATTGATTTGGGGTGGAACTAGATTATAAAGGTGAGCACCACTGTGCTGGGAGGCAATGTCAGCCCCTTCCACTGGCAGGGAGGGAGGAAAAAAATCTATCCCCACATGGAGGAAAGTCATCATTAATGGCTATCGTTCATACTTTCTTTTTCAATGGGATGTACTAGGATTGCCATATTAAATGGACAAACCTTCAGTTGATTTATCTACTAGTTAAACCAACTAAGGGTGGAACCCTATGCATGTTTAGATGGAAAAAAGCCCTATAAAACATTGATGTGTGAGGAATGCTGGAAGTTGTAGGACATTTTAAATCTAAATATGCATAGGATTGCGCACTAAAGCTTAGATCTATATTAGATACAGGTGGTATTTCTCATGACATACCCATTCATAGAGCTCCATCAAATGAGCATTTTATTATATGCTCATTATTGGACACTCATGGATTTCATGGTCCCTATCATGATGTTGTCTGCCTCCTGCCCCTTATAGCCTTCTTTGCATGACAAAAAAACCCACCCCAGTAAGTGTGACTTATTTTTAAAGATGGATGTTGCCGCTATTTCCTGTAGGGATATGTCCGCTCCGATTAGAATCGGAGAATCAGAAGTGAATTGGCCTGCTCCGCCTTGCCCAGAGGCGGAGTAGAAGTGGACCATGGACACTTAGAAGCATGGTGAAGAGAAGCGGCCATAGGAGAAGCGCTTCTCTTTTCACAGAGCGCTCTGCCCGCCATTTTGGATCATTTTGCCAATAGGATTGAATTGAGGAAAGGATTAAGGCATAACTGTGTTGTTTTTAAAGCTATCTTTCTGAAATTTCTTGTGCTTAGAGAGTTGTGGCTAGGGGTCATTTTAAGCCTACTCTCAGCACTCTGCATGGTGCGGTTCGCTTGCTATATTTTTTAAAAAAATCGGGTAAAAAAGCGGGAGAGGTACCTTTTTGAAGTGCTGAGAGGCAGATTCATGATCACATGATCCCAAAGTTGGAGGAGGGGATAGGAAAAACGGGATACTAGTAACTTGGGGTACTGGGAAACTTCTCTTTCTTAGTCTGAACGGACTTTTCCCAGTGTTTTTTTTAAACAGTAGCCCCACCAAATGCACAAACACAACCTGAAATCATATACTAAGCAAATAAATAACAGGAAACACAGCACTGTTACCCACCCTAAACTTGGTGAACAACTGAATAGATGTGGTGCAAGGGGATGAGGTCCCCTAGGGCATGTGGACGTGCCCAGTGCACACACACTCTTCTGCCCTTGGAGGGTCATCAGAGCCCTCCAAAGAGTAACCAGTGGAGACTAATGCCTATCATGAGTTGAAGTGGCAGGTAGTTCTTAAGACTGGTACTTACTTAGGGCCAGTCAAAAATTGGCATATCCCCTCTTCCAGGGCACGTCCACTTTCCTCTAACTGGTAAAAGACAGACATAGCCTTTTTCTTCTTGTTGTTTATTCAGCAACACTGCTGCTTTTAATTCCACCCCTCCTTTGTTTATTTATTTATTTATTCCATTTTATATTTACACCCCATAGCCCAAGCTCTCCTGGCTTTTCCTCTTCAGTGAAGTCAGGCAGGCTTTCATTGTGGTTCAACTCCTTATTGTTGTTGTTGTTGTTGTTGTTGTTGTTATTGCTATTAATATTAATTAGTACTGCTAATTAATTAACTAATTAATTAATTAATGTTACTATTGTTGTTGTTGTTGCTGTTTAATAATGGCTGTGATCACAGTGCAGTCAATCAACTCTGAAGCAAGGATCACAAAGCTTTACTCTTATCCTCCTAGCCTCATAGTTATGGGATGCAAAAAAAAAGGCATCTCTCTGTGCTGCTCTCGCCTCACAGGGATGGTTGGCATTACTGGCTTTGAAATTATCCTTGGCTCACTTCCTTGTGCCCCCAGAAATGTCTGCTGCCTGCCTGCCTGCCTTCCCCCCGGGGTGCTGCTGTGGTGGGGCATCTGCCGGGACTGACTCCCCCATACTAGATCTATGGCATATCTCTGCCTGGCTCTCTGCCCGCCTGTCCTTCTCCTCTGTGACCGCCTCGCAGGGATGGTTTGCAATGCATTACTGCTGGCTTAGAAAGAAACAAGCCATCCTTGCCGCACTTCCTTGTGCCCCCAGAAATGTCTGCTGCCTGCCTGCCTTCCCTCCCTCCTCCCCTGCCCACCTCGCAGGGATGGTTTGTGTGTGTCTTGCTTTGACTCAGGGGATAAGTCCTTCCTGCGCTCACTTAGACTATTTGAAGTTCCAAATCAATTTTTCAAGTGTGGAAGAAGATTCATATAGGTTTATCTACTCCCTAATTCATGGCATGTTGGGATTTCCTTTGAAATGGCCCCATTGAGCTGTCTGCAGCTTTAAATCCCTGAGATACTGGGGTGTCCGGTTTTCAAAAATTCCCCCAAAATCAGGGGAGGCTTGGATTGGCTTGAGTCTTGGCATGCCTGTGTATACATCAATGAGGTGTCATGGTGCTGAACCTGAGGTTTCTAACGTAAAAATTGACATAGTTCTAGCATGGGACTTGATTTGGGGTGAGTTAAAAGGTTAAACCCCCACCAAAAATCAGGGGATGATGGGGTTTGCTTGAAACTTGCCATGAATGTGGATCTAGATGGCATCTGTGAGGGCTCCCACTTCAAATATTATTATCTGTCAAAATGTCAGAGCAAATCATGTTTGAAAATGGGGTGTCCGGTTTTCAAAAATCCCCCCCAAATCATGGGAGGTTTGGATTTGCTTGAGGCTTGGCATGCATGTGTATACATGGATAAGCTATCATTTGAAAATTGAAAGAGATATCTTTCAATATTGAAAATTGACAGAGATATCGAAAGGGGTGTGAATTGGGGTTACGGGTGATGCATTATAGGTTAAAGCCCCGCCAAAAATCAGGGGATGATGGGATTTGCTTGAAACTTGCCATAAATGTGGATCTAGATGGCATCTGTGAGGGTGCCTGCTTCCAAGTTTTTATCTGTCAAAATGTCAGAGTAAATCCCATGTCTGAAAATGGGGTGCCCGATTTTCAAAAATTCCCCAAAAATCAGGGGAGGGTTGGATTTTCTTGACTCTTGGCATACGTGTGTATACATCCATGAGGTGTCATGGTGCCAAACTTGAGGTTTCTAACTTTAACAGAAAAAAAGTTGTAGGGTTTTTTGGATTTCAATGCAAGCCTATGGGGGGGAAAGCGGAGCTCCGATCTGGATCCGGAGCTTCACAGCGAACCGGAGTGGATTATAGGCGGAGCGGAGCGGACCCAATCTGGGAGTTGCAGATCTGGAAGAGAAGTGTATCGGGGGTCCGTGCACACCCCTAATTTCCTGCTGTGTGCATGAGGAGCAGTGGAATCAAAATGGCCTACTGAATTGGCCACACACATGTTGTTTACTTCCTCTATCAAAAGAGGAAGTAATGAGGGACACACCGGGGGGGGGGAGAGAAATGACAGTAAGCAAATGAAATTTCCCCCTGAGTGATGACGCTTATAATTGCAGACACCATTTCTCAGGGTAAATCTCTCCTTATTTCACCCAACAGAATGCAATTTGTACAAGGTCTGAAGTACTTTCACATTCCTCGGGGACACCTTCAAATCACATAAGACTATCCCTGAGGACAGAAGAAGAATATACAGCTAATGGCCAAATTGTAAAACCTTAACATGGGAAGGGGAAATATACATTTTTGAGAGCTCACTCATGAGCAAATCAAGTATAATTTTATGATTAACTGTAACTCTAAATCGACACTGGAGAGAGATATTGTAAGACAAGAAGACCATTCTGTAGCTTTTAATAACTCGGGGATATTTTTCCCCACAAAGGAGTTAATGAAATCCATGTCCCACCCCCACAACCAGCATTAAACTCTGAGAAGTCAAGCAAGTAAAATATCTGAGACATTTGCTAGCACTCTTGAGCCTTCCCCCCCTGAAAAAGTTCTCTTTTGTCTGACTCGTTTCCTTTCCTTAAGATTTCATACAGCGCTGCAAAACGAATGGTGTTATTTCAGCTGGTTCTAATTTAAGAAGTCTTGTTGTAAATTCTGCAGAAACCTCAAACAAATACAAGAAAATGGCCAATGAGGGTGAGCCAAAGGAAGAAGAAAAAAAGAGATGGTGTGTGAGAGAGAAGGAATAGAATACTTTCAGCCACTTTGTGTTGTTTTTAGCCATAAGAATAATACTATCATAGAGTCTCTCAGTTCCCCAAAGCCACAATAAATCTCGAGTAAATAACAACCCACCACAGCTTTTTAATATAAAGGATTAATGATGTTGTGTTCAAAATACCAAAAATCTGGTTCTGATCCAGCTCAAAATATGTACAGCCTTCTGGGCCATAGAAGTTGAGGAAATCTGCCCAGCTTGGCTTTTAAAAAAAACCAAAAAAAAAAAAGTTAATTCATGCAGAAGAAAGGTCACTGGTTTAAGATGCCCAGATGCAGTGTTGCATCATGGCCAAGTAGCTCTACATAATTCAAAGAAGGCCGGGATGGAAGCTATATACAGGTTCACAGTTACCCCCATAAAATGGCTGTTCCTCCATTCAGTCACATTGAATCTGATTTTTAAAAAAAGAGGTTATCTTCTCCGCTGGCCAGCAAAGTGCTTCTGAGTAGCTCACAATCAAGGCTGGGAGGTGAGGGCCTTTCATTTTATTTGTCCCCAGTGCCTTCTCTTGAGATGTACTGCTTTTGGACATGGAGGCTCCACTAAATTAATGAGAGGGGATAGAAGATTTGCCACAGGGGCAGTATTTCAGCACCTGGAATGTCTCCTCACATTCCCAGGCAGAAGAAAAGCTTAACTCTGGCTATCATAAACACCCACTACCTTCTTTCCTCCCTCCCTCCCTCCCTTCCTTCCTTTTTTCTTTTTTGGGTGGGGAGGACGAAGAACTACCTATATGAGGCTACATAGCACAGCTCTTAGTACCACTTACCCATTCCCTTCCTTGGAGTCAAGGTGTGGTCTTCTTCACCAGTTTCATTGACTCCATCATTAATTGTCATTGTCCCTCAATCACCACTTGCTCCATTCTGGTCTTCTCAATTGCTCCACCTCAGGACCAATATTGTCCTCTCCACTGAGATGTTTCACAGATGAGAAAATGACCAGCCCTCTTCTTGACTAAAGAACTCAGACACAGCTAGTAAAAACAGTCTTTGTTTTGTTTCACCCACATATGGAACAGTAGACATAACACTCAACATGAGTCATGCAAAGTAAGCATCAGCTCTTTGCATTCCACCAAGGGTAGAGGTCTCTCTTCCTCCTTTTATTTTGGGAAGCAAGTATGGGATCAACCCTTTAGCAAAAGTTCATGTATCAGAAAAAAAGTATAGCTCAGTCTTCCATTTCTCCTCTCTGCTGTCATCTAAATTTCATTGTAGAGGTTCTCATAACAAGTCTTCTTGATCGCATGACTTCTTGATCTCATGAAAGCTAGAGATGCTTACAAATTCCTTCTCACTCAAAACTCTCCCCAGATTTTGCAGTTCCAAATTACAGATGGGAAACAATACATTAAGTATCCTCCATTGTTTCTCTTAATAAATAAGTGGATTTGTGTGTTGTCTGAACCTGGGACATTTTCCATAGGGTGGCTTATTAACCGTGTGGGTTAATTTTCTCGAACAAGCCACCTTGAGAACAAATCTGTTGTTGTTGTTGTTGTTGTTGTTGTTGTTGTTGTTGTTCAGGATGGTTAAAGAAACACCCTGTGGAAAATGTCCTGGGTTCAGACAACACACTCAACAACCCACACTCAACTTCTGAGGCAGGATCTACAGTACTGCTTTATAAACCGCCCAGAGAGCTTTAACTATGGGGCAGTATAAAAATGTAATAAAAAATAGGGATGTGCTCCACTTCTAATCGAAACCACTGAAACCTCCCTTAACGCGCCATAAGCAAAGTCGCTTACAGCGCGCCTTTTCCACAGCCCCGGCCTGAGGCTGGGGCTGCGGAACGTCTAGCAAGGTCCGTGGCTTTTTGCGGCTACTTGCCTTGCGAGTAGCCGGGAAAAGCCACGGACTGGGCACAGCGCTCATATGAGCGCTGTGCCCATTGGTCCGGGGGGGGGGGAAGAAGAGAGAGGAGAGGGGGGTAGAAGGTCGGGCACCAGGATGGTATCGGGGAGAGGGAGGGAGGGCACCGGGATGGTATCGGGGACAGGGAGGGAGGGCAGCACGGGCATCGGGGAGAGGGAGGGCGGGCAGGACGGGCATCAGGGAGAGAGAGGGCGGGTGGGGAAAGAGTGGCCAGGGAGGCATCGGGGATGGCAGGGGGGATCAGGAGCGGAGGTGGCTTAATTTTTTAAAAAAGGCACTTACCTTGTCCTGCGGCTTCGGGGCGCATGTGGCTCCTTTAACAAAACAAAAAAATGGCCGACGCTGCAGGGCTTCCGTCGTCCCTGCGTGTCATGCATCTAGGAGGCGGGGCGGTGCGCGCTAAAGTTAGCGTGCCATCGCCCCGCCTCCCTGCCGGCTTATCCGGCTGGGTCTAGCAAGGCCTTTAGTGTGTTGTGTTAACAGGCCCAGTCCCTGCCCACAGGCTTATAATCTAAAAAGACACACAAGGAAAACAAGTGATGTGGAGGAGGGAAGAAGAAAAATGGAGTAAACTGTTAGCATGGCTGGTGAAATGGCCCTGCTTCCTCTCTTATATTTTTGTTTTCCTTTTTAAATGACAACATGCCTTAGGTGACTTTCTTCGAAAGTGAACTAAAACCAGGTAAGCACTGCACCCCATGGGACGTCTTACCACTTGAAGAAGTAAAGTGAATATAGCAGAACCGGTCAGCATCAAGATTCTTTCTGTCTGATGTTTTGACATCAGTCAAAAACTCCATAAAAAAGAATCTTGATGAAGTCATTAGTAAAATCACATTGGCCACAGCTAGACCTAAGGTTTATCCTAGGATCATCCAGGGTTCACCCCTGCCTGAGCACTGAATCCCCTGTGTGGCCATAGCTAGACCTAAGGTTTATCCCTGGATCATCCAGGGGTCAAACCTGTTCATCTAGGTGACTCACAGGGGATCCAGTGCTCAGGCAGGGGCGAACCCTGGATGATCCCAGGATAAACCTTAGGTCCACCTGTGGCCATTGATTGCTTCCTTTGCATTTTGTTATCAGTTCATTCAAGTCTACGATTTAACTGGTGGGGGGGCAATTGAACTCAAAGAACAGCAGACAGCAAACCTGTGGAACAATAAAAGGAATGGAGCAGGGTGAAATCTACTCACCTCTACTCAAATTGAAATTCCCCTCTCTGATTGATCAGCATATCAGTTTCACTAACCAACCCCAAAGCCCTGAACTAGGGCTTTTGGGAGAACCCTTTGAGCAAAGAAATGGTAGAACAGATAATGTATTTTAACTTGAGGTAGTGTTTTGCTTGAATGGAAACAGGGGGTAATTCTTCATTGCAAAAGAGTTTTGCCAGAGTTATTATTCCACTTCTTAAAATAAAACAAAATAAAATAAATAACAACGTTAAGATGGAAGAACTGCCTTGATACTAAAAAGGCAGATCGAAGAAAATGGACTCTTTTTCTTTCTTTCTTTAGCAGTCTGGAGAAAGGGCATTTGTATATTTTGGCTTCCAGTAGCCAAACCAGAATTGCTATATAAATGTCAGCTTGAAATGGGAGAGCCAGCAACTCAGTCATGATCTCTCCCTGCTCCCAACCCTCCACACACAAACCCTCCAGCTCTGCGTCCTTATTATTGCCAGACCAAACTACCACCACCCTTTCTGAATGCAACTTTCAAGAATGGTCTCATTGTAGAAGAGGGGGGAAATGGACTCAATTTACCAATGAGAAAACTGTTATCTGGCAACAGCTGTTTATAGTTAACTACAACCCATACTTAAAGCTTTTTAAGTCTGCTTCTTGTTTAGCTAGCTTGCAAATCATGTGTGTGTGTGGAAGGGGGGGGTGGCAATTTGAGAACCTTAACCCCTTATTGTATCAGAATGACAACACAGCACCATTCAAGTGAGAACAGGGGAAAAGCTTGATGGCTGACGTGGCAGAGACACAGAGCCAGGATCTGTGAATGAAAAGCGTCTGCATTTTGTTTTCCTGGCTTGAGAGTTAAAGACTAATGAGAGGTGAACATTTCAAGAAGCGAATGAGCAGAAACTTTGCCAAAAGCAGTTATGCATGGTGTGTACATTTTTTTTTTTTTAAAAAAAAAAAAGAGTTATCTGCTCCCATGGTTTCATTTTCATTTTTTTTGGTCATTTTTAATGTTTGCTTCAAAATATTATTTTCTGACTCACAGAATCGCGTTTCCCCCCCCCCCCCGCCGCCATTTTTCCACCTCCTGTAAAATGTGGCAGGAGGGTGGGGAGGTAGTGAGAAGGAGATCTTTGGACAGTACTTGAGTGATCATCTTTTATGCCCGACGGCTCCACAATAGCAAGACAAATGACTAGTCCAAACTGTTACATACTGTTGGGCTGGATTTCAATGATCTGTTAAAAGGAAAAGGGTGGGGGAAAGTTTGAGATGAAGAGAAAAGGAAACTATTGCTGTAAATAGAATGTGTAGCTAATGGGAGACGGCAAAGGAAATTGAGAAAGGAGGGCAGGGAGAAAGGTTTTATGTGCAAACAAATTATTCTAGTCAGCTAGGCCTCCGGGAAAAGGCACGCAGTTTTAGCTGGCCTCAGTAGTCTGGGGGACACATGCTTAGCTAATTTCTCGGTGAGCCTGCCATTATTATTATTATTTTTTAAAAAAAGATACGTAAGCATGTTCTCTATATTCAGAAGTATTCCAATTCATACCAATTAAAAATGGGTTTTGAGATGCACGGTTTCATATTAGCTTCTCTTCTTAAGTTGCATAAAACCAGTGGGACTTGGCTGTTCTTTATGGGATGGGGAGGGGAGACAGTACTGATTTTTTTTCTTTAAAGAAAATAAAAATCCTTGTTGTACGTGCATAATTCCCTGACACCATGTAAGTGGCATGCTATATTGAAATGGTTAATAATGACATTGTTACAAGTGCTTAAATAATTACTTTGTCCTCATCATTTATTGGAACTAGAGATGAACAGTTCGGTCTATTTCTTGTATATGACAATTTTGTATGTGCTTATTAATAAGTCAATTTCCTGCTGTTCCCACATCAACCTGTGATATTTTTTATTTTATTTTTTTAAAAAATATATGAAAATATATGAAAATATATGAAAATAATGTATGTTTTCACAAAATAGACATCTTTGTATTCATTTTACCTGCCGATCTGCTTTTTTCTTTTCTTTTTTTACACAATTTAACCAAAATCAGCATTTCATATGCATTTTGGTATTTTTTTGAGCCCAGAAATGTACTGCACAATTTGGGTGAAGGCTGAACAATGAAGGATAACTGCATTCTGTGTATTAGTCAGGAAGAGCAAATCAGGACAGTTCCGTTAAAAAATAAAAGTAGATTGAACAAAGCATCCCTAATTGAAAGTAAGAATATATAACTGAATTAAATGCATATTATTTTCCCTGTTACCCCCCATTGTTCTTCCTTTCCTCTGTTGCCTTCCCTATCATTTTCCAGTTGAGGAGAGTAGGGAAAAACAAAGCAATTCCGTATCTTCCAGTTCAGCTATAGGCCATGCTGAATTCGATGGGCTTTACTCCCAAGTGAGTGAATATATGTAGGACTGCAGTTTTGATCTATTTCTGGCTCATGTCATTTGTGCATGTATGTGCATCCACCAAACAAGCCAAATTTCAAACTGTGGTTTCCAAAGTTCTCTTCTTTCAATAAACATTAGTTAAGATGGAATGTAAGGGATGCTTCCAGTCCCCTCACAACCCACCGCTTCCAAAGGAGAGAGCACATGAGTGATGGGCTTGTATAGGGAGCCAGTGTGGTGTAGTGGCTAGAGTGTTGTACGGGGAGTCAAGAGATCTAGGTTCTAGTCCCCACTCAGCCGTGGAAGCCCAGTGTGTGACTTTGGGCCAGTCACAGACTCTCAGCCCAACCTACCTCACAAGGTGGTTGTTGTGAGGGTAAAATGAAGAGGAGGAGTATGCATGCTGCCCTGGGTTCCATTAGGAGGAAAAAGGCAGGATATAAATGTAATAAATAAATAAATAAAATAACACCAATCCATAGTTTAGCCTTGCCTCTGAATCCAGACATAGGGAGCAAAAGGGGTACAACTAATGTGCAGAGAGGGAGAGGAGGAAATGTCCTTCTTTATGATCCCTCCCCAACCATGATTTCTTTGTTAGTTCCCACTTCTGTCCATTAAAAACAAAACTGAAACTGTGGGAAGACGAGCATCAGTAAAAAAAAATCCAATAAAAGCAGCTCAAAGTACCCTCTGACTTCCTTACTAAAAACCTCTTAAATAAAACATTTTAACCTGGTAGCAGAGAACATGCTTCCTTGAGGGCATAGGTATCTCTCAGGGGAGTGAGTTCCACAAGGTAGGAACTGGGGAGGCTTTATTCTGCACTCCGACAGTTCTGAAGTCAGTAAATGAGGCAGCATATACCAAAGAGTCAGTCAATAATCTAAGGAAGCCCAAAGGTTCCTCTGTGCCCCCTACTCCAAGCAAGTGCTACAGCATCCAGTGCAAGAATTTATAGATAAGGCAATAGCCTGTTTTTCTCAAGTAGCCCATCAATGGCTGCATCTTTGGCTGCTTTCACCCAGGTTGCTAAGGCTTCCATTTATTTAAGGGCCAAGCTAGATGTAACATTAAATGTGTGGTTTAACTAGGGATGTCAGATATGTCTGCAATAGATTCAAATGAGATGAGAGTTCTATGAATCCAACCTGGGTATCCTGCAGCAAATCAGTTTTTGATGACTCCAAAGACTTGCAGACCAGTGTTTGAACTTTTGAAGGGAGTTGCATAAATGGGCACTTGTGTTAATGGATATGAGTGCAAGTGAAAATTTGCACACAGGAAACAGGAACAAAATTCTGTTACATCCCTTAAAAATAATAATGATCTAGTTCTGTAGGGATGTCTGATCAGCCAAATTTGAACTTGGTGAAATTCTTTAAATTCCATCCTAAAGCTTGTTCCAACTTGAAAATTACCAGATTGTGAGCGTCCTTCCTTTCTTCCTTTTTAAACTTTTTTTTTTTGCATGAAAATTCACGCATTTCCCCCCTAAATATACATATCAATGGTGCACATTTTTGAAATATTGGCCTTCTTCTCCAATAGATTGAAGCCCATTTGTGCACGTTTTATTTTCAAAAGTAATTTTTTTTCCATCCACAGTTTTGAAAAGTATGTGTGCTGTCGGATACACTTTTTAAATCTGTTACAAGCTTGGAAATGTAGGGCTTCAGCTACACATTGTGTCCAAATCTGCATTCAGTTTGGAAGGTGCGAACTGGGCAGAATTCTGATCAAAAATGAACTGAAATTAATTTCTGATATATTTCTAATGAGCAGATGACGGAAAGAAAGACACCAGATAATTCACAAAATAACCAAGATGGAACAGACGTAATAAAATTCATACTTCCCTAGGTTTATGTATGTATTTTCCACTGCATGCATGCATTTTCCATAGTACATATTTTCCACAGTATGTATTTTCCACTGATAATAGCCATCATGGGGGGTCATGACCAGGATGAAGGTTTCTGGGAGGGGTTAAACACTTTCCCCTTCCCTGCACCACCTCAGTCCTGACAAAAATCCGTTCTCTCCTGAGGTGTATGTGGGATGTTAAATCATATGTTTAACATTATGGGTAGTTTAAGTCCTAACGGTTTAGATTTTTTAAGAAAACATATGCATAATGCTGTGGTGTTGTGAGAGATTTAAAATTTATTTATTTATTTATTACATTTATATACTGCCCCACTGCCGAAGCTCTCGGGTTTACAACAGTTAAAAATAGTTAACATTAAAAAGTATACAAAATTTAAAAAAACATCAGAAACATAAAAACAACAGTATAAAAACAACAGTATCCATTTAAAAACAACAATTTTGGGGTACATTAAAAACAAACCTAACATTAAATGCTCTTAAAATGGCTGGGATAAGAGAAAAGTCTTGACCTGGCACCGAAAAGATAACAATGTTGGTGCCAGGCGAGCCTCATCGGGGATATCATTCAACAGTCAGGGGGACACCACCGAGAAGGCCGTCTCCCTTGTTGCCATCCTCCGAGCTTCCCTCGAGTAGGCACTTGGAGGAGGACCTTAGATGTTGAGCGCAGTGTATGGGTAGGTTCATGTCGGGAGAGATGTTCCATCAGGTATTACAGAAGAGGCCTCTCTAGTTTGAGCAGTAATCTCTAGAAATATGGGTACATAATTGGTCTGAATGAATTGTTGGGCATTAGTGCTTCCTGTAAATCACAAGGCCTCATATCATCATTCTTCACACTTGCTTCTTCAGAACTACAGTTTAACTGTAGTGGCTAAGCTACAGGGTCCCCAGTTTAAAAATGTTTCAGCACATTCTAACTGTTTTCAAGCCATAATTTCTCATTTTCTGCCTTCCACCTGTAATATAGGGCTATTTATTTATTTATTTCATTTGTATACTACCCAGTAGCCAAAGCTCTCTGGGCAGTTCACAAAAATTAAAACCATCAAATACAATTCAAGGTATAAAACAAACCACACTATAAAAAACACAATATAGAAGTACAACCAGGATAAAACTGAGTAGCAATGCAGAGATTTATACAGATTGAAAACAGCAAAGTTAAAAAAAAAACCACTAAGATGAATAACTGTTAAAATACTGAGGTAAATAAAAAGGTCTTCACCTGGCATTGAAAAGACTACAATGTAGGTGGCATGAGAACCTATCTATGGAGCTCATTCCACAGCTGGGGTGCCACAGCAGAGAAGGCTCTGCTCCTGGTAGCCACTTGCCTCAGTTCCTTTGGCAAGGGCTCTTGACTGATCTTAGGGTCCAAGCAGGAAAACATGGGAGGATCGTGATGATGGTGATGGTAATAATGATGATCATCATCCATCATTACAGGATTGTTGTGAAGATTATTGAGTTAATTTAAGTGCTTTGAGCATTCTAAAGAGCTGTATAAATGCAAAATGAGAATATTATTCAACATCTACTTTTTAGTCTCATAAAAGTAGCATCATCAAAACTATGTTCCTCTCATAGAGGACATCATAATTGTAAAAGCATGAAAAAAGTATCATTTTTCCACAGGATGCATGTTATGCCAATATGGCATCTTCATCACAGAGGTGCAGGGAATGAGAAGACTACTCTGGTGAAAATGACTTTTGCACGAGGCTCCCTGATTGCCTGTACTGAAGTCAGTATGCTTATGCTATAAATACTCAACTTAATTTTGCCTTGCTCCAATCCTTCCACATAGAGTATCCTACTGTTATTTCCATGCTACAGTTGTCTCTGTACATGCTGAATAGGTTGTGTCTCATTGCCCCTAACCTGACCTACAATAATTGATGTAGCATTTCAAACACTATGTTTATCCTTTGCGGGGTGGGTGGGGAGTATTGTACTACAAATAACTAAATTCAGCTCCAGCATATTTTCCCCCAAAGCAATTGTGTTTAATGAGTATGCATCCATTGTCTTGCTTCCCATGTGTGAATCTGATCTCAATTCAGCTGGCTAAGCCTTCGCAGAAGTATTGCATTTATGGGAGGAGACAGCAGTCTATAAAAAGGCAACTGATTGCTGCAATTAGGATATCTTGACAGCAGCATCAGCTGAAAGAAAACAACAGCAACACCATTTACCCCAACCAGGGGGGTTCCTGGTTGTTCTTTAGAACTTGTGTCAAGCCTAACATACAAATTAGGGGGTTTGAAAGGCCTGTTCGGTTGCCATGGTTACAGAAAGAAAAATGTCAGCTACAGTACTGGTGTAAATGTACTAAGCAAAACTCTTGACATGTGTACCGACAAAAAAAATAAAGGAGGGGGGATGCCATTCCATTAAATGTAAAACAACTGGATAAAGTGAAAACTGGTGATCATATTCACTTCACTGGTGCTCTTATTGCATAGTAACACCTTCCTTTCAGGTGTAAAAGAAGGGGGGGGGAAACCTCTTTAGAATGGAGTTCGTGCAGTTGGAAAACAAAAAAGTTTGATTGCACTGCCCTTATTCTGAGATGTGAGGAAAAGAGGGACACTGCCTTCCTAAATGTGGAACACAAGGAGTGTTCATAAACCCTTGACATGTTCACTGAACAGTTTGGAAGGTATCTATCAATGCTATTCTGCAAATCCAATAGGGCAGAAGAAAACATGGACAGGATCTACACTACTGCTTATAACGGTTAATAGTACTCCTTTCGGCGCCTCCTGAAAACGTCTTTATTCCGAGAAGCCTTTCCTTCATATGCAGCCTTGAATCTGTTTTTGCTTCTTTTAAATTTTGTTTTAACTGTTTTATTCTGTTTTTATTTTCATTTTATCTTGTAAACCGCTCCAAAATTTTTCAATGGGGAGCGGTATATAAATATTCTAAATAAATAATAATAAATAAATAAATAAATATACAGTTTTCATACCGTTTTAAAAGTGTTATATCATGCTTGGTGTAGATCGGCCCATGAACTCCTTAAACAGATAAAGCCATAGCTGCTCTTGATTGTTTGGATTGTGCAACTAGTGCAGTGGAATCATAGAATCATAGGATCATAAAATAGCAGAGTTGGAAGGGGCCTACAAGGCCATCGAATCCAACCCCCTGCTCAATGCAGGAATCCACCCTAAAGCATCCCCGACAGATGCTTTTCAGCCTCTTTCTTCTGCTTCATCCCCCTAAAGAGTGGAGGTAAAACCACCCCACCGTGCAAAACGAAGGCTAAGGGTTGCTGCTGTAATCTGGATAGCTGTTATACACAGATGGTAATATTTCTGCTCCACTCTGTGCTGCTCAGGCTATATTCAGAGTACTGTGCCCAATTCTGGGCACCACATTTTAAGAATGTGGTGCCCAGAACTGCAGTGTGCCCAGAGAAGGACAACCGGGATACTTAGGGATCTGGAAACCAAATCCTATGAGGAACAGTTGAAAGAGCTGGGTATGTTTAGCCAGGAGAAGACAAGATTAAGGGAAGGCATGTTAGTGGTCTTCAAAGACAAAGGCTATCTCACATAGAAGATGGGGGACAGATGTTTTATGTAGCTCCAGAGGGATAATGGATGGAAATTGCAGGGAGGGAGATTTCATCTGGATGTCTGCAATGGAGCTGACTACCTCAGGAGGTGGTGGGGTCTCATTCACTGGAGGTATTTAAGCAGAAGCTGGACAGCCATCAGTCAAGGCTGCTATAACTAGCGATGGATGGACTCATCTCCAACCATGCCACTCACCGATTCCGCACTGCCTGCCTGCCTGTCCAGCTTAGGGGACATGAGCAGGGAGCTTGGCAAAAAGCTTTCTCTTCCAAGACCTTGCTGCCGTGACCTATCGCCAGCCACCTGAAGTGATCATCTCACTCTGCCTAATGGTAGAGCCAGCCCTGATCAGACGCAGCTGGACAACCACCTGTCAGGGATGCTTTAGGGTGGATTCCTGCATTGAGCAGGGGGTTGGACTCGATGGCCTTATAGGCCCTTCCAACTCTACTAGTCTATGATTCCATTACTCTTGAGCATAGCATGGCCCCAGGACATTATTGCATGTGGGGGGTGATACCTACCACCACAAAAGTCTGCTGCTACTGCTACAAACCACCAATATCAATCCCTCCTATAAACCTTTTGCTAGGGTGACCATATTTGGGAAACCAAAAAAGAGGACACCTAGTGTGTGTGTGGGGAAGCAGCTTTCTGAGTCCTGCAGAAAGTACGTTATTCCCCCGCCACCTTAAAGAACCCGATTGGAGTGGAGGAGGGGAAAAGTTTTCATTCTGCACCACCACCATCCACTCTAATTGGGGCCTTTTCTATAACGTCCACGAATGACTCACTTTCCCCTTTAAGACCTCAATTGGAGCTCGGGGTGGGGGAATGATGTGCCTCAAGAAAGCATGTCATTCCCTCCTGCCATGCTAATGGCAGCCTTAAAGAGGAAGGTGTGTCATTCCAGGACATTATTGAAAATTATAGAAAATCCCCCCTGACACCATGGAAAGAACAAAAACCAGGACAAATCCGGGGAAATCCTGACAGTTGGTCACCCTACCTTTTGCAGAATCTGTCCCACATCACTTTTTTTTCCTGTACATCAAGGCATCGCAAATTCTTCACAACTATAATTGCAAGATAATATTCTGTTTCCCTGTTGCCTTTAACTGTGTCTGGAGTCGGTCCAAAAAAATAATACAAAAAGATTGATTCAATGACTTATGCCAGCGTACCAGAGAAATGAGTTAGGCCTCAGTTGCTCATGATTAATGTATAAATGTGCGAGAGATTAGTAATGCAATTGAAATCAGAGGGTTGTGGGCTACGAGAATGTAACTCCATCATTCTTGCCCCTAAAGTACGAAGTGACAAAAATAATTTCAAAGGCAGATGAAAAATGCTGGGAAAAGTTTAAAACAGATGCCGTTTGAGAGAAGGGTAATGTGTTACATCATCTGAGGAGCTGTCAGATTTTATTTGGTAATATACAGCCAGAGGAGAGTATATCAGTTCCATCATATGATTTAGCAACAATCATTTATTTCGTTAATTTATTTATTTTGATATATTTATTATCCAATTTTTTCTGTTTGGATGGAACCAACGTATACAGCTCACAAGAAAGAAAGAAAGAAAAAAAGAAAGAAAGAAAGAAAGACATCCTATTGAAAACTGGTTGTTTTTGTCCTGATTCCAGTGGTGAAGAGCTCTAGGGAATTTATCAGGGCATGTACCAAAGACAAAGACAGAAGGCAGTCCAAGGCCCAAGCACAGAGAGATCCTGAGAAGAGCCAAATAATAAGAGAGCCGACAACACAACCTTCTGGTAAACATTGTTCCAGCTCACCATGCCTAGAATTGAAGGCTTTTAAGACTGACCCTTCAGAGCCCCACCTAGAATATAGCTGCAGGCCATCAGGGTCACCTGAGGAATGGCCTACTCATGAGCAGAGCCATGCTCACAAGTAAACCGTTACTCATGAACTATCCTTATTCCTTAGCTGGACACTTCTACAACTGGCTGAGCCTGCACCTTTAGGGGCTCCAACTTCCTAGAGCTAGGTGGCCTCCCAGAACATGTCTACACAAGCCCTATATCCCAGGATCATTCCGGGATCATTCCTGTGCATCCAAATGCCACACAGGGGTCTCGGGAGCAGGCAGGGATGATCCTTCTATTTTCCTGGGATAACTCTTAGGTGTAGAAAGGGCCCCAGTGTCTTCCTCTGCATCCAAACAAGGGCTAAGTCAGTTGTGAGGGGAGGGGTCAAGTGGTATTCTCCCCAAAGGGTCCAGGAGGCCACTGACCTGCCTCAAGCTCCATCAACACAGGCTACTCCTTCGCAGTCTTCAGCTCAGGGGTGCAAAGTCATCCTCCAAAGTGGACGTCTTCTGAGGAGGCTTGACAGTTCTCATTATTGTTGTTGTTAACCTAATTTCATCTAGGGATGTTGCGGGCACCCAACTGAGTCCAGGAGTCCAATGGACTCCCCTGTGTCCACACACACACAGACCCAGTCTTGTGGTGCTTTTGCAGAACCAGGCTCCAATCACCCATGAAGACTGATAAGAGCTCAGCAGCTACCTGCACACAACGGTGGCTCTGGAAATGGTGCATCCCCCCTCATGCATAAATGGGGCCTTATCAGCTGCCATTTACCCAACAGAGAAATGTGTAATTTGCGGAGCAAGGGAAGATGGCTATCAAGTGCTCGTCGAGCCTTGCTGAGCCTCAAAAGAATCTCACGTGGCCCGACAAGCAAACCATAAAAGAAAATGCAGAATGCAAAACAATCATAAACCGGCAATGCAAAAAACAGTGATCACGTGAAAACAGGGGAGAATAACTGGGAGACTAAAATTAAATACTAAAAGAAAGCAACTACCCTATGCAGGGGTTCAGAAGCCCCTTTGAGGGGCCCTACAGAAGATGCAAATGGACTGAAGGAAGTGAAGGCTGCAGCAAATTGTCAGTTCTCTAATGCCAGAATTAATTTTAGAAATTAATCTCATTGTGCCAGAATGCAGGAAGTGGAATATATGGCAGACCCATGGAACAACAAAGGAAAAGACTCAATAAATTCAGTAGGTTTTAGCCTATTCTATTCATGGTCTAAGTTTCATAAATGTTTGCCCTGCCCATTAAGTTCTTCATCATCTTAATCACCCACATGTTTAGTTTTTTAAACAGTTTTTAATGCTTTATGTGTGTATGTTCTGTGTTTTAGAATTCTAAATTTTGTATACTTGTTTTTATCTCAATTTTAGAATTTCTGTAAACCACCCAGAGAGCCCTGGCTATGGGAGCAGTATATATAAATAAATAAAATATAAATAAAATAAAGTTCATTCTGTCCTGAATAATAATAATAATAATAATAATAATAATAATAATAATAATAAATTATCTCAAGACACACATTTCTAAATGCATTTCTTCTCATAATATACATTCTTTAAAGTGCATTCTAATCCTTCCTTTAGTCTCAAAATATTCAGGAAGTGTGAAATATGATGGATAACCAACTGCTGATGTGAACATTAGTTCGGGATGTGTGAATTAGGTCAGTTCGTATCAGAATTCATGAATACCAAATTCCTTGAGCATCCCCACTGGGAGCTTTCATATATCAGCATTTGGGGTGCACCAAGAAGTAGGGACCTGTATGCAGTGCATATTCTGAACCCTTACTCAACAGATTATAAAAGTAGATCTCAGTGTGATGCAAGCTTAGTAAGCAATTTCAGATTCATGGAAGAAGGAGGGGGGGAAACCCGAATATAACTATTTGTGCACAATTCACCACCATTCTGATAAGTGCTTATTAAGACGTGGGTAGCCTTTCAATTATTTTAGCATTATTATAGTGCATTTGTATTTATGAAACACGGTTGTGTCTGTAATATTAAGCAGCATTTTTGCTAGCAACCCGCTGAGCAGAATTACCAAAATGAAATGCCTACTCTAATAACATTCATGGCCCTTATCATGCAATTAGCATAACTGTGGGAGATCGTGGAAGTGGAATGATATTGCAGCTGACCCATTATCAAGACAATGATATTTTACATGGAAATGAAATAAATCCAGGGCCCACGGAGGGGAAAAGAAAAGAAAGGCAGGCATAATTACTTGTTTGCGGGAGAGGAAAAGACAACACCTGGCATTAAAGTTTTGAATTTGTACAAGTGAGACATTAAGTCCTTATGGGGGGAGAAGGGGAAGTAATAGCACCACATGTTTGTTACTCAAAAAGCACGGCTGAGTGAAAATGACAAAGAGACTCAACTGAACTATTTCACTTCCGTAATAAATTATGACATTATTTTCTGGGAGGTTTATTGTATCAGAAGATATTGCTCTAATAGATAGAAATATCACAGCCTTCAGTAATGGGATCAACAAACAGGAATGTTACAGCCAAATCAAGTTACTTGATATCGCATATGTTCTATCTGGTAGAATAAAATAAAGCAGAGCCGACTGAATCTATCTTGGTTAATCAGTGTCTTGATATAAAAGCATAAGAAATGCATCACAAACGTCGCTTGTTCACCCAGTTCAAAGCCTGAAGGAGCCCTTTCACCCAGTGGTCTCAGGTGGTAGTTTCTTTCCCTTACTTTCCCATTTGCTCTTCTGCTCACTCCCTCGCATACTGAGTGCCTTTCACAAAAGCCGAGCCATCTTGAGCATGGGACTTGTTTTCTCATGCATTGCCATTTTATCTTTGTGTGGTTTGTGTTAGCCTCAGGATTGTCCCAAGACGTTTTGCTGCTGGAGACAAAGGATAAGATGTCGCCCCTATTTTTGTCTGAACCAGTTCCCTGTGGGTAGCCACGTGTGTCGACAAAGTAAACACCCCAGTGGTGGTTTAAGAAAAGCTTTACTTCGGCAACAAGTAACTGAGCTCAGCCATGAGGTCAGCAGTCATTGCAGGCAGGAAACAAGAAGAAGGAAGTAGAGGGAGGAGACGGGAAAGGGTAAAGCAAGCATCCCAGTAATCCCCTCCCACCTTGTTCAGGTAAACATTAACACTTCAGCTTCACCTTCAATGTCCTGTAGCCCGAGTTCTGCTAACAGCCTCCTCCCTTTCCATGTACACAAGCTTCCTGAACTGGCAGATGAATCAGTCTACCACTCTAATAACAGGGCTTTCTCCGCTGTGGCACCCCAGTTGTGGAATGAGCTCCCCAGAGAGGTCCGCCTGGCGCCTACATTGTACTCCTTTCATCGCCAGCTGAAGACCTTTTTATTCACTCAGTATTTTAACACTTAATTTTAACTTAAATTTAAATTATACTGTTTTAACTCTGTATTTTAACCTTATATCAATTTTGCTGCGTGGTTTTATCCTGGTTGTGCTTTTTATACTGTATTTTGTATTTGTGTTTTTAACCTGTTGGTTGTTTTATGATGGTTTTAATTTTTGTGAACCGCCCAGAGAGCTTCGGCTATTGGGCGGTATAAAAATGTAATAAATAAATAAAATAAATAAATAAATAAATAAAAAATAAATAAATAAATAAATAAATAAATAATGTTCTCCATTGAACCTGAAGGCAGCAGACTAAAATAATGGACACAGAGTAAGCGGCAAGACACACAGTTCTCTCTTCAAACACCTTTGCTGATGCCACATAGCATTTGCTGCCTGAGGCAAATGCCTCACCCTGCCTAATGGTAGGGCCAGCCCTGGTCAGCCTCCTTAATGGCCCAGTTTTTGTCAAGATGTGGGCGAAAAATATATTTTTGAAACACCATAACATATACATTATTGTTGCTCATGCTGTCTCAGCTTGCACAGGAAGATTGTATCATTCTTCCTGCTGAGCAGATCCAATGCCTTAGGCAGAGATGCTCTTAGCCCAGGGATCATTATTGTCCAGAGAACACTCCAATGATAGCCTCGGTTTCTCCCACCAGAGGCAGAAGTTCTCAACCCCTTGGATTACTGGTTCTAGGCCTAGAGAAGCTCTTGGCAATGCAACTGCAGTACTGTCACCTTGGTCAGCCATTGTGTGGATCCCTCTAAAAGAGGGAGTTGTTGCTATGGACAGCATATAGAATCATAGAATAGTAGAGTTAGAAGGGGCCTATAAGGCCATCGAGTCCAACTCCCTGCTCAGTGCAGGAATCCACCCTAAAGCATACCTGACAGATGGTTGTCCAGCTGCCTCTTGAATACCTCTAGTGTGGGAGAGCCCACAACCTAGGTAACTGGTTCCATTGTTGTACTGCTCTAACAGTCAGGAAGTTTTTCCTGATGTCCAGCCAGAATCTGACTTCCTGTAACTTGAGCCCATTATTCCGTGTCCTGTGCTCTGAGATAATTGAGAAGAGATCCTGGCCCTCCTTGGAGTGACAACCTTTTAAGTATTTGAAGAGCGCTATCATGTCTCCCCTCAATCTTATCTTCTCCAGGCTAAATGTGCCCAGTTGTTTCAGTCTCTCTTCATAGGGCTTTGTTTCAATACCCCTGATCATCCTGGGTATGTCCACCACACATTGCTGGACAATTACAGATGGTGACCTGTGCTGGTGATCAGAAATCCTGAGAAATCTGTAGGAAGGGCCCTGAGGACAGCAACGGTGATGTGCAGGCCTTTGAAACTAGATTCTTAATAGAAAACAAATTGCACTAGGTTTAGCTTAAGAAATAAAGTTCTCTTTGCTTCTGTTCCAGATGGTGCCTACACCATCTGTGTTTATTTGGTACATTGAAGCAGAATTATAAGGAATTTCAATCACTTAAGAGACATAGGCCATAGCTAGACCTAAGGTTTATCCCTGGATCGTCCAGGGGTCAAACCTGTTCATCTAGGTGACACACAGGGAATCCAGTGCTCAGGCAGGGGTGAATCCTGGATGATCCCAGGATAAACCTTAGGTCTAGCTGTGGCCATAGTTTTCCTCATTGTTCTTCCTATTTCCAATGTTCAGGCTGTGAGCACCATAGCTTGTGGCTCCATGCATTCACAGGAGGGAGGCATCTGCCATTTGGTGGATCCCTCAAGGTATATGTATGCACAATCTAAGGGCAGGGGAACCAAATAGGCAGAGAAAACCACAAAACAGCTCAATAAGGGCCAAGTAGACCCATTGACTATGGAATCTTGACTGACTGATGGAGGGATAAATGGAAAAATGGGAGAAGAAGAGGGGAAGGAGAATGGAATAGAATGGAACCCTGAACAAAAGTGCTCCAAAATACAATATGATGTTGTAGAGCTCATCTGTTCTTGCAAACACTGATTTCATAAACAGCTCAAATAAATATCATCAACCTTCTTTCTGCATGCTGATAGCATGCAGTTGATGCCATTAGACTAGGAGGCTGCCTCAGTTTCACGCCAACCTGGCAACGGACACATGGATGTCAAAAATAAAACTCTTTGTATATTGAAACCTCCTCAGATGGAGTCAAGGGGATGGGGTCATACATATACACCCACAAATCACTATTTGTCTGAACTCTGCATCATCTACACAAAAATATTGATACCAAGGGACCTTTTCAGAAGAACAAGCAATGCTTTCTTTGGAATACTTTGCACAGCAGTATAACAATACTGCAAGAACTGCAATTATCCAGCCTTCATTATTTTGTATTTCACCCAGTTATCTCAACAAGCCTTTGTTGTTCTTTGCTTGTACACACACGGGCAAATTGAGGTATAAGTATCACCAACTGGGAGATTTCTTGAAATGAAAAACACATGTATATAGAAAGAAAGCCTATTGCTCCTCATTATACAGAGGATTGTATAATAGTCCGAAATGTGAAAATAACCTCATGAATTGCAATACACCCTTTTGGGATTTAGTCATTCAGCTGCAGTCGAATCTCAGTTCATATTTTCTGAGCTGACCCTTTGTTCGACTCAGGTGGCCAGAGGCAAGCTAAAGGCAAGGAAAGTTTCCCAGGTCAGGGTGTGTTTATTAATGATAAGGCCAAGGCCAATATAATGAGCCATGTTTAGGTGTTGTGTTTGGAAGGGTGTGTGCGTGGGGAGTGGGGATTTCACGGATTATGAAATGTTAAGTAGTTAAGGAGCTGGAGGAGTATGGAATGAGAGTTGGATGGTCATTGTGGAACTTTTGTCAATTCACAGATGGAAGAGATAGAGTAGAGGGAATTAGCTTGAGAAGTTACTAGTTCTGATCCCATTACTTCCAACACTTCAGCTGAGTGAGAGACTGTAGCACAGTAGCAGAGCACATACTTTAGATGCGGAAGGTCCCATGTTGGATCCTTGACATGTCCAGGTAGGGCTAGGAAAGAATCCAGCCTGAAACCCTAAAAAACTGCTGCTGCCTGACAGTGTCAACAATACTGGGCTAGATGGACTACTGGTCTGACTCTGTATAAGGCAGCTCCCTATGCTCTTATGAGTGTGCATTTATTCTCAGTGCTCATAAAGAAACAAAATCAAAGACAAGGCATGAATCACATTGCAGTCTTAGAAATGTGTATACTTTGACTGCAGATTGCATCCCAGTCCAGAAGCTGCAAAGTGGATAAATCCTGATCAAAAGTGAATGGAAACAAAATTCTCATACATTTCTAACTCGGAGTCATGGGGTCATGAGCCACATTCAGGGGAGACTTGTGTCTGTCCATTAGCTTCACTGTGCCTGGATTATGTGCCATTCCAGTGTGTGTGTTTTTCCTGTAGATCAATAACACTATGGCCTTGGTTTATCTAACACCTGCTGTCTACCTCTTTATTCTGAGCAGGGCTACAATCACAAATGCTATAAATTATTGGGGTGGAGTGGGCAGGCTGCCAGTCAGAGCAGCACTGATGAAGAAGCTGTTTGCATCCCACTTTTGATTAGCTGATGCATCCCACTTGGCTTTGCTGCATCTCACTCTTCAAGCTTCTCTGGACATGGGAAAAGTTCCGCCGCCTTACCATGGTCTTTTGTCTTCTGCAGTCTTTCCATGTTCAAAACATGCTTCTTTACGCATGGCCATGTGATTTTAAATTGAAAACTTCTCTTCTCAGCAAGGCTCTGTTGTGCTTAATGAAACAGTGCCATCTAGTAGTGGAATTATAACACAATGCCGACTTTACACACTGGGGAGATCCTGCAATATCCCAACAATAATTTTAAATGCTAACAATAATTTTAAATGCTGCATTATCTCCGATCTTTTTAAAAGCAAGATTGCCGGGGGATAGCATGGGAGATGTCCTAGACATTGTCAATGTCATGTAATGGACCCAGACTTCTCTGAGTGGCCAACCATGTGAATGCAATCAATCACTTGTTTAGAGATGCCCTTCATCTCCCAAAGTAGCACAAACTGGTGAGCAGCATTTTCTGAACTGACACTAAGGTTCCAATCTTGTGAGCACATTGAACTGTGAGGTCCCAGGACTTACTTCTGAGTAAAAGTGTAATGTTGCACAGTATGAATACCGTTATCTGTTTATTAATTAAAAAAAAACATTTTATTTTGAAATCTGAAACATGTCAGTTGTGTATATGAGAAGAGAGACAATGTAAAGCAAATATATACATTCCTGGGTTTACACTTCATAGGCACAGGACATGCAAATTGATTTAAGCGGTGTGTATGAAAATAGTTTAGTTAATGTGTGTTTCCCTAAACCTGTCTTATTTCTGCTTTACTAGTTTTTCATTACTAGTTTTCAAAATCTGAAATTATTTTACATGCCCAACCTATTTCATGGGATATTTAAAAAGAAGAAGAAGAAGAAGAAGAAGAAGTTGATGATACAATAGAATAATCAATCATGTTATGCCTGGTCACATCAGTTTGGCTGCATGTTCTCACATTAAAAAATCCTTTCAGAGCATCCATTTTAGGGATTGAGATGTATTTGTTGGCAAAATAAAAGAGTGAAAGGCTTAAGGAAGGATCTAACAGAATCAAATATTTGGCAATTCAGCATTCAGCAACAAACTGAGCAAGGTGCAATATAATCCTTTGTGGCTTACAAAACATGTAATTAATCAAGAATTAGGTTTAATGCCGTTCTTTGCCATTGAAGACTTTGGCCCAAAAACTTTGGAGGGACATCTGTTCTCAGCTAGATTTGAATTTACATTTCCACTTTCGCCCTATAATATCAAAACATGGTGTGCCAATTATGCTATTTGTTGAACCTCGACTACTGAATCCAAGCTCCGTACTAGTATGGCTAATGTACTGATTCATTTACTAACTTCTGTATAACTCTGTGGCCAGGACTCTTCACACAGGCCTGTGAAAGCATCCTACTAGTTGGAAAGATCAGGCAGGCTGGGGAAAGCAGGAGGCTAGGTTGTTCTTAAAGGGATTTTCACTCTCCTTTTATACAACACAACAATGCATGTTGTCTGGATGAAATGGGGGGGATAAAAATCCATGCTATTTGCAAATCTAGACTTTTTAGAAAGTTAGAACAATTACAAAATCTATGTTAAATGTTTATTTCACTGAAAATATCAGCCTTAATTAAAAACCTCTGCAGGTCTGATTAAACCTTCCCTTGTCACCCCCAACTCCTGCCCCCCCGGGCTCAAGGTGGGTGAGCGAGGTCGGCCTCAAAGGTGGTCCTTATCCCCCGGCCTGGCCACAGGGCTCAACACCGGGAGCCCTCGGGAGTCACCAATCACTGAAACAGTGCCTTGGAATCTCGCCATTATATTCCCTCTGGATGCCTGCTCTACCTGCCTTGAAATAGGTGACCAAATCACTAGCAGCCGAATTGACCTAGTTATACTCCCCCGATGTCTCACAGTGTGGAGTAGGCGAAACAACTCACATCCAATTCAGGGCGGGAGCAAAAAATTCCTACTCGGCCCCATAAAGGCGACCCAAAGAACACACTGTCTACAGGGAGGGAGGGAGGGAGGGAGCCGCGGAGCACGAGGGCAAGAGGGCTTGGAGGTGTCAGGCGTCCACTGATAAAGGTGCCCGACCCCTCCCAGTCCCCGGAGGCCCTGCCAATGCAGGGTGGCCACGTCTCAGGCTTGCCCCGCCCACAAAACCCTCCCCATGCGCAGGCTTTGCCGGGCATGGCAGAATGTGCCTTCTGTTGAAACATGTATAGGATTGCATCCTTAAGAAACAGAGTCCTAGTCATACAAATTCAACTCTCCCCCCATTCCTTATTACCGTGTGGGGTCAGGAGGGGACATCTTGGGCTGAATCCAAAAGTGCCACCAGCTCTTCAACCTCAGTGTAAAGACTCACTTTATTTAGAAGCCAATCAATCTTAAAGTGTTCTAGCAACCAATTAATAAACACTCCTGTTCAGGAAGTACATGAATTACAAAATGGGGAACTTGTTTCAAGGCAATGATTTAAATGACTTTTTTCCCCCTCAATGATTTAAATAACAGTTTTAAATTGTCTTGTTTTAAATCAATCCACCTGGGGTGACAAAGCCTTCAGAATCGATAACTCAAGACTGAGTCACACACATCTGAAGTGGAGACGGAATCTTAGCAGGTGACATTTGCCCTAAGTATTAATTCCCAATTGTATATGGAAGTGGGAACAAATATTGTTAGATTTATTTTTATTTAAACATTTAATTCAGAGGATTGTGTTATTATCACCATATGTTTATCTTATTTGTTTACCTTGAATAGCATCTCCCCACATTGTGGATCCATTTGTATTGTTCAGCTCGGTGTTTATTGACTTCATCTTCAATTGATAATTATTTCAAACTCTCTCTCTCTCTCTCATTCACTTACCCACACACATACAACTTTCCATTATACCATCCCCCAGAAATCTATGTACAAATGAGCAGCTATTGCCTACAGGTGTATCAACAAAAGGAAGCAACACAAACATTGCACACTGCCAAAACCATTACCAGACAAAAGCAGTTATCCAACCGAGTGCATTTAATTCAGGATGCCAACAAAGTAGAGTTTATTCAGTATCAACAGCTGATATTTTAATCGGAAGGATGAATTATTGTTTCTTTTCGGTGACCTTTGCACTTCCAGTACCATGACCCTCAGCCACTTTTACCTCTAGCCATGGACAGATCTGTCAATTTTGGTTGGTTTTCAATTTCTCCTATTTCAACAGGGGGAAATGCCCATTTCTCGAACCTCCATTGTTGGGCCCAATGGAGGCTCTGGAAATACTGCATTTCCTCCATTGTGTAAATGGCATTTTAAAAAAGTAGGAAAAGTTGGGTACCTTGGTGTGCAACATGAAAGATGTCTAAGGACACTCTGGTGCCATGGGTGCCTATTCATCTTCACCTGTAATTGTTTAAATTTGAAAAACAACAACATGCGAACCTGATTTTCCTCTACCAAACCTTCAAAGCAATTTACAAACCTGAAATACAGCCAATAAACAATCTGTCAATCTAAACATTGACCCTCGCACACTGTCCAATTATAAGAACTTGCACCAATGGTTGTATTAGTAAAACAGATTTGACTAAATAGCTAAAGGATAGAAGAGGAGGCACTAGCTGAATATTTCCATGTCCATCATGGTTGCAGATTGGAGGACCAGGAATGCTCAAAATTACTGAAATTCATTGAACTTTATTTCAATGCTCACTTCCTCTTGCTCCTGTACTTCCTCACAAGCTGTTTCTCTCTTTGTTCAACCAGGAAAAGTTGTGCACTTTTTTTTTAAAAAAAAGAGAAAAGTTCTGCATTTTTTAAAACTCACATTTAAGGCTCTGCATTTGTAAAAGTGCACATTTTATAAAGTGTGCATTTTAACAATGTGAATGAAAGTTTGGGAATTTGTGAATATTTCAGAAGAAATGCACTCCCATTTGAGTTCACATTCAGGGTTGGGAACAAGGCATCTTCTAGTAATTTGCAAACTGAAACTGGGGGGATTGGGGCATTTTTGTATGTACGAATTTGCACAAATGCGAATGTGTGCAATATTTGGGAAATTGGGGGTGGTGGTGGATCCAATTCCCCCAATGACTGGACTATGGAATAAAAGCCACCTGACAATCTGCAAAATTCAGTCAGAATGGATTTTACAAAATCCATACATCCCTGCTCATAAGCAGTCAAGTTAGTGCCTCAGTTTAACAGGGAGTGGAGGGCAGTGAAACAGGAGGGATGTCAGCTAGAGTGCAGTTGGAGAGTAACTCAAGACGAATCCCATTGAACATGGTAAAAAGCCATTTAAAGGCCTGAACTGTGGTAGTGAGTGCTGTGAAAAAAGCTTTCCTCTCTGCCACCATCATATCAATGCAGAATACACCAGATGCTTGTCTGTACTGTGTGAGGCCTCCTTTTGCCAGGATGCTGAAGAGGGGAAGGTGGAATAGTCAATGGCTCACTGTGAACAGTTTGCTTCATTTTTGGGGGATAAAGTTGCTCAGATTCTCATTGATTAGAACTCCAACATTAGGACATTTGAGATAGAAGGAAGTTCAGCAACTGCTTGCCCTGTCGTATTGGATTCTTCTGCACTCATAGATCTTGAGGATGTGGACAGGTTATTGGGAGTGGTGAGGGCCACCACCCATGTACTTGACCCTTGCCCTTCTTGGCTGATTAAATTGGCCAATGTGGGACTGATGCTGTGCAACTTTGTGGGAGTGAGTGGTCTTCTCTTGCTTAAAGTAGGCAGTGAAGGTTTTATCCTTCAGTAAAAGATAAAACCTTTACTGAAGGAACCTTCTCTGGACACAGAGGATCTGTCTAAGTATAGACCAGTCTCAAATGTACCATTATTGGATAAGGTGAAGAAGGTGGCAGCGCTGCAATGCCAGAAACATCTAGATGCTGCTGATTATCTGGACCCATGTCAATTAGATATGGCACTGAGGCTGCTTTAGTCACTTTGGTGGATGACCTACATCTGGAACTGGATAGGAGAGTGTGTCCCTATTTGTTCTCTTAGAAGTCTCAGTGGCTTTCAGTAACATCAACCATGGTGTCCTTCTGGAACGCCTGGCAGGGCTAGGTCTTGCTATTACTGTTTATTAGTGTAAGTATGTAAAAGGTTTAAAGATGTACTCACTGTTTGTATTTACAAGATGTTGGTAAATATAGAGGCCTAGAGGGGGAAGTGAGTGCCTAGATGGAAGGAGAGTGCTGATTGGATGTTGGTGTGGAGTGCCTGGATTGGCTGGCTGTGAGAAAATGGGAGGGGTTGGAGGACTGTGTGTCTGAGAGGTATTTCTGAGAGGTGATTGAAGTGTGTTGGAGTTAAGAAGTGATTGGAGAGGTAGAGACTAGTGCTAGGAAGGGTGAAATTAGTTGGAGGGAAGGAGAATGGAATAGCCTAGAGAGGGGTAGAGTAGGCTGGAGAACCTTGAAGTCTCTATTTGAAACATTTTAAGAGAAATTACTGACTGAAACCATTTAGCATTGTGCCTGTTACCAATATACTTCTGAACTGAGGACACCATCAAGCTTTATCTACCTGAGTAATCATCTTGTTAATAAATTACATTTAATTACATCAACCTGGTGTGGTCATTGGGAGTACGTGAGAAAGGTACCCATAAATGGTGGCAGTAGAAGAGAGATTTGGGGGCTAGGTTGCTTAGCTGTATATCTGTAGGGCCTGATAAAGAGAGAGAGAGAGGCAATGGATACAGGGATGGTTGTATCAAGTCCAGAAACACCTTGTCACCTGCACCTGGGCTGGATCCTTGTATTCAGGAACAGAGGAATAAAGGAGCAGTATTAGGTGGGGTGACACCACAAGAAGATGGGCAGTGGTAGCATGAGTAGATTGAAATAGATCCAGAGTGACACCAGTGTACATCATACCCCCTTTGTTGGGTACTCATAAAAAGGTTTTCTCTTCTGTTGCCCCCAAACTGTAGTTTAATTGCTTTCAGCACTATCATTAGACCCTACTTTGTTGACTTTTAGAAATGGTGAGAAGGCACACTTTTTTAATCTACTCTTTAGCTGTTTTGATCTTCTAATGTGTAACTCTTTTAATATTCTTAATTTTATTGGTTTTAGATTTTATTGTTCTAAATTGCTGTGCACTGCCTTGATGCCTTTTTAGCTAGTAAGGCAGTATGTAAATGTTAATCACAAATAAATATAAACAAAATGGATATTCAAAGCAGATGAACAAACTTACTTCTCAATTTCCTAGCTACCAATGCAAATATGGAGACATACAAGGCAGCATATTTCATTTCCATTATTAAACAACAGAAAACTTACACATTCACCGGGTGTAACCAAATTCTCCCTGAGCCTAAACTCAGACAAGTATTTTTTCACATGGATCTTTATAAAGAGGACACTGAGTCACATAATATCCCCAGTGACAATTTTACAAAACACACAAGAATGTTGTTTCAATGATAAATAGTTACAAGGGGCTTCTAAGAAAGCAGAGGGCATAACATTGTATCTTAATTCTTTAAAGGCATGAAATGAAACAAATTTCTCATACGTCCCTAGCCAAATACATATAGAGAATAATGACTGGCCACTGACTGTTAAGTATCTTTGGCAGGAGGCAGAAAACTTGACTGGATGTTAAAGAATGGAACAGAATATCCTGGAAGGTGGCATGTGTGAGTTGAACCTAGTCATCTTTTTTCTAAGCCCATGGCTAGACCTACCTTGTCCAGCGTGATGGAGGGGGTATGATCTTGCGATATAGTTATCGCAAGATCTCCCCCTCTGTCTACACACAGTGTGTGACATCCTAGGAGAAAGAGGACGTCGCGCCCGCCATTTTTTAAATTTTTTTTAAAGGAGATGGACTGCACAAGCACTCATGCGCAAAAGGTCAGGTTTTTTTTAAAAAATTAAAAATTCCAAGGAGCGATGCTTGCCCACATGTTCTGCAGTCTCAGGATCATCCTGAGACCTCAGAAAAAGGAGGATTAAAGGACATGGCGATATCCCAGGGAAAGGGAAGGATCATCCCTCCTTGCTCTCAGGATGCCCTGTGCGTTATCTGGATGCACAGGGATGATCCCAGGGCGATCCCCGGGATATCGCCCAGTCTAGCTATGCCCTAAGTTGACGATTCCGTGTTACTTAGCTTCCCTACATATGGTTCAATGCATCTTTCTCCCCACACTGCTCTTCTTTGTGTCTTGACTGTTTCTATCGCAGCCTCATTATGAAGTGGTGGTAAAAACCAAACACGGTAAATTTATGCAGTGACATTGTGACATTTTCTGTCACAGTGTCACTCAAGCTCATTGTTAAGACTTCCTAAGATTTGACTTCTGACTGCAGCGGTCAAAAATCTATGACAACTATAAGATTGATTTCTTGAGTGGTGAGAGTTAATTTAGAACCATCCAACTCGGTATGGAGAGTTTAGATTACTTTTCTGAATGCATCAAGCCATGCTTATCAAAACTGCCATTCATCTGCCATTTGACCCAGTATTAAAAAGAACATAAACAATCTCATAGCATTAAAAGGACCCTTCACCCTGCCTTGTTTTCCTTTTGTATTATTCCATCAGTCATTGATCTCTTGCTATGCAGGACTATTCCATTTTTAGCTTAAGGACTTCTTTCTAGCCATCCAACTCCTTCTGTTAAGTGGATCACATTTATCGAGTGGCTAAATTTTGAGTACTTAAATCAGCCAAGAAGCCACAGGAATGGATTTCTGCCAAGAGAACATATCAAATTGTCTTGCTGGATCAGGCCATATTCTATTTAAGCCAGGATTCCATTTTCTATAGTTCCCATTGGGACATATAGCTCAGTAGTAGGGCACACACTTTGCATACAAAGGTCTCAGGTTAAAATCTCTGGTATCACCAATTAAAAGGATCAAGAGAATACCATTCTCTGAGATCTGGGCCTAATCTACACAAAGCAGGATATAGCAGTATGAAAGTGGTATATAGTATATGTCAATGGGCCCCAACTGTTACCAGTGCACTTCAATACCGCTATAAAGCAGTAGTGTGGCTCCTGCCTTTTATATACCACTTTCGTACTGTTTTCATAGTGCAATATCCTGCTTGGTGTAGATTAGGACCTGGATAGCTGCTGCCAATTGAAATAAAACAGCCTTCCTCAACATCATGTCCTCCCAGGATTCCTAGCCATGCTGGCTTGCTGCTGATGAAAGTCAAAGTTCAAAATATATGGAGGACACCAGGTTGGGGAAGACCCCTTGGAAGTTCACAAGCAAAGTATGAAGGTAGTGGCCATTTCTGGTTCTCTGACCCAAGCACCTGATATTAAGTCATAAACTACCTTTGTACACAGGGCTTCCATTTCTCCACCACAGCTAGTAGCCGATACAGTTGGAATGGGCCTATATGGTCATGAAGTCCATCCCCCTGCTGAATGCAGGAATCCACATTAAAGCATCCCAGACAGATGGCTATCCAGCTGCATCTTGAAGACCTCTAGTGTGGGAGAGCCCACAACCTCCCTAGGTCATTGGTTCCATTGTCATACTGCTCTAACAGTCAGGAAGTTTTTTCTGCTGTCCAGCTGGAATCTGACTTCCTGTAACTTGAGCCCATTAATGCATGTCCAGTACTCTGGGATGATCAAGAAGAGATCCCTGCCCTCAGCTGTATGACAACCTTTCAAGTCTTTGAATATGTGATGAACTGGACCAAATTGTGACACTTCTGATTTCTGATTTCCAATGGAAGCTTTTCACGGTAAAGTAAGAGGTGAGCGCCCCCCCCCCCCCCCGGCAAAAAAATAGCAAAAGAAAAAGAAAAAAAGATTCTGACAAAATTTCAGAAAATATTAGTTTTCTCACCTCCATACAAAAAAAAGCACAGTTGGTGGGCTTTTCTCCAAACATTATCGTGTGTGTGTGTGTGTGTGTGTGTGTGTGTGTGCCCCTCAGTATCCCGAAATGATGCTAGGTCTGGAACATATTGAAAGACACACAATGGTGGCCAGCCTGACAACACAGTTGATTCTACTGCTGTTTACAGTAGCACCAATAAAAAGAAGATTCTTGTGAAATGAAAAGGAAAAAAAAGAAGAAAATCAAAGCAAAGAACATGTCATGGTCCTGCCACTGCTAATGGTGAACAACATGTCCAAGGAATTGTTGGAAAAATTCTCCCCCTGGAGAAATTCAAAGAAAAAGTCCTCCTCCCAATTTCTCCAGCCACCAATATGATGGAGAATTTCAAGAAGCCATTTATTTATTTATTTATTTATTTACATTTATATACCGCCCCCCAGCCGAAGCTCTCTGGGCGGTTTACAACAATTAAAAATAGTAAACATTAAAAGTATACAAAAATTTAAAAATCATCAAAACGGTATAAAAACAACAGTATCCATTTAAAAACAACAATTCTGGGGTCGATTAAAAACAAACTTAACATTGTTAAACGCTGTTAAAATGCCTGGGAGAAGAGAAAAGTCTTGACCTGGTGCCGAAAAGATAACAACGTTGGCACCAGGCGAGGCTCATCAGGAAGATCATTCCACAGTCGGGGGGCAACCACTGAGAAGGCCCTCTCCCTTGTTGCCATCCTCCAAGCTTCCCTTGGAGTAGGCACTCGGAGGAGAACCCTAGATGTTGAGCCCAGTGTATGGGTAGGTTCATGTCGGGAGAGGTGTTCCATCAGGTATTGCGGCCCCAAGCCATGTAGGGCTTTATAGGTTAAGACCAGCACCTTGAATTGGGCTCGGAAACATATAGGCAGCCAATGCAAGTGGGCCAGAATTGGTGTTATATGCTCAAACCTCCCTGTTCCAGCTATCAATCTGGCCGCCGCATTTTGCACAAGCTGCAGCTTCCGGACCATCTTTAAAGGCTGCCCCATATAGAGGGCATTGCAGTAATCTAATTTGGAAGTTACCAAAGTATCGACAACTGAAGCTAGTTTATACCTGTCCAGATTGTGCATAGCTCTAAATAAAATACATATGCAGAAGTTCCCAGTTTTAAAAACCTGAAAGCAACATAGCTACCTTTGACGAACTGTGTTCTCGGCTCATCTTTAGATACTGTCCCTAAATACATATTCATGACACTAAGGGAAGGAGAGAAAGCATCATCAGTTTCCAAAGTGAGGGATTTGGATTAATTATTTACCCCATTAACCTCCGGTAATTCATAACAAGCTGTCATATCATTAACACAGTAAGTCAATAACTGTTGACAGTAAACTTCCTATCCTATGCTCACAGTGTCCTCAAAACATCAAAGAGAATGTACTGATTAATTGCACAGTCACAGGTGTGGCAATTTTTTATAAATACAGACCAAACATTCAGTTGGTTGATCATCTTCTAGTGATTTCAGGGACTTTTCTTATGATATAGGGTTTGCTTTTTTGGTTTTCAGGGAATATATGCTTGTAACATATTAGAATGAAAATGTTACATAAGAAGCAAGTATGTCAAGAAATTTTATTTTTCAAAGAAACATTGACTCATGACTGCATTTCACCCCACCCCTGAAAAGTGAATGAAATCAGTGTACATGGTGCTTTACAGGAAGCATGAAGTGGCAGGAAGCAACCCTATGGCCCCTAGACAGTCTCTCAGAGACCCAAGGATAGTTTAGATTCCTTGAGCCAAGGTAGGAGACAGTGCTTTGAACTTGGGCAATTGGAGATCTGAACCCCCTTCCTCTCTTGGATGGGGCAGAACTTGACCTTGGATGAAGGGAAGAGGTGACATTTTGGTGGGGTGAGGAAGGAGGGGAGGAGACCAGAGAGCCCAGGATTTAAGTTTTCCTGAGGCCTCTCCCAGTATGCCTCCCTCCTCCTCTGAAACATCCCAGATAGATGGGCAAAAAAGCCCACCTAGCAAAAAATGTTGGGTAGGTGATGGGGAAGCAAAGATGAAGTCTACAACTCCACCAGCCCTCAACATTTATTACACTGTCTAGGGATATTGGGACTTGCAGTCTAAAACATCTGGAGGGTCTCATGTTGCCCACTCATGCAACTAATTATTTACATTTTAAGTTTTAATAAAGTAACTAAAAAAAAAAGGTTCTTTACTAACTCAAGGAGCAAATGTTATTAATTAAAAGCAAATTATTATACATCATATTAAATGAATGGCTTTACTACTCACCAGTTGGTGTCTAAGCTATAAACAACAGTGAAGCCCTCTAGAAAAAATTCTTAATAGATGAATTTACACATTCGTGGTGTAAAGTTAGCATAAATCACTGCTCTTAAGTGCTGCAGAATGAACCATATCCATGTATGTTATGAACTATGTTGTCAATCATAAAATGCAAGTGGTGCATACAAATAGATACTTATGCAAGTTGTTGTTGTTGTTGTTGTTGTTGTTATTCAAAAGACCAGGGCCCTTTTTATACTTGATTATCCCAGGTAAATGGAGGGATCATCCCTGCCTGCTCCCAGGATTCCCTGTGTGTCATTTGGATGCACAGGGATGATCCCGGGACGATCCCGAAATAAATGGCTGGTGTAGACATGCCACAGGTCTTCAGAGATACAAGCTAAAACAAACCAAAACAAAAACAGAAAACAACCAACAACTGGTCAGTTCATGAGCTGAAGTCATTCACAGATTGGTGGTAGGATGATAATGTACAATGGCACATCAATCATTGTGTGTATGTACAATGGCACATCAAACAGTGTATGTACCAAGCAGTAAAGCCATCTCTAGGTTCCCATTCAGTTCATGCATGGAATTTTTTACTAACAGCAACTTCATTAATTCTGAGGGTTGCAGAGAGATGCCAGCTGACTTAAAGCAAAACAAAACAGAAAGAACACACGGATGAATGTCTTCAACGAAAACTGAAGCTAGGCCCATATGGCAGAGATCAGACGGTTGAGTTTAAATTCAGTCATTGGATTTAACAGGCATTTACCCTAATCCAGAATTTAGCATGTGAGCCGTGCTGCACACACATCGCTCCTGAGTAACTCGGCTACCCCATTCACTTCAACAGAGGATGGAAGGCTCGCCAACTGCACAAAGTGATATGAATATGGAACTGTCCCTTCATTGAATTGAATGGAGAAACCCTTCCCACACATGGGGGAGGACACATACGCTGCTTCAGAATTGGAATTGCTTTGAAAATGTTCCTGCTTGCTTGTTACTCCCCAACTGCTCTACTTATATATTTATACTTAAATTTGAAAGGCAAGATACAGTATAGAAGGAACGCCTCCTCCCATATGTACCTGCCCGGACCTTAAGATCATCTCAAGGGGCCCTTCTCCGTGAGCCCCTGCCAAAGGAAGTGAGGCAGGTGGCTACTAGGAAAAGGGCTTTCTCCGCTGTGGCACCCCGGTTGTGGAATGAGCTCCCCAGAGAGGTTCGCCTGGCGCCTACACGGTACTCCTTTCGTCGCCAGCTGAAGACCTTTTTATTCTCTCAGTATTTTAACACTTAATTTTAACTTAAATTTAAATTTTACTTTTCTAAATCTGTATTTTAATCTTATATCAGTTTTGCTGTGTGGTTTTATCCTGGTTGTGCTTTTTATACTGTATTTTGTAATTGTGCTTTTAACATGTTGGTTGTTTTATTATGGTTTTAATTTTTCTAAACCACCCAGAGAGCTTCGGCTATTGGGCGGTATAAAAATGTAATTAAATAAATTAATAAATGACTAAAATATTATTCTCTCTCTTTTCTCATTGGGGCATTTTTTCTTGAAGGACGTGATGAGCTTTACCAAGTCATGCTGTCTTTTACTGATTCAGAAATTTCCTGACTATTGAACATGTTTTAAATATGACTGCATTATTATTATTATTAGTAGTAGTAGTAGTAGTAGTAGTAGTAGTATCCAGTACTCAGAAAGCAAACTAGTCCTGTAGAACAGCCCTAGAACTCCAGACCACTTGAAGAAGTGGGGAACTCAAAATACTCTATTTATTATTATATTTATTACATAGATTTATATGCTACATTCCAGTGGCCTATCGAAGCAGTTTACAAGAAATAATAATAACAATAATAATGCAACAATAAAAACATTTTCTAAGCATGTTGCAGCCTTCTCTCCTTCTGTTAGTTGTGCAGTGGAAAAAATACAGGTAGAATCTCAATTTGGTTCAGAGAATACTTGCAAATCTCAACCTTTACATGCACGTGCACACACACACACAAACACACACACTCACACACACAAATCTAGAATATCTATCTATAGGCAGAGAAGAGATACATATCACCAGGATCTTTGTGTACTCTTACATTGCATGGCAACCTGCTTTTCCTATTAGCACTCCACAGCAGCTTTGAAATTAATGTGACTAAAGGAAGGGAACTTTTCTCGCTCTTGCATTATGCCCTTGGCTTGACTGTCCTCTTTTCTATGGCATTATATTAGGCTTTCAATCAAACCTGTTACGATTCAGTACTTATGCCTTAATCTTCCATAGAGAAAAACACGATAGCACAGCTTCTCCTGGCTTATACCTTTGGAAAATCATCACATTATTGGTTCAAAATATCTTCGGGAATATTTAAGTTTAACACACACAGGCACGCCACTTGATTCACCATAATGAATTGAGTCCAAGAAGTACTTTGAAAGCTTTGTCTGAATTGAATCTGATACTGTGCATCCCCAAGGCTTTAATTTAGCAGCAAGAGATTATTATTTTTAATACTGAAGCTGCCCAATAATTCTTTGGGGTGTTTCTTCTGAAGTTTTTTTTCACCTGAAGAAAAAGAAATTAAGGATCCATAACCCATATATTGCAACTTCAGTTTGTTCAATCAGCAAGATCAATCAATGAAGACTTATTTCACTGATTCATAAGTGGGTGAGGACTATATTTTAACTTAAGAGTGTAGGGAATGCTGCTGTATAGTTAGAGGAAATTTATTAGTTTATGGGCATCACTGTGTTAGGGAATTTCTATATTAATGAATGATCTGATTTTCTTTCCTTGTTCTAGCTCTCAGATTGACCATTCCATGTGAACTACGGGCATGGAACATATGGCTTGGGGAGCAAATTTAACCCTCCTGGGATTCCTCACTACTGTACATAGTGTGTCTTAATCATTTTAAGACTCACTATGTACAGTGGAAGACTAGAGCAAGGGCTTCTCGCTCCCGTTTCACCAGCCAATAGGAGGATTTTAAAGATTTACTTATTCTAGACTGCATGTCATGTCTAGCCCTGTTCTCCCTGGGTTGGAAGAAGGTGTTTCAGGTGATCAATCAGAATCAGACTCTGAAGCAGAAGAGTCAGCACCATAAACAGGCCAGCCTATACCAGTGGGGGAGAAAGCTCTCATGGGCTCCTCACCAGCTGGGGGTTAACTCTCTCCAGAGCTTATCTCATCAAGGGCAAATAATACATAGTCAGTGGGAAGCCAACATTCTTCCGAGGGAGAGAGCGCGGAGAGGTTAGCAGATCCTAGAGAACATCACAGACTAAAATGAGCAGAGATAAAGGAGGGCAGGAGAAAATCAGCCCGGCTGGCATCCCATCAGAAGCTGCCTCAGAACTAGTCTCTCTGAAGTTAAGATGTCTTGGGAAAAGGCTTTCCCTTCTTCTTGAAAGGACAATTGTCTTGCTTAGTTTGCATAGTTTTGCCTAGGGGAAAGTTCCTAGAGATTAGACTCTCTTCAGGTGGGAAGAGATGTTTATTGCTTGAATAAAGCTTGGTGGATTACTTAGCAGGCCTCATTATTGTCTCCCAAGAAGGCAGGAGGTTGTGAGAAACATGACACTGCGTTTGGTTAATTTTAGAGTATTGTGTTTTTAACTGAGAATTTTACAGTTAGGAATGTATTAAACATATACCTGTATATTCATGTAGTTCAGTCCCTGCTCCAGCCCACTTTAGCACAAGTAAATAATCCCATAAATATATTATATAGTCCACTTCACATATTCTGGGATCAAATCCTAGAAAATGCTGAGTGCTAGTGCAGTCCAAGCCGTGACTGGGACAACACATAATGTTAAGTGCTCAAGAAATACAATAATATGTCTTCAAACAAACATACAAACATTGTAACCTACAGTTATCTTAATCTCCTGTGGGAAGTCTCCCACATTTTAAGGTACTCATTTTCTCTGTTCTAAACATCCTCCAATGTAATAGTGCCTAGCCACTTCAGAAAGCTATGTCAATGTGTATCATTTATTTTTCCTCTTCCTCTTCTCAAAAAGATTCTGACTACCCCACTTGAGAAGAAAAGAGGAAATTATACAGTCACATGCCGTTATTATGGCAAAATCTTCGGCTTGAGGAAACATCTATTTACATCCCTTGGCTAGAACGGCATCCAACCAAAGCCTGACATTTCCTTCAGGGAATGCAAGTTTCCTTTAATAGAAATCAAATGTACCAGTCTTAACAGGAAACTGTAATTTTCTCCTGTGCCGTAGTAGTTATTAATTTGCACATCTCAGTATTGTACATGTGCTCCGTAATATGCCTTTGAAATTAAAATAAAAAGCACTATGATAAACAAGCATAGGTGATGGTGAAGACAATGGTGTTTTAGGCCCAAATGTCTGGAGGGCCACAAGCTGCCCACCCCTGGCCTATTATGCTCTCTCTCTCTCTCTCTCTCTCTCATCTCCCAGGAACTGATATTGACAGGCATACTCCCTCTGCTACTGCACATAATAGTCATCGTAACATAGCCACGTACAAGGTTATGTTACTGTCATATAAAGCACTAAACAACTTGGGGCCAGGATACCTAGCAGACTGCCTTCCCTTATGCATACCCAGGGAGCCTTTAAGATCAACAGAGGAGGTCTTGCTGGTCATTCAAAACTGAACAGAATGTCACCATGAAGTACCCAGATGGCAGGGCCTTCTCTGCAGTTGCACCCACCATTTGGAAAACCCTCCCTCATGTTGTTCGGGAGGCAGAAAATCTGGCACCTTTTAATTGCCTTCTGCAGACCCACTTGTTCACCCATGCTTCTCATTGGCCATAAGAAAACTAATTATGCCACTCCATTTTACTGCTCCTTTTTTCTTTTCTTTTTTTGTAGTTGGAAATGTTGTTACACTGTGTTTTAATGTTATATTTTGATATTATGTTTTGATTTTGTATAATAATAATAATAATAATAATAATAATAATAATAATAATAATAATAATAATAATTTGTTACCCGCCTCTCCCTCTGGATCGAGGTGGGGTACAACACAAATAAAAACACTATTTGATATTGTATTCAATTCAGTGGTATATAAATGTTACAAATAAATAACTAAATAGTAGCAGCTGGTGTCCTTATCCTGTCTGATCTCATATCAAAGCCATCCAAGATAGATCAGCTGCACCCAGATGAACTTTTCAGACATGGTGCTTCTGGAACATTACTAAGAACATTACTAAGGGAACATTACCATGACATATATACACCTAAAACGAAACTTCATGTGTTGGAGTGGATTGCCACATTCTAATTAGAGTAGTGTTAATGCCCCTGAAGAAGGGGGTGAGAGAAAGGGATAGGTGGTTTGCTCCTTTCTGAGCAAAGCACCTCATTAGTCCTTCCTGGAACATTATCTCCTCTCTGATGCTTTTGGTGAACAAATACCAAAAAAAAAGAAAGAAAAAAAGGCTGTGAAGCTCCATGACACTCTGCAGTGCAGCAGTGGGGAGATAATGAAATGCTAACCAGTGCTATCAAGGCACACGGTCTACAAAGGACTAACCTGCCCATTGCCCCTTCTCAAGTCCCACAATGCCAGCTGTTCCAAATGAACCTAGGATCTTAAGTTGCTTTGCAGTGTTTTAGGATATCCGAAGAACAGCAAACGCAAACCATCTGAATAAATGTAGCCCATTCAAATTAGAGACCTGTATCGTGGTCATCGTAAACCCTCAGAAGGTTTTGTATGCGTTATTCTTCTTGATTTAGCACAGCCGACATTAAATCTCTGTGCTACAGAAAAATGTCCTTCGATGAGATGATTATGTACGGATGGGGAGGCTGAAGCTAAGGTATGTTCATTCATGTTCCGACCAGATGATACAGGAGCCTCAACATTTGGAAAGGGGCAGCTTGGAATGGGGAGTGAGGGGGGAGCTGCAGGCCTTTGTGCATGCATATAATTCTTCTGGTTAACATACTGTATGGAAAATATTTAACCAGCCCTGAGTTGGAGAGTTAATTCATGCGTTGTGCTTTCTAGACATATTGCTAAGATGCTTTCAGCACAGTTGGTAAGAATAACCATAAGCTTGTCAGCCATGGCTACCTTTGGCTCTTCAGCATCCATTTGTTGGTGAAACCATGATTGCAATTGTGCAATGTGTTGCACAGACAGTATACATGTTTAGACAGAAAAAAAGCCCTACAATTCCCAGGTGACAATAACAGTGACAATGATTAAACAAAGGTCATAGCCAAGGGATAAGTTTGCATATTGGTTCTAGGGAGAGTAAATTCACCTTATCTTCCTTCCAATGTGAGGACAATGTTGTTGAGAAGACCCCAATTTAGTTGTCATGAGTGAAGTATCCATTCCATGGTTTAGTTTACTTCCATGGATTTTGTATTCCCAGGGCTGCTCTGTCTCCCCACCCACCCTCTAAGGACTTCCATGTGCTGTGGCCAACAGTGAGATATGGCTGCAAGAAAGGCAAATGCTATTTTGGGCTGCATTAATAGAAGTATAGCTTCCAAATCACGTGAGGTACTGGTTCCTCTCTATTCGGCCCTGGTTAGGCCTCATCTAGAGTATTGTGTCCAGTTCTGGGCTCCACAATTCAAGAAGGACGCAGACAAGCTGGAGTGTGTTCAGAGGAGGGCAACCAGGATGATCAGGGGTCTGGAAACAAAGCCCTATGAAGAGAGACTGAAAGAACTGGGCATGTTTAGCCTGGAGAAGAGAAGATTGAGAGAAGACATGATAGCACTCTTCAAATACTTAAAAGGTTGTCACACAGAGGAGGGCCAGGATCTCTTCTCGATCCTCCCAGAGTGCAGGACACGGAATAACGGGCTCAAGTTAAAGGAAGCCAGATTCCAGCTGGACATCAGGAAAAACTTCTTGACTGTTAGAGCAGTGCGACAATGGAATCAGTTACCTAGGGAGGTTGTGGGCTCTCCCACACTAGAGGCCTTCAAGAGGCAGCTGGACAACCATCTGTCGGGGATGCTTTAGGGTGGATTCCTGCATTGAGCAGGGGGTTGGACTCGATGGCCTTGTAGGCCCCTTCCAACTCTGCTATTCTATGATTCTATGATTCTATGATTAAGAGTGCATGCCAATAAAAGAATGCACACATGCATGTTCACAACCATGCACCTCACCCTACCACTTGAAACACATGGTGGTACAGATGTATGCGGTAGCTTCAAACTTGATGATGTGCATTCTTAATCCATAACATGAAGTGATCCTGTTTTTCATCTCAACATAAGCCCATTTGTAGCACCAAAATTAACCACAGGAGACATCTAAATAGATTTCAATAGCCTTTAGAGATTGGAAAGGAGCTAATGTGCCATTTAATGCAACCTCCTGCCTTGAGGTGGTAGAATCTGGCCTTAGCTAGACCTAAGGATTATCCCAGGCAAATGGACAGTTCCCTGCCAGTTCCTGGGATCCCCTGTGTGTTATTTGGATGCACAGGGATGATCCTGGGACAATCCTGGGATATAGGCCTGGTCTATCTATGGCCTCTGATGCATTTCTAATAGGTATCAAGACAACTTTTATGATTAATCCTCTGTGTATGGAAAAAGTGGGCAGGGCTGGGCACATGTGAATTATCAGCAAACAGCACTGGCCCAAGTGGTTTTTGTTCCCTTAGGCAAATTAAAGCTTTGCCAGCCCTTTAGGCCAAACTAGATGTAGTTTTTATCACGAACTTTGTTGATATGTAGCTGTGTTTTGTTTAACAAGTAGCTGGTCAGAGGAGGAGGCATATCGGGGCCATGGCATCGAGGGAAGTGGCATTTTACCCTTTGCCCCCATCATGGTCAACAGAAGCTTTCCTCCCATTGTGAATAACAGGCATGGATGATGATTCTGATTCGCTCCATGATAATAGCAAACTCTGATCTTTATCCAGCTCATCCCACAGATGCTGGCTAACAAATAACAGTTACACAAAACCAAACTATGTGATAAAAGTCATGTCTCGTTTGCCCCTTATTGTACCCAGAGCAGCAAAGCTATGGAACATTGTATGATCAGAGGTGGCCGCGAGTTCTCTTCTCCAAGGTCACACATAGGTTTTCACTCCCCCGGAAGTTGTATGTATCCTCTTTCCTTCTTCTGATAAATGGTAATGATCAAGAGTAGGGATGTGCTCCGCTCCGATTAGGAGCGTAGAAGCAGTAGCGGATTGGCCTGCTCCGCCTTACCCAGAGGCGGAGTAGGAGCGGACCGCGGACCCCCTAGAAGCAAGGCGAAGAGAAGCGACCATTTTTCGGAGCTCCGAGTTCAGGCGGAGCGCTCCGGTCGCCATCTTGAAAACATTTCGCCATAGGATTGCATTGCGGCAAATAATCGCGCATAACTAGGTTGTTTTTGAAGCTATCGTTCTGGAAATTCTTGTGCACAGAGAGTCGTGGATGGGGGTCATTTTGAGACCACTCTCACCTCTCTGCGTGCTGTGGTTCACGTGCAATATTTTTTTAAAAATCGGGTCAACCGCGCGGCTCAAACTGCGTTTCGGCTTTTCGCCCATAGGATTGCATTGAGGGAAAGAATCGGGGATAACTGGGGGGGGGTTTAAGCTATCGTTCTGAAAATTCTTGTGCACAGAGAGTCGTGGATGGGGGTCATTTTGAGACCACTCTCAACTTTCTGCATCGTACGGGTCGCGGGCTAGACGTTTTTAAAAAATCGGCGGGAAAAATACCTTTTTCAAAGGGCTGAGGGGCAGAGTCAGCTCCCGGTCATGATGATCCCAAAGTTGGAGGAGGGCATAGGCAAAACAGGTAACTTGGGATTCTGGGAAACTTCTCTTTCTTCATCTGAACGGGCTTTTCCCCGTGTTTTTTAACACAGTAGCCCCACCAAATGCACAAACACAACCTGAAATCATATACTAAGCCAAGAATAAGAGATAGAAAAACACAGCACTGCTCCCCACCCTAACCTTGGGGAACAACTGAATCGATGTGGTGCAAGGGGATGAGCTCCCCTAGGGCATCTCATCGTGGACGTGCCCCCACTCTCTCTTGCACTGGAAGGCCATAGAGCCTTCCAAAGAGAGTAAAACGGTGGAGCAATGCCTCTCATGAGTTGAAGTGAATGGTCACTTTTCAGTGGTGGAGCAATGCCTGTTCTGAGTCGAAGTGAGCGTTTTACTTCTTCTCAGAGCTGTGGCTGTCAGTGTCTTGAACTGGCAGCTACTTCCCCCTCCCCCGGGCACGTCCCCCTATTGCTGGTAAAAGACAGATATAGCCTTTTAAAAAAAGTTCTTCTTGTTGTTTATTGAGCAACACTGCTGCTTTTAATTCCACCCCTCCTTTGTTTATTGATTGATTGATTCCATTTTCTATGCATTACTGGCTTATCCTTGGCTCACTTCCTTATGCCCCCAGAAATGCCAGCTGCATGCCTGCCTGCCTTCCCTCCCTCCTCCCCTGCCCACCTCGCAGGGATGGTGTGTGTGGGGTGCCCGATTTTCAAAAATTCGCCAAAAATCAGGGGATGATGGGATTGCTTTGAAACTTGGCATGCGTGTGTATATCCCCATGAGGTGTCATGGTGCCAAACATGAGGTTTCTAACTTGAACAGAAAAAAAGTTGTATAATTTTTTAGCTTTCAATGCAAGCCTATGGGGGGGGGGAAACGGAGCTCCGGATCCGGATCTGGAGCTCCGGGCGGAGCGGAGCGGAAGTGGGCGGAGCGGGGGCGGGGCGGAGCGGCCCGATCCGGAAAATGGCGGATCTGCAAGTGAAGCGGAGCGGGGGGTCTGTGCACACCCCTAATCAAGAGTATTGCTTTTTCACATTATTATTATTATTATTATTATTATTATTATTATTATTATTATTATTTTATGAAACCTGAAGTGACTGTATGTGAGCTGGTTATAATGACCTCTGAAAAATTCACAAAATTCCTCCAGAGAAAGTAGAAATTCTGTGACAGTTTCTTGGGGATTTTAAGTAGTCCGCAGATAAGCCATTGACAGTCCCCCAGATAACTCCAAAGTTTGCTTAATGAAATGGTTAGTTTTATAATTCAACATCTTCGCAAAGAATATAAAAGAGAAGTCAAAGAAATACAAAAAGAAGAATATTCTTTCTAATGTAACACAAGATGACATAATGTACAGGTAATGTATAGATTATATCAGTCTCCCCCAATCTGGTCCCATCTAGATGTGTTGAATTACAACTCCCAGCACTTCTGGAGGACACCAAGTTGGTGAAGGCTGCCTTACAGGTTTACTAGACGTCCATAGCTAGAAGAAGAAGAAGCCCCTGAATTAGAAAACAGAGGCCCTCTCTGCCATCTTGGCAGAAAACACAACACAAAATTCAGTGAATACATTTTAACTAACTCCAAGCCTTACTGAAGACAACTTAATAATAGACTTGGTTGTTTATCAATAGGAAAACTTGGCTGGGAAGTAGCCAGAGGATGCAAGGTGATCAATGAGCCAAAGGCCTGCTAAGATAGGATCCTATGAATTTAGGTTGCTAAAAATGGCAAAGTACCACATAAGCAGTTTCCAGTCATCCTATAAGAACATAAGAAGAGCCATGTGGGAACAGACAAAGGGTCTAACTAGTCCAGCAGTCTGTTCACACAGTGGCCAACCAGCTGTCGACATGGAACCCACAAGCAGTACATGGGTGCAACAGCACCTTCCTACCCTTGTTCCCCAGCAATTGTTGTATATAGGCTTACTACCTCTGATGCTGGAGGTAGCATATAGCCATTAGGAGGAGTAGCCACTGATAGCCTTCTCCTCCAGAAATTTGTCCAATTCCCTTTTAAAGCCATCCAAATTGGTGGCCATCACTACATCTTGTGGCAGTGAATTCCATAGCTTAACTACATGCTGTGTGAGAAGAAGTAGTTCCTTTTATCTGTATGGAATCTTCCAACAACCAGCTTCATGGGATGACCCCTTTGGGTTTTAGGATTATGAGAGAGGGAGAAAAGTATCTCCCTATCTTCATTCCCCACACCATACATAATTTTGTACACCTCTATCATGTCTCCCCACACCCTCCTTTTTTCCCCAGCTGAACATTACCAGCTGTTTTAGCCTTCCCTCATAGGGGAGATGTTTCAGCAGTTTAAATTACCCTTTCCTGAAGTTTTTCCAGCTCTACAATATATGGAGAACACAGCTGTACACAGTATTCTAACGCCAGATCTACACCAAGCAGGATATGACACTTTGAGAATGGTTTGAAAACAGTCTATGGAGTGTGTCCCAGGCCCCAACAGTTGTCACTACTGTTATAAACCATTTTAAAGCAGAAGTGTAGATACTGCCCTAGTGTGATCACACCATAGATTTGTATAAAGTCAGTATGATACTTGCAGTTCTATTCTCAATTCCTTTCCTAACATGGAGATTGCTTTCTCTACAGTAGCTGCACACTGACTTGACATTGTCATTGAGGTGTCCACCACAACCCAATGAAAATGCCAACCCACCTGGAACCTTCTCTAAAAGGAGAGATGCTCCAGCCCCTTGATCATTTTAGTTGCTTTTTCCTACACTTTTTCCAGCTCTACAATATCTTGATTCCTAATGTAGAACTTAGGGTAACACATAGGCCATAGCTAGACCTAAGGTTTATCCCTGGATCATCCAGGGGTCAAACCTGTTCATCTAGGTGACACACAGGGGATCCAGCGCTCAGGCAGGGGCAAACCCTGGATGATCCCAGGATAAACCTTAGGTCTAGCTAAGGGGGCCAGGGGGAAAGAGCAAACCCAGCAGGAGAGATGGGGGGAAGAGCAGAGCCAGGGTGGGGAGATCGCAGCCGGGGGGGCGGAGGGAGCATCAGACATGGCGAGCGGGGGGCGGACTGGCGGGCGAGCAAACATGGTGATTGGGGGGGGCAGATGGGCAAGCGGGCAAGCGAGTGGGGGATGGACATGGTGAGTGGGGGGCAGACGGGCAAGCGGGCGAGCGAGCAGGGGGGTGGATGGGCAAGCGGGCAAGTGAGCAGGGGGCAGGCATGGCGAACAGGGGGGGCGGACAGGCAAGGCTGAGACATTTCATGACTAGAGCAGGCTCTACACTCTGGCTTTATAATGGTTTATAATGGTATTGACAACTGTTGGGGGCCATGACACATTCCAAATTCCATTTTCAAACCACCTTCAAAGTGTTATATCATGCTTGGTGTAGATCTGGCCAAGGACAACATGGGGCCTCTTTGCTGGCCCCAGGCACTCCATCCTCCCATATAGGTCCTAAATGTCCAAGGGAATTACTCTCTCTCTCTCTCTCTCTCTCTCTTTCTCTCTCTCTCTCTCTCTCTTTTAGAGTAAGGACTAATCTTTCAAATGGCCTCTAAGGCAGGATCTACACTACTGTTTTATAGCGGTATTGAAGTGCACTGATAACTTTTGGGGCCCATGACACATTCTATATGCCATTTTCAAATCACTTTCAAGGTGTTATATCCTGCTTGGTGTAGATATGGCCCAGGACACTTTCCCAAGAACCATAGGACTGCACCCTGAATTTTGCAAACAAAGTAACATTCATTTTATATATTATTAAAGTATTTTATGGTGCCTTTAGCGTTTTGGGGGTGGTTTTTTTTTTTTTTTTTTTTTTACTGATGAATATGAATTCAGAACTGGTCAGAGGAAACTTTCAGAACTCCATTGCTTCTTCAACTATGCCCACCAGGCATGCTGTCGGTAATATGATTTTACTGTACCATCTCCTTGGAATGCTGTCCATGTTAATACTTTTTTAAGGTGAATACTTACTGTCACTTTAAAGATTACATATCACAGAAGTGTTCGTATTCAGTGATTTCCCATGCACCCAGAGAATTTGCATTGCTTGAGGTGGTTTCTAGTTTGAAGAACTTTTAAATCACAGAGGAGCTGTCCCTTACAAAGATTTTTACATCACTGGGTAACTGCTCTCCCTTTGAGAGTTTTCAAGTTATTGTGCAATTCCCCCTTTGAAGATTTACATACTGATGAAGAAGTGCCTTTGAAGATGGAGGCGTTATCAGGGTAGGAATAACTCTCTCTCTCTCTCTCTCTCTCTGGGTAACCACCACCCCCAAAAAAGTTTCCATCATTAGAATACCCACCTCAAAGTTCCTCTGATCTTTAAATTTGATTCATTATTAAAAGCAAAAACAAAAATATGTGTTTTTTTGTTGTTCTGGGGGGAAAAAAGGCAGGAACATAAAAAATGATGCAAACCCAATAACATTGATCAATCCTTATGGACAACTTGATTAACCCACTAGGATGTGTTGAGAGCTTCTGGATCATAAAATAAGAGCCATCTCATTCTGCATTTTCTGGTTCCAACAGTGGCTGTTCTCTTTGGAAGGTGATGAGAACTGAGGGATTTATGCTTGACTCCATGGCACTTATATGCTGCAAGGTTCCATCTTACTCCCTATGCTTTTTAAACATCTATATCAAGGGTGGATTCAATGGCCTTTTAGGGCCCTTCCAACTATACTATTCTATGATTCTATGATTCTATGAGCTCTATTTCTCTGTCAGCTGAGCCAGGTATGGCTGTGCAGGGGCTGAGTCATTGCCTGGATTTGGTAATGGACTGGATGAGGGCCAATATACCAAAGATGAATCCTGAGAAAATGAAGGTACCATTGGTGGTCCTGAGATCATGGAATGCAGTGTGAAATCAGCCCTGGGAATGTTTGCATGCACACACACACGCCAAAAGAGCAGGTGCAAACTTGAGGATCTTTCTTGATCCACTTTTGATACTTGATACCCAAGGTGTCCACAGTAGTATGGTATGACTACATCAGCTTCAGCTGGTAAACCAGCAGTGAATGTTCTTCGCATTGATAATACACATCCTGATAACCTCCCAGTTACATTAGTATCATATGGTATCATGGTACTTCCATTGAAGATGCTTGGAAGCTCAAATTAGTGCAGAATTCAGCAACTAGAATGGAGACTGGTGAAACTAGGAGAAGCCATATTACAACAATTGTGAAAGAACTACATCTCTTGACTATTCACATCTGAAGGTCTTCATAGTTGCCTATAAAGCCCTAAAAGGCTTCAGACCAAAATACCTGAACAAGTATCCCCATAACAGCTGGATCATGTGTTAGGATCTTTAGTGGAGCTTCTTCTGTAGTAGACATTCATTCTACTGCCATACAAAATCCAGCAGTTAGGTTGCTGGGTGTAATACTTTACTCTGACCATGTTACACATTTACTCAGAGAACTACACTGGCTGCAAATGTTACTGGGCCTAAGGAGCTCCAGGTTGTTCCGTCACCTGCACATGTATGTCCGACGTGAACCAGTTTGGAAAATTAGTGCAACAGGCACCAACCTTAATAGTATTTTGGAACCTATTCAAAGCTCATCTGTTTAAATAGGCATTTGCTGGTTTAAATTTTTTACTTTCTTGTGGCTTTCTATTTTATTTTAATTATTGTACTAATGAATTTTGTACAGCACACTACGATTTGGTAATGAAGGGCGATATATCAATATTTTAAATAAATTAATAAATAGTGTAGAGAGAAAGGAAAGGACCTTTTGTGTAGTAGCACCCTGTTTTTGGAATGCCCTCCCAAAAGAGAACACAGTGGCACCAATATTACAATCTTAGAAATATTTTAAATAAATAAACATGCATAGGATTGCACTATTAACAGCATTCTGATGCCACCTTGTTCACTGTGAGATCCTTGATTGGATGAGTTCACCTATTTGACTAATTCAGGAAGCAGCAGTCAGGAGATATCACAGAATGGGATAGGAGGTGATAATCAATTTGATTTGGGGTGGGAAATATCTATCCCTCCAGAACTCAGGAAATCACAACTACCTAATATTAACTACAGCTCTAATGTTAAATTATATTCACCTTAACTATAAGGTACTCATTTACACATGTATGCTGTTATAAACCACTGTGAGAGTGTTTGGTAGGGCTGAAAGATGTCTTTATTAATAATGGGCTGTGTTCAAAGGAGATATAAAATGGCAGATGGACAAAGACTGAAAGGCAGGGGAGAGGGAAGAAATGGAATGAAAAGGAATGAAAAGAAAGAAAGAGAAAAGCAGAAAGGGGCAGAGGAAAGAAAGAAAGAAGTCATGTACCATTTAATGTCACTGACTACCATGGATACACCACTAAGTTTCTCCATAACATTATGGCATATTGGTTTGCCAGGATAATATTTAAGCTTACATCATAGCCTATATAATTTATACAACTTACTTTTTAGCTCTCAAATGCTACTTGAATGCTGGATCCACATGGTTTTCATTCCATTTGCAGAATATACAAGTGCTTCAAAAAAGTCAAGGCCAGACATCATTTCCAGTAAAAAAATATATATGTTTCAGTGGTGTGGAACTTGATTTTGACATTTCACATGTGGCAGCTAATGCCTATACTAAATTCTGAGTGCTGTTTCCAAAACAGAAAACTGTCAACACATCTTAAGGTTTTGCAAATGCAAAAACCAGATGCCCAGGTCTAAAATCATTTAATTGTTCTGTCATCCACCCCACCCCACCCCTCAACCTTCCCACTTCATACTATAAAAAAATTGCTGTTTTTTGTAATAATATGTTATAATGAGTGTTTACTCTGGATTTCAGGGTGTTGGTTACAATTTATATGTTGCCAACCTAAATTATGAACATGTAGTTTATTATTATTGATTGTGTAGATGATGATGATGATGATGATGATAGATAGATAGATAGATAGATAGATAGATAGATAGATAATAAAATGAGAGCATTCTGGAAATGATATTTGGGGGTATATAATTATTTTTTCAGACCATCACCAAACTATAATTCCCAGGACTCTTGGTAGATGCCATTATAATTAAAATGTCTTAACAGAGATATTATAGCAGCATATTTATTGATTGATTGATTCATTTCATTTCATTTCAATTGATAGTCTGTCTTTCTACATACAGCACCCAAAGTGGCTAACAAAGAGAGCTTCAGCTATTGGGTGGTATAAAAATGCAATAAAAAATAAATAAATGTTCCTAAAAATGCAATACAACAGTTAAAAACAACAACAACAACAACAACAATATACCCTCTAACATGTAGATAAAAAAGTGGAGCAAGTAAGAATAAGTATAATAAATTTTAAAAACATGATCCACAGTAATAATAATAATGTTCCTTTCACACATGAAATATCATGCAAATGCCCTCTTTACAGCCTCCATTAAGGCAACATTGCTTTCTTGGAAAACTCCAAGCTGCCATTTTAATGCAAAATGGCTTCTCACTAAGAGGATGGGTGCTCAGCACTTGTCAGGCAGATCAGAGGCACATGGGGCAAGGCAAGTATGGGCAGATGGAAGAGGTTGCTTGGTGAGAGTCTGGCAAAACCAGGTATGGGTGAGTCTGACCATCCTTAACAGAGAGTTCTTGTAACTACTGAGTCAGTGCCGACCCAAATTCAAACTGAAATGGGGAGACTTTGGCCATTGCTAATAGGGACTAGTTGGACAACTGTTTTGTTGTTGTATTGTTTGTTTGTTTGTTTGTATGTTATCTTTATCATTTTATCAATGATAGAGATAGCACTCTTCAAATACTTAAAAGGTTGTCACACAGAGGAGGTTCTCCCAGAGTGCAGGACACGGAATAACGGGCTCAAGTTAAAGGAAGCCAGATTCCGGCTGGACATCAGGAAAAACTTCCTGACTGTTAGAGCAGTGCGACGGTGGAATCAGTTACCTAGGGAGGTTGTGGGCTCTCCCACACTAGAGGCATTCAAGAGGCAGCTGGACAACCATCTGTCAGGGATGCTTTAAGGTGGATTCCTGCATTGAGCAGGGGGTTGGACTCGATGGCCTTTTAGGACCCTTCCAACTCTGCTATTCTATGATTCTATGATTCTCTTTGAGTATAGCACACAGAGAAGAGATCCAGGGCTCTGAATATGGGACATCATAAGTCTCCTACATGTCCTTTAATCCAGCTCAGTGAGTTTGGGGGGTAGGGGGAGAATGCATATCTATCCTCATTTTCAGAACCCAGTATTTTCAAGCAAACACTTGAAATATTGTAAGCTTGTGTCTGAAGCCCATCAGACCCTACCCCCAAACCCTCCCATCTATTGAATATACTGCCACTAAATGGGAGAGGTATGGAAACTTCTTTGAGAAAACATTCATCTTTTGGGGGGGAAAAGTAAGCGTTGAACAAAAGGTGTATTGACTGAACTGAGAGCATTTGCCCTTCTGGGTCTTGAGGGAACTGGGTTTAGATTTTAAGTGAAGTACGGTCTTTATGTTAAAGTCTTATAACAATGATTTTCCATATATCATCATCAAAGGTCCCATCTGAATAAATTAAGTGCTGTGCATATATATATATGAGCAGCTGAAATCATTTTAGAACTACAAGCTCCCCCAGTGCTGAAGTTTCTCAGACGCTTTCCATTTGCAATACAAAAGCAGCTATTTGTATTGGTGGGAGAATTCCTATGCACTAATAATCTCTATTGATTAGCAGGAAGTAGTTAAAGTAGTGTGAAGATTAATTAGATTCAAATAACTCTTGTCTGCCCGCAAGTACACTCTTCATCCTACTTTTCTATAAAAGAGTTAATGTGGCACTGTTGTTAAGGGCATGCCACATGAGCAGTTTTTACCAAAGCCAGCCCTAGCATCACACAGAATGAGGCAGCCACCTCTGACAGCAGATGCTACTTCACCTGAATTCTCTAAACCAGTGTATTGTTTCCAGATGCCTGGAGAATCATAAAATCATAGAATAGCAGAGTTGGAAGGGGCCTACAAGGCCATTGAGTCCAAACCCCTGCTCAATGCAGGAATCAGTTGGACTCGATGGCCTTATAGGCCCCTTCCAACTCTGCTATTCTATGATTCTATGATTCTATGACAGATGGTTGTCCAGTTTCCTTTTGAATGCCTTTAGTGTGGGAGAGCCCACAACCTCCCTAGGTAACTGGTTCCATTGTCATACTGCTCTAACAGTCAGTAAGTGTTTCCTGATGTCCAGCTGGAATCTGGCTTCCTTTAACTTGAGCCTGTTATTCCGTGTCCTGCACTCTGGGAGGATTGAGAAGAGATCCTGGCCCTCCTCTGTGTGACAACCTTTTAAGTATTTAAGAGAAAGCTGACTGTTACCAGTGTGGAAGATTCAGCTGCCTGTGCTATGGGATTCTAATTTCTAAACATGTAATGGGCGGGGGAGCACCATTTTGTCATTTGCCTCAGACAGTGAGAGTCCTTGGGCCAGCCCTAAGTGTAACTCATTGTCAGCCTTATAATCAGAAGGCCTGACAGCCATTTCATGAAACGAGCCATCTTTTGGAAGAATCTTCTCAAAGATGGAACAGCACTCGACTGGTGAGGAGGAGCCAGGAACCCTCCCCTTAGAAGGCTGGTCTATACTGCATAGTCATTAACAACAACCATGACCACCACCACGGGCAGTATCTAACTCCTACCACTACGTCCAATCAGAAAGCTCACATATAAGTAATAAGGGAGGGGAATAATTTATTTATTTATTTATTTATTTATTGCATTTATATCTTTAATCCTCCAAGGAACCCAAGGTGGCATACATAATTCCTTCTCCCCATTTCATCTTCACAAAAACAATCCTGTGAGTAGGTTGGGCTGAGCGTATGTGACTCGTCCAAAGTTACCCAGCAAGTTTCCATGGCTAAGTGGGGACTAAAACCCAGATCTTGTGACTACCAGTACCATACTGGTTCTCTGTCCTCTTACATTGGCTGCACTTCATGCCTCATAGGATGCCTTTCTGGAGATATCCTTGACAGTCTGACCAAGAAAGAGATATTGGGGTTTATTTATTTATTTTATTTATTAAAAGATTTGTATCCCACCCTCTGTCACAGGGATCTCAGGGTGGCGTACAGATAAAATCATACAAACAATATAAAACAATAAATATACACAGCTAAAACAAATTAAACCATTAATAAGCTAAAACCAGTATAGAATTTTAAAAAAGTAAAACCAATTCAGATTACGTATGTCATGTCTAACCCTACTGCCTCTGTTTTGGGAGAAGGTGTTTCAGGTAATCAATCAGAATCTGATATGGAATTAGAGGAGGAGGCGCCAAGACACCAGCCAGCCTCTACCAGTGGGGGAGGAAGCTCTCATGGGTGATTCCCCAGCTGGGAGTCAGCCCTCTCCAGAGCTTAACTGCTCAAGGCCAAATCCTACACACTCAGCGGGAAGTGAGCTTTCTTCCAGAGGAGAGTGTCCTGAAAAGTTGGCTGATGCTAGGGTCCGCTGGAAGCTCAAATGCACAGAGTGGAAGGAAGGCATGAGAAAGTCAGTCTGACTAGGATTGCACCAGAATCTTCCTCCACACCAGGCTCTTTAAAGTTACTGGCGTTTGGAAAGAGGCTTCCTATTCTTCTTGAGTAGACAATTTTCTTGCTTAATTTGCATAGTTTTGCCTAGGGGGATGTTTCCAAGAGATTAGACTCTCTTCAGGTATAAAAGATATCTGTTACTTAATAAAAGCTTTGTGGATTACTTAGCAAGCCTCGTCATTTGCCTCCCATCAAAAGCAGGAGTTTTCTGAGAAACACAACAATGTATAGGCTTGGTGAATTTTGCCATCAAAGACTTTATTAAAAAGCCATGTCTTAACTTGGCGCCAAAATGAAACCAGTGCAGGCACTAGTCAGGCCTCCAAGGGGAGGCATTCCACAGCTCAATGAAATTGTCAACCCAGTGTGCAGCTGCTGTGAAAAAGGAAAATTCCAGGTTAGGCATAAGTAAGAAAGGAATTAAAAATAGAATTGCCAAGTTCATACTCCCCTTATATAAACCCTTGGTGCAACCACATTTAGAATACCTGGGAGAGAGAATTGGGTGCCAAGTTGAGGACTTGAAAGGGCCCTAATTAGGGTGGTTACTGGTCAGGAGAGATATCTGGAGGATGGCTAGCCAGGTTAAGGGAACATGGCCAAGGCAGTTAGTAGGCAGGGCGATTTCTAGATCTCCACCCATCTGCAGTTATGGTAGTTGCCCTATCAGCCTGCCCTTGGGCATCTGGATACTGCTCTTAAATGCCAGAGCAATTCAGAATAAGACCTCTTCTATCCACAATGAGAATGACACGGCCGATCTGGATGGAGCATTCCCTATGAGGAACAGATTACAACATCTGGTTACAACAGCTGAAAAAGAGGTGAGGGAGACACGATAGCAGTTGTACAAAATTCTGCATGGCATGGAAAAAGTGGGTAGCAAGACATTTTTGTCCCTCCCTCATAATACTAGAACCTGTGGTCATCCCATGAAGTTTTTTGGTGGGAGATTCTGGATAGATAAAAGGAAGTACGTCTTCACACAGCACTTCCATAGGATGTAGTGGTGGCCAGCAATTCAGATGGCTTTAAAAGAGGATTGGAACAAATTTATGGAGGATAAAATAATCCATGGCTACTAGTCCTGAAGGCTCTGTGCTATTCCAGACTCAGGGGCATTGTGCCTACGTATACCAGTTTTTGGGAAACATGGCTGGAAGGGTGTTGCTGTACTCATGTCCTACTTGTGGATTTCTCATGTGCAGCTGGCTGGGCTTGATGAAACCTTGGTCTGATCCAGTATGTCTCTTGTTATGTTACTACGAGGCACATGATTGGACGCTGCCATGCAATAAGCCCCCATGTGCAAGTGAAGCTTCTTTAGGGCTGATTTGGATTCCAGCCCAAATTCAGCAGGATTTAAGATCAGTTTTCAAAAGGCAGACTATTTGTATCAGTTTATGGGAAGGATCTCATGCTCTTTGGGCATGGAGGCGTGAGGAAACACACTGACAAGACTGGAAATATGACATCTCGTTAAGTCAAAGCGCAAATGCAATGATAAATGGAAAAGTTTTACTCTAATCATAAAATCACTCTCCATCCACAACCCTTCCCACAACCCATATATCGAATTCGTATTTGCATAAGACAGACCTGTCAGGCTCTTTTTAAAGGAATGTAACAACTTCACCTAATGCAACTGAACTCACAGGACATTTCAAAACCACTGTTTTAAAAGGGTCATGTATATGGATGGAAGTCCCATTTGAAAGTCATCTTTTTTCCACCATACAAAACTGAAAGGCTCAAGATAGCTATACACAACGCTGGGTGCACTGAGCGCTCTCGCAGCTGCGCCACTCAACATATAACATTATCTTGAAAAAGATCCAGTCCCCTGAGAATCTCAGCTTTCTTTTTGTTCTTTTTCCTTTTCTTTTCCTTCCTTTTTAAGTTTTTTGCAGCAACCAAGATAAGCCTGGCAACATATAATACGTAAAGGCCTACTAAAATCTCAGAACCCAGATGAACACTGACAGGAAAGGATGCATGCATGTTGTCTCCCAGGCAGTAACCCAACTCATGAGAGGGTCACAAGTTCATACTTTGTAGGTCTTTGGGAACAGCATCCTCTCTCCCTGCCTGCCACATGCTTGGCCATTTCGTGAAGGGCCCCTCTGCATATACTTATGTAATGTTTATTGATCCCCTCCACTGTGGGGGTGGGGGTGTTCCCAACTAACAAAGTCTTCTATACATGGAGAGCTCATTTTCACATCGGATAAATGTTTGGTTGGCAGGAGCCATGGCTAAAATGCACAGCAGGAGGATGAGTATGGTTTGCCCACCCACACATGCATGCATGAGGCCTGTCATATGCACACCTCTACTGTTTCCAGAAGTTGAGGAATGAAGCTTCTGCTCTGTCTGGGTACTTATATCTCCCTTATTTCTATCAAAGCCCAAAAGCCCTGTCCAAGCTTTCAAAGAACATGTTGGGGGGGGGGGAGGAGAAGAATGAATGCCACCCATGCCGTCAGTGTCCTCTGCCCCAACCTCCCTGTTATCAGATTTCACAGCTGTGGGGAGAATTCAATGTGCATAATCCCTTCAGGCAGAGAATGCAGATTTATTATTATTATTATTATTATTATTATTATTATTATTATTATTATTGTTGTTGTATGTAGAGAAGTGAGCTGCTTAGGAGAAGTGTTACTCTCTACCTATTGCAAAGGGCCATAGTATACACAGTGAAATAATGATGAGGCCTGGATCTCCTTCCTGAAATTCTCCCTTGCTTCATGCAGGCAGATCCAAATTCTTTTCCACATCCCACTCAGTTCAGGGTTGCATGCCTTAACACATAAGTTGACATTGTTGATTTGGATTTATTTATTTATTTATTTATTTATTTATTTATTTATTTATGTTATAGTACTTTTACCTGCCCTTTAGCCAAAAAGGCTCTCAAGGCGGTTTACAAAAATATTTCTTGAGACAGCCCCTGCCCACAGGCTTACAATCTAAACAACATGACACAAAAGGAAAGGGGGTTAGGAGGGAGAAGGAAAAAAGAAGAAGAATATTCAGGCACTTGATTCATAGTTGCAGAAGCTTGAAAGTTTCAGCAGAACTTTCACACTAGGGATCGCAGAATCCATCTAGTTCTGGCCCAAATCACTACCATATCATTTCCATCATAAATCCATTCCATTTCTGCATTTATCTGCCAATTCTTTAAAGAAGTAACAAATCTGTATGAAAATGCACATTTGTTGAAAGTATTTGCTCTCAAAAATACACATTTAATCAAATACACATTGTGAAGCTTCTTTGAGCTGAGAACTCAATATTTGCAATGTTGTTGCAATATTTGGCAAAGCGTGAAACCTGATGGATAGCTACATTTCAATCTGAACAGTGGTTTGTCCTAGATTTAGAGTTCAATCCTATGTACGTTTAGACATTAAAAAAAAGTTCTGCACTCCCGGCATGGCTGGCTGGAGCATCCTGGGAGTTGTAGGACTTTTTTTCCTGTCTAAACATGCATAGGACTGGATGTTTAGACTATCTGCTCTAGGTGTAACTAAAGTTGGAACCAAGTTGTTCATCTGCAAGTAGCAGATCAGGCCAATTCTTGATGGGACTGACAAAATTTGATTCTACGAGCACCTTGTTTAGCAAATCTGTCCCATTTCAATCTGGGCACCCAGTTCAAACAATATATCTAACTGCTCTAATCAAAACTGCCAGTTCTTGAACAGCAAGCGACCAGATCAAAAATGTCTGTCCATTCTCTGCTGAACAGAATGCCATATTATGGCTTTTCACTACCACCCTTCTCCTCATTTCACAGTCAGGATGCATCGTTCACTTTCCAGCTTATAATTTGTTCCCAAAGCCTGTGCTAACTGAAGGCATGCTTCGCTGATCCTTAAAGCTATTCATAATGATACATGTATGTTTGGGGACGTAATGATTCTGCATTGCTGACCCATCCCCATCAGATCTATCAAAGTGTAGACAATTTGCCATCTGACAGTGTGCACCGTACATATATTACTAGTGCTTATAGGAAGTTGAGTTGCTGTGTGAGGTGCAAAATAAGGAGACGAGGCAGCCACCCCACACCAACCAATGGTGAGGAGGCATGTCTCCCTTCGCCCCCGTCCACAACTGCCTCCCCACAGCCATGAAAGCGGGACATGGGGGAAGGGCATTTCTTAAACTATATGGTGACTACCACTATTCCAAGGTCAATTCCACCTCTTAACTAGCCTACTTGCAAACGCCGTCCTGCCACGCCCGACATAGCCTGGGCATGTGGGAAGCCTGTTGTGGGTAGGGCCAAGAGAAAAGATGCAGAAGCCAGCCATTGGCTGGCAGCAGTCTGGGTCACGTGGCTGGGAGGGGACTTGAGTAAACAAAATTGCTGCTTCCCCTCCAAGCTTCCTCTTTTTGTCATGTGGCACCCTCCTTCCCACCTTGTAGACAGTATGAGCTTGCTGGTTTCCATTAGGGGGCCGAGTAGGATTTTTTTCCTCTTGTCCTAATTTGGCCAAGAGTTTTTTCATCTACTCCATACTGTAAGACAGCTTGGGAGTATTAAATAGGTTAATTTGGTTCATGTTCATAATTCGGTCACATTTTATTAAGGGTGGTAGGTAAGGGCATCGTGAGAGGGGTTCTGGGGCGGTGAGCATTCACAGGCACCGTTGCGGTGAGGGCAGGGCCAGTGCTACCATTAGGCCAACTAGGCAGCTGCCTAGGGCACAGACCTCAGAGGGGTGCAGTACTGACCTTTAAGGGTCACAGTTTTATACAAGTTAGCTATTTAAAGAAAAAAACATAAGGAACGACTATGGAGACAGAGTGTTGAGAAATATGTCAGTAAGAATAAAGGAGAATTACTATAAACTTGTGTGGAGGTGGTATTTAACTCCGGTCTGATTAAATAAGATTAATAATCAGCTTTCAGCAGATTGTTGGAGGGGTTGTGGTGAAAAAGGAACGTATTTACATATGTGGTGGGATTGTAAACATGTACAAAAGTTGTGGAAGATGGTGTTCTTTGAGATTGAGCAGATTGTGGGATTTAAAATAGAGGACACACCAAGGATTGCATTACTCTCACTGCAAGAAGAACTTAAATGTAATAAAGAAACTAAAGAACTGATAACGAACCTGCTGACGGCTGCGAGGCTGATTGTAGCTAGGAACTGGAAGATTCAAGGAGACTATTGTATCGAAGAATGGTATAAAGAAGTGTGGGACATTGCTATAAATGATAAATTGGCATGTAATATTAAAATGAAAAGAGGTATAGTAAAAACGAATGATTTTGAGGGTATATGGAAAAAGTTCCTAGAGTTTGTGTTTTCTAAGGGAAGTGGGAAACCACCAACAGATGAAACTATGAGTTTTTGGAAACAGGAATGAGATCCCGAGGTGGGGGGAGCACTGTTACGTTGAGTACGAATACGTTTAATAGCTTAAGTATGAATATACGATATTAAGGCAATTTTATATTTATGTATCAAGTGTTTTTTATTTGTTGTTTCTGTTAATAATTTTTTTTTAAAAAAAATAAAAAATAAAAAAGTAAAAAAAAGAAAAGAAAAAAAATAAGTTCAAGTTTTGTGCTTTTTAATTTTTCTACAGAACATGTGTTCTTAAAAAATGAAGTTGGCAATTGTTTTGGTGGTGGGTGAAAGTAGCTCGCCTTGCCTAGGGTGCAGAATAGTCTGGCCCTGGACCTGGGTGAGGGGTAACACCTGAGGCTCCCCGTTTTGAGCCTCATGGCCTGGCTGGGGAGATAAGGGTTACCTCTGAGGCTGACCCTCCTCTCTCACTCAGAGCCAGGCGGCCTGTGCTGAAGTGACACCGGAAGGTCTCCCTACCCCATAAGGGGAAGCCCGTGGGATGGCGAAGTCCCAGGCGCCAACCCACGGGTAGTGAATGGCTTGCCCAAATGAGGAACAGGCCTGCTAAGAGGTCTAATTGAGGATGCCCTCTTCAAATAGGATTTCCCCTTTGTAGATCACTTAATAAATGTGCCCCAGGTTAAAACCCATATTGCCTCCACTCACCGCAACCTGCCCCTTTCAAAAACAAATTGAATTCCATATAGATTGCATGGCCATTGTCTGTTTAGCAAGAAAGAAATACAAATTGGAGCAGTGATACAGGTATGTGTGTAAGCATATATTAGTATGGTCATTCAATTAAAGGAAAAATTGCTGATGAATTGTATAGGCTTTATTCAATTAATCAATTGATTAAATTTGCATATGGGTTAAAGCAATGAATCTGAAACAAGAAATGCATATTGGGGTTGTTAGATGATGAATTGTAGTGGTCAACATTGTGGAAGTTAAACTTCCTCCTTTATGGGTGATCAGAGGGTAATGTCTCACTTAAAATGAGACTTGCTGTTAGGGATGGATGGACTCAATCCTGTCCACACTGCTGGGTGCTCATCAAGCCACCACCATTGGTCCACTCCTGCTCTGCTCCCTGGATAACCCGCCATGCTGTCTGTGGGTGCCCAACGAATGCTCGACGGCAGCCCAACCCCTCAGAGAGCTGCCATTTTGTGAGGAAAAAAAAGTGGCTCAGGTCTTCAAATAAAAGTAATGTTGTATAAATGGAAGCCATAAAGGCCACCATTTATGCAAGGCTACTGCGATGGCACCACCTCACACACAAGGATTTGATGCGCACACCTCCCTCAGGCTACCACTTAAATACCCGAGGAAGGGGTAAAAAGAAAAGTATAACCTTTCCCTTATAGCAGAGGGGAAAGGTAAGGAGTTTTGGAAAAGGCTTTTCTGTGAATATAGCAGGCTGAAGGTTTAATGTAATGTGTTTATTTATGAACTAACCAAGCAGGAGACACAGCCAAACTTACATGTGGTTTTATGGTAGGAAAATAAAGAAAATCTTTATTGTTCTTTACAGTTCTTAGTTTCTTAATTCTATTCAACTCCTGCCTATTCTTAAGAATACTGGTAGTAACAAATCTAATAATAACAATCCTTAGTCCCTATAATCTTATTTTCACTCACTCCTCACACAACTCCTGACAGGAAACCCAATCACCAACTGAACCCCTCAGACCACTCAGCTCCCTCATATATATATAGACTCCTCCCCCTTTCCACAGCATCACCAGCCACACCCACTCAGTCCAACATTCCACACTCTCTAGACATACTCACACAGACATACCTAAGGGAATAGAAATGTGGGTAACTCCACAGTTACTTTTACAGAAAAGTCCAAGCCGCCATGTTTTTGCAAAGGCAGAAGTCCAGTGAGCAGCGCAGGCAGGGGTGAATTCAGCCATTGCTACTCTCAATGCAGAGAGTAGAGTTGTAACTGCAGCAGCCAGCAGGCCAATTCTTTTCCTCTGCCCTCCGCCATGTTTCTTCATTTGAACATTCAAACACTCGCAACTGAAACTTAGACCATGCTGCAGTTTCCACATATTCCCATTATTTGGTGAGCATCACACAAGTACATAAATATAAATAACATGCCATGTACCAGTAGTTGATGTCGGAATGTTCTATATACTGTGTTAAGCCAGTAACAATTTTAACTTTTCATTCCTATTTATTTATTTGTTTGTTTACAAAAGCTCTTTTACCCTGTGTAGAAACACTGAATTATGGGATAGAAATGCATTATATCTTTGACACCTCCATAAATCTGTACTTTTTTAGAGTTGTGTTTTTCAAGGAACCAGCAGGACATACTCCCGTAGGGCATCCGGATGAGCTGGGAACAGCAATATCCATCTGTCTTTGTTCAGAATGCAAGACAAGAAGAGGGTTATCCTTGCAGCAGAAGGAAATCACAGGGGGGTGCGGTGTTGCAGAGAGAAAAGGCCACAGGTGTACTGTCTACTACTGAATGGGGAAATGGGTGCCCTGTGCTTTTAGAGTTGGTGCTTTGTCCAAGGGCAGAATAGAAGATGGGGAAGAGCTCTTATCCACAGCTCAGTAAGAAAGAGGGGGAGTCCTTGTAAAAGTGCTTTTACACACATTCAAAATGTGTGTAGACTCGACAAATGGATGCAGAAAAGGGAGCCCAGCTGCTGTCCCCATCCCAAACTTCATTTGTTGATGGTGTCTGTGCACAGAGTGACAAATCAATGCATCAAAGTTGGAGGAGGAGACGCTGGCCATGGTCTGGTGTCTGCCTCCTCCTCTACAGTAGGGATGGATGAGATTTTTATTCAGTTCACTTTTTGATAAGAACTTACTGAAATACAAAAATGTCTTCATAAACAGCATTGAAAGAACTTGGGATTTTATTTTTATTTTATTTTATTATAAAAAAATATATGTGGGAGAAAGGAAAACTGAAAAATCTGTCCATCTCTTGAATCTGAGCTTTTTTACACAAGGTTGTTAATTTGCTATATCTACTTTTGGTTTTGTCTCAGAATTGAGATCTGAGTTCTTCACAAAGAGTTTTTCCTTCCCTGCTTTTCTGCTACATAACCTCTAGTTGGTGCTCTGCTCTAGTGGAACAACATAATTACATAAATAGGAATATAAATTTTCTTTCACTTTCAGAAATTATACTCCATTTTTCCCACTCTAACCCCTGCCCCCGGAAAGTGAACCGAGTTGAGCCAGCACAGGGATCCATGAGATGATGTCTGGGAGTGGGCAGAGAGAGATCTCTCAAAAATTGTTCATTCATCCATCCCTGCTTACAGGCTTCTATTATGATCATTAACTCGAACACATAGGGAATCAAATTGCAAAAAGAAGAAGAAGAAGAAGAAGAAGAAGAAGAAGAAGAAGAAGAAGAAGAAGAAGAAGAAGAAGAAGAAATTTAATTACATTTTTATCCCATACTTAGAATCATAGAATAGCAGAGTTGGAAGGGGCCTAAAAGGCCATCGAGTCCAACCCTCTGCTCAATGCAGGAATCCACCCTAAAGCATACCTGACAGATGGTTGTCCGGCTGCCTCTTGAATGCCTCTAATGTGGGAGAGCCCACAACCTCCCTAGGTAACTGGTTCCATTGTCATACTGCTCTAACAGTCAGGAAGTTTTTTCTGATGTCCAGCCGGAATCTGACTTCCTGTAGCTTGAGTCCGTTATTCCATGTCCTGCACTCTGGGAGGATCGAGAAGAGATCCTGGCCCTCCTCTGTGTGACAACCTTTTAAGTATTTGAAGAGTGCTATCATGTCTCCCATCAATCTTCTCTTCTCCAGGCTATACATGCCCAGCTGTTTCAGTCTCTCTTCATAGTGCTTTGTTTCCAGGAAACAGTATACTGGGTAAAATCCAATATAGGTCCTACTTAGAGTATACTCAATGAAATGAGTGGGATTTAGTTAGTCATGACTAACTTAATTCCCATTCATTTTAATATGCCTACTCTAATTTGGACTTATGCTGAATTTTACCCACAGGCTTTACCCATTTTCTCTTTACAACAATGTTGTAGGTAGGTGAGGCTGAGAAAACAAAATTAGGCTGAGGCTTAGCCTGAACTTCAGAATAGTAATCACACACACACACACACACACACACACACACACACCCTCTCTGGTTGTAGTCCAGTACTCTAACCACTACCCCAGATGGTGCAGCATCTGTGATTTTCACCTGCCTTTTCTTTGTTCAGAACAGAGTCCTTTCCTCCTTTTCCAGTCTGCATTATTTCCCTTTTACCCTCCCTTCTCCCTTCCCACTTTTACATCCCTTATGCAATGCAGGGCACTTTTGCCAGACAAGTGGGGCCAGCTTGCTATTGTGTAACTATGCTTGACATTTAATTTAGAATCAAAGATACCATTCTGTAATAGTTTGTTAAGCTGTGCCTCAGCCCTGACTAACATAGATAACCTTCCTTTCAATGCAAGAGGTAATTCAGCAGCCTGAATGTGTGTGTGTTTCCCACACACACACGCACACACTATTTCCTCTGAGAAAGATTCCTACTCTGCAGTCTGCTTTGGCTAAACAATCACCACTTCAAGTCCTGCAGTTTGCAGCTATCACTAGCTCAGCATCAGGCCAGTTTCCCTATTCCTATTGAAACTGGAAGGAACAAAAGGCTCCTGTGTTGATAGAGAACATCTTTTCATAGCTATTGCTTCCATATATCAGCTCCTGTATGTCTGAAGTTTAGAAGAGTGTGTGGATCCTTATATAGCCAAGACGGCACCATCCATTTACAAGGAGGAGGTGTCAGCACACTTGGATAGGGTTGTCAGGGGAATCTGTCCTGGGGCTGAAGTTTGCCAAGCTTTCATCACACACATACACCATACTTTGGCTCACTTACCCACAAGCTGGCCCAACTCAGGTCCAGGTTATCTGAAAGACCATTTTCTCCCATTTGAGCCTGCACATGCTCTGAAATCTTCTGGGGAGGCCCTTCTCTCAGAGTTCTATCACACCAACGTTATACTGTGCAATCGCTGCAAGTTGCATGCAAAGGACTCCAGTGTTTTCTACCTTATAATCTGCTGTTACGGTGAAGTACTCCAATGTGTCCTGCTTTGATTGTGCGTTCCCTCCAAAAACAGTGAAGTATTTGGACAGCAGAAAGTGTGATTCTTTTGTTGTTCTCCAAGCAGCCACTGGGGGCGTAGAAGGATGACGAGGAGCAGAGTCGCCTGGCCGTCTCCCTCGGCAACCCCCAAGCAAGCACTGGAGAGCCCAGAGCAGGCCCACCCCTCCCAGGGGGCGCGCCAGAGCAGGGTGGAGGTGGATGTATAATGTTGGTGTGATGGAGCTAACAAAACCAACAATGACAGCTTTCATACGCTATGGGATAATTCGAGGGAAATGGGTAAGTGTGAAGAAGTTCTCAGTCCCACCAACATCCCAGGCATGCCTGATGGGTATGCGGGAGAGGGCCTTCTTGGTGGCTGCTCCAAGGCTCTGGAACTCCCTTCCCAGGGAGGCTAGGCTCCCTCTGTGCTACAATTTCAGAGGCAGGTCAAAGCTCTTTTGTTCTGGCAGGCTTTTAGAACTACTCTGGATCTGTGTTAACATATTAAGTTTTTATTTATTTATAATCTGTTACTTTTTAAAAAATAAATAAATAAATGTTTTTAATTTTACTTCAGGTTTAATTCTATTTTAACTTTTGCGCATTTATATTTATATGTTTTAATTGTACATGAGTCCCAGTACTGGGAAAAAGTTGGGATTTATTATTATTATTATTATTAGTAGTAGTAGTAGTAGTAGTAGTAGTAGTAGTAAACAGTTCAATGTCAGCTCGCTTACCATCATGGGTTTTTGGAGCCAGCTTGTGGATTTTTCTAACGCATTGAGGATAAGGCCTTATGGAGTCTCCTGGACCCTCTTTGCTGAGTTGGTGCATGTTTACTGGACATGTTCTCTGAGCCAGCATGGCCTGCCACTCCCCAGTGGCCTCCCATTCCATTGCTGAGTGGCATCGTGCTCCTTCACCAAACCCCAAATGGCAGTCGGCCTGTTCTATAAAGAGCAGTCTTGAGGAAATAGCAGTGATAAAGAGGCCCATTTATGTAAAATTACAGGTAGAACCACCCAGAGAGCTTCGGCGATTGGGTGGTATAGAAATGCAATAAATAAATAAATAAATAAATAAATAAATCATTTACACCTGAAATTTTGCATAAAAGGGCTGCCAATTGTGCAAAATGGCTATTTACAGAAATTCCCAAGCTGCCATTTTGTGGCTTGGTGGACCAGCAGGGACTGCCATGCTTGCCTGACTTTGTGCATGCTGAGTTGGGCAAGCATGGGGGTCCAATGTGATTCTCAGACCAAAAAGAAAAATACACATAAAAAATTGTATACTTTTGAAAAATGTGAAGAGATACACTTCAATCCATGACAGAAGAATACATACATTTCCAAGACGCACAGAGCTCAGGCATATCTTTGTGGGGAAATATACATGGAAATATGCACAGATCTTCATATGGAAAAAAGGGTCATAATCTGATATGGACTCCCATGGGAAGTCTCGAGTTTCGAGATGGAATTAGGCAAACTTCAGTGAGCTTGAGTTTTGCTGATTTGCATATCCCTATTACTTAGTGACACTGGAGGAAGGGGTAGTTCTTGCAGTTGGGAAAAAGTAAAGGAAAGAAAAAGATTCACTGCTATGCAAGACCTTAGCTGTAAGGCTAAGGAAGAAGGGAGCCCTCCTTCAAGCAACTTAAAATAAAAATCCAGTAAATAGACCAGTGGTCTTCCCAACCTTGGGTCTCCAGATGGTGTTGAACTACGACTTCTATCATTCCTGACCATTGATCATACTGAATGGGAATAATGGGAGTTATAGTCCACATCAGAGGCAGTATGCCTATATACACTAGTTGCTGGGGAACATGGGTGGTCACTGTGTGAATAGAGTGCTGGACTAGTTGGAACTTTGGTCTGATCCAGCAGGGCTGTTCTTATAGTCCAAAAACCATGTAGGGCATCAAGAAATAGGAGGTGCATATATGTATTCTCTCTTTGACTTCCTTGCCAAGATGTGGGGGGAAATATGCAGGGGGTCAAAATGAAGAGAGAATGAAGGTAGCTTGGATTAAATGAGACACAAATGTTTAAAAGGAATAAAGTGTAACACAGAAACTATCATTCAAACTATCAGAAAAGGACCAGCAAAATGATCAGGGGATTGACGAAGCTTACCTATGAGGAAAGGCTCACACTTTTTGCTTTGTAGTTTATGCAGGGAGGGGGTGGGGAGAAGGATAAAAAGTTCTCTCTAGCAGGAATTGAGCTATTTTGGGCCCTACTTCTGTTTCTTACGCCAAGTCTCAGAAGACACCTTGGTTCTTGGGTGAGCTGGGACAATACAAGGCTGAAACAACATTGTTACAAGGCAAAAACCTTGCTGCCCTCTCCCTCTGCACCAGTAACCTCATCCTTCCCTGCAGGCTTATCCATGGTGAATGAGAAGAGGCCCTTGCTTTTTCAAACCCACCACAACTTGTTCCAAGACCCAGTGGCCTAAGATGTATCACATTATAGGGTCTACATGGACCTGTACCTGCCATCTTCCAGGCCTGTCTCTGGGAATGGAGGAGGAAAGAGAAAATGCCATCGGCTCAGCAAATATCAAAGAAGCACTCCCCATTTATGAACAATATGCCCAAATATCATGACAGTCAGCAGAGCTTTTGAAATTATGTAGCATATGGCTTTTAAAGCCTCTATTAATTTGGGCTTACCAAAAGAAAAAAGAAAAAAAGACCTACAACTATGAAAACATTTAACACCTGCCATTTATCACACATTCTACTATGACCAAGTTCTGCTAACTGCTCATTATAATGAAATAATAATTAGTGTTTTCTACCAAGAAAAAAGAAAGGGCTGGATTGGTTAACCAGTAACAACGAGTCCTCAAATCTTCATGAACTTTCTGTTCCTGTCGCTGACAGGTCTATTCTCACAATTCACAAGAGGAAATCTAATATGTAGCCTCCACAGTCTGCTTGAAAAATATCTGTTTGTACCATAAGGATGTGCGTGCAGATGCTGACCTGTTGCTTACGCATGCACTATCATCGGCCATAGCTAGATACAGTGAAATCCTGTGCTGATCCCCAGGATCATCTCTGTGCATCCACATGACGCACAGGGAATCCTGGGATCAGGGAGGGATGATCCCTTCCTTGCCCCGAGATCTCACCCTCCCCTTTAGCCCCAGTTTTTCCATGGTCTTGGGCTGAGCCCGAGACCGTAGAACGTGTGGCTGGGCACTGAGGGTTGACCTGGCTCCTCACATTTCCTCACAAGGAGCAAGGAGCCACACATGGGGCACAGCACTCCTCAGGAGTGCTACGCCCATCAGGGGTAGGGTGGGGGGAGCAGGGAAAATGATTTAATTTTAAAAAAATACTTCCCTTTTATGCACAAGTGTTCATGCATTGCTGGCACTTTAATGAAAAAATGGCGGGTGCGACGCCTCTCCTTCTGAGGTTGTTGCGCATTGCATGTAAACAGAGGAAGGATCTCGTGATAAACACATCATGAGATCTTCCCTTCTCTGTCATAGGCTAACTGGTAGGTCTAGCTAAGGCCATAGTCTAATTGGAGCAGAGCAATTGTGAATATTTTGCAAGCCTGAGTTGATTATCCATTTTACTGAGGGTGGGGATATTAATTGCCCTCACAGATGTACTCTTTCACCCCACTTAGTCTGGACACTTGAGAAGAAGAAAAGATGACAGACTTAAGAATTGCCATGCATGGCTTCTGTTGTTTTTACCTGTCCGTGTTGTGATTGACATTGAAGAATTCACTTCGGTGTGGATGTGAAGTTGGCAAATTGACTAAGGGCAAGTCGAAACCACAGTCTTAAATTGGTTGAACTGCCATAGCTGTTCCTAACAATTAAATCACCACTGAAGATTTAAATTCTTTGAGGCAACTTGGGAGATATCATAGAAATGACCCACAATACTAAACACACCTAGGCTCCTTGGGAAAACCATGGTAGTCGAACATTTACAAATAGTGACATCACTATGAACGAGAGATGGATGGAGTTGCCCACTTCCAACAGAGCTAAGCTGCCCTCATCCAGAATCTGTACAGTGAGTAACAATGACTGCTCTGGAAATTCGTGTTTTCCAAGTTGCATAAATGGGGTATGGACTCAATTTATGCAACTTGGGAAATATGCAATTTCTGAAGTCACCATTGTTGTGCACAATGGAGGCTCTGGACAAGGGTGGATGGCTGCCAGGTATTCACTGAGTTGCAGGGTGCTCAAAGAGCAGGCGTGCAAATGCACCAAGGCACAGTGAGCTGGGGTGTGGTGGCTGGGCGAGTGCAGAGGACCCAGTCAGGTGCCTGCAATTTCCCTATTAAGAATATAAAAACTCATTCAGCATCCTGTTTCTGACAGTGTCCAACCAGATGCTATCGGGAAGTCCACCAGCAAGACATGACGGGAACCCATAGCCCTTTTCTCCTTGGTTTAGTCAATAGTTCAAACATCTGAAGTTTCACTTACAGATTTAACATCTACTTTCAACCAGTGAGGCTATGATTCTAGGGCATGCCACCATGCCGGAGAACATCATTTGATTACCCAAAAATGTAATGTAATGGCTCTTCTGCATTTTAGATAGGATGACCATATGAAATGGAAGACAGGGCTCCTGTATCTTTAACAGTTGCATAGAAAAGGGAACTTCAGCAGGTGTCATTTGTATATATGGAGAACCTGGTGAAATTCCCTCTTCATCACAATAGTTAAAGCTGCAGGAGCTATACTAGAGTGATCAGATTTAAAAGAGGGCAGGGCACCTGCAGCTTAAACTGTTGTGATGAAGAGGAAATTTCACCAGGTTCTTCATATATACAAATGACACCTGCAGAAATTCCCTTTTCAATACAACTGTTAAAGATAGAGGAGCCCTGTCCTCCTTTCCATATGGTCACCCTAATTTTAGAGTGAAATCACAATGACTTCCTTGAAATAAAGGTCAATATGTTTGTTACATCTGTATCTCCCACAATACTGATGGGATCTGAACTTGTTTTAGAGCCATTTCTAGAGTTTTCAGTCTAATAGGAGATATTCAATAACTCAGATGAACAAACATGATGGAACTGAGTATGCTTAAAATGGCCTTTCCTTTTGCTATAGTAGCTATCTTCAGCATAAGAGTGGTAGTTATCTCCTGCCTAAGAGCTCTGATGCTATGCAAATTTATTTAGATTTAATTGCCTAATCAATTAAAAGCCAGATGGTTAATGAACTAAGAGGCTTTAATCAATTGATAGCCCTAATTATATTGCCACTCTGGTATCCATTACCTGCCCTCACTGAATTAAGTAATATTTCAAAAGGTACTGAGAGAAACCAAGATCTTCAGCTGAATGGAGCGACTTAAACTTGAGAGCAGTATTTTACTGCATCAATAACTGTCTACATTCTGGGGAAAATATGGTGGTTTTGAAGCCTAATAGAGTCCGGTCTGTACAGAGGATAAAAAAACCCACATTATTCCCTGTTAAGACCTGACATTTCAGCAGTTCCCTTGATAATAATTTCTGGCATTGGCAATGGCTTCTAGGTATTTATAAAGTTAATCCTGTTTTGCCAGCAGCCTTGGTAACTGACATCACTTTATAAGAAAATGTTCAGTGCTATGTTCAAGACCTTGTGTGGTGGCAACACCGATACATTTTTATTTCTTCAGAAATTTGTGGCAAGGCCCATCACTGCTTAATATCTGAGGGACCAATTGCCTCAGGTGTTTAATGATGGAGTCATTCCAATCAAGTTCCCAGGGCTCTGCTCTGCCATTTTGTTTGGGCAAAAGTGCTATCCTAGTCAAGCTTGCTGTAGTTTGTATGTGTATGAAGCTCTTGAATCTAGCCATCCACACGAGATGGTGAGTCATATTTGATCTTGTCCCTCTAAAAGTACAATCAGTCATAAGAACATAAGAAGTGTCAGACCAAGTGTCCATCCAGTCCAGCACTCCATTCACAAAGTGGCCAACCAACCATCGGCCAGGGATGAACAAGCACGGCATGGTGCAACAGCACCCTCCCACCCATGTTCCCCAGCAACTGGTGCACACAGGCTTACTGCCTCGAGTACTGGAGATACCACACAACCATAAGGGCTAGTAGCCATTGATAGTCATTGCCTCCAGGAATTTATCCAACCCCCTTTAAAAGCCATCCATTAAATATTTTTGTAAGCTGCCTTGAGAGCCATTTTGGTTAAAGGGCAGCATAAAGATGCTAAAATAAATAAATAAATAAATCCAAATTGGTGGCCATCACTACATCTTGTGGTAGTGAGTTCCATAATTAAACTATGAGCTGTGTGAAGAAGTACTTCCTTTTATTTGTCCTGAATATCCCACCAATCAGCTTCATAGGATGATCCCTTTGGGTTCTAGTATTATGGGAGAGGGAGAAAAATGTCTCCCTATCCACATTCTCCATACCATGCATAGTCCCCCACCCTCATCACACAAACATACTCCTTCCCTCCCTCCCTCCCTCTCTCTCACCCCACCCCCACACACCTATCCGACACCTTTTTTTTAACCAATCCATTCAAACTCAGACCTAAAGCAAATCTACACATCGTACTGAAGGCGCTTTCGTGCGCCTCCAGTGCACCCTCAAAACGATGGTGTAGATGAAGAAAGAAGAGACGGAGGAAGAGACGGAGGAGGAGGAGGCTGGGGAACCGGCCGCGTCCTTGCCGCCGCCGCCACCTCCCCGCCGGCCTCCTGCTGCCGGGGTAAGAACCACCCGGGTCGGAGAGCTCGGCTTCCGCTTCCGCCAAGCTCTCCGACCTGGGTGGCTCTTACCCCGGCAGCAGGAGGCCGGCGGGGAGGCGGCAGTGGCGGAGGCGGCAAGGACGCGGCCGGTTCCCCAGCCTCCTCCTCCTCCGTCTTTTTCTCCGTCTCTTCTTTCTTCGTCTACACCATCGTTTTGAGGGTGCACTGGAGGCGCACGAAAGCGCCTTCAGTACGACATGTAGATTTGGTCCTGGTCTACACATGCAGCAGAAAAGGATGGTTGTCCTGAGGTGAATTCATTCTGCAGATGGGAATCACATCTCTGAATGCTCTGCAAGCAGAAAAGTTTTGCATTTAAACTTTTGAGCTTTTTAAATGATTTTCCGATGGATGTTTTAAAGTTGTTGATTTGTTTGTTTTTAGGGCAAAGCCAAACTGGCTGTACATTTCAACCGCTTGGTTAAGTAAACTCATGTGTTTTTTATCTCGGGAAGATTCTAACTCAACTTCTCTCCCCCTACGTTAATGCTTTGGTCCTCTCAGCCAAGTTACTGAAAAAGTCTTACCCCTCAAAGGGAGATAAACTGGCTGAGTTAGATCTCTTTCCTTCCTTAGATAAGCATCTTACTGCTCCAACTCAGTAGGTGGTGGCATTTTTTTTGTTGATATTTTAAGGTGATTTAGTCAATATTTTATGGTGATCCCAGTGCTAGAGCTTAAGCAGCTAAACAGCCATTAAAATCAAGATGCATAAAGAAAATAAGATAATGTGGATTACCTAGTAATCCACTAGGGTGCTGAGGTAAGGAGAGAGTTAGATGACTCAGATAACTAACAGGAATTCACTTCCCTCATCACAGATGCTCTGGATTTAAGGGTGTACAGATTGTGTAAATTCCATCGGTGTTTCACAGATTTTCAGGCATCTTCCATTGACACCATCAGATTTATTTATTTTAGTGTCTGAATTTGTGTTAACTTACATGGGCAAAAATGCACAAATCCCACCAAAACATACATTTTCATGCTTTAGAATATGGGGGAAATGTACATTTTTTTGGTTTTTAGAAAAACACTGTTATGTATTTTTCTATGACGATGTTTGCACAACCTTCCTGAAGGTCCACAGAATCCATCCAACAGGTGAAAAGCTGGTCCATTGTGGAATAGTGCTGGTATTAACATTTAAAGCCCTAAACAGCTTGGGGCCAGGTTATCTCAAGGAACGTCTCCTCCCATATGTACCTGCCCGGATCCTAAGGTCATCCTCAGGGGCCCGTCTCCGCAAGCCCCTGCCAAAGGAAGTGAGGCAGGTGGCTACCAGGAGGAGGGCCTTCTCTGCTGTGGCACCCCGGCTGTGGAATGAGCTCCCTAAGGAGGTTCGCTTGGCACCTACATTATATGCTTTTAGTCTCCAGGTGAAGACCTTTTTATTCTCCCAGCATTTTAACAGTCTATAAATAAATTTTAACTTGGTGTTTTAAATTTGTAATTTTGCATTGCTGTTGTTTTTATCTGGTTGAGCTTTTATACTGTATTTTTATATTATGGTTTTATACTGTTGTTCTTATACTTTGAATGTTTTTAATTTTTGTGAACCACCCAGAGAGCTCCAGCTATTGGGAGGTATAGAAATGTAATTAATAAATAAATATAAAATAAATAAATATTGGATTCAGAAAAAAACAAACTCAAAATCCATTGCAGAATTCTCCAACTCCCTATCTGGGTTGACTTGCCTCACTTTTTTCCTGCTCCCCACACTATTTGCCCCTTTCTCCTTCCTTTTACCTTTTGAAGAACGGTTCTTGCCTTCATTTTTTAAAAAGGAATAGCTGAATACTATCTTAAAATCATCCCACTCTTACCAGTCAACTCAGCGTATTAGCAATGCATTATTTGGCTCTTGGATCTGAAATCTGAACAGACAAGCTACATTTAACCCCCAATCAAAGCTGAATCCACAAGCCCTGAATTCCATGTTGATAATAAAGCTTCAGTTGGATTAACAGTCATCAGCTTTGCAGGAGGAAAGGAAGAAAGTTATCCACTTCAAAAAAGGACTATTTCTTTTAACTAACCGCCTATGGATCAAGTTTCTTCATATTTGGCTTTCAACAATGCACTTCTTTTCTTTTTCTTTTAAATATAAAAGCAAGTTGAAAATGGAGTTGGGAACAACCTACATTGGTTCCCTGACTTAGTATTCTGAGCTAGGGCTCTCTTCTGTCATAATCATCTCACATTAAATGTTATATTTATATTAAAAGCTATTTCTTTAAAATGAAAATCTTTAGAAAAGTCAACCAACACTCCAGTTTAACAAAGGCCTCAGAGAAATCTCTTATATAAACCAAGAGGAGCAAAACAGCTTTGAAGTTATATACCCTCCAAATTTTTACACACAATAACAGAGAGATGGGTAACATTTAAATTATCATACTAAGGGCCATTGCTCAAAAGCCATGCACCCGCTAACTCTTGCTGAAGGCTGTATTCTGCCTGTTGCCTGCTGAATTCATTTACCCTACAATAGCTTCATCAGATGAGCATTTTATTGCACACTCGCTGCTGCACAATTATGGATGTGAACATATCCTTTAGATGACGTGCTCCTTCCATTTGTTTTTCCTCATAGAACAGACCCCTTTTAATCTAACTTTTTTTTAAAAAAAAAAACATGGAATGTGCTGTGATCTCCTGCTGTGTGCAGGAAAAAAGTGTGATTAAAACAGTTCCTGAATGGGGGAACTTTATTTCTATACAGTATATGACAACGGCAGTGAGACTGTTGTATGCACAAAAATGGAAGAATGAAATAACACCAACAATGGATGAGTGGATGTTGAAGATGCTGGAAATGGCAGAGATGGCAAAACTTCCATCGATAATGAGAGAAAGGTCAACATCCACGTTTATATCTGAATGGAAACCTCTGATAGGATTTTTTCAAGAAACAGAAAAAATTCTGTTTGTAGATTCAATATATGAGATATAGTTAAGACAAAAGAAAGAAATGAATCTGATTATTGTGTTAAATGTAATTTTTAGAATCTTTTTTTTAAAAAAAACAGAGAAAAATGATGTATTTGTCTGTGGATTCAATGTATGAGATATAGGCAGTTTCTACAACTGCTTTTTTTTCAGGGATCATAACGGGATCATCCCTGTGCATGCAACTGACACACAGGGTATCCTGGGAGCACTCAGGGATGATCCTTCCATTTTCCTGGGATAATCCTTAGGTATAGAAAGGGCCGTAGTTAAGTTAGAAGAAAGAAATGAATTTGATTATTGTATTAAATGTAATTAAGGAACGAGAGTTGTGCAGACTTTATACTGTTAGTTTTACCCTACCCTGTGCCTGCTTACCCTACCCTGTGCCTGTTTGCATTCTCTTCCCCTCCTTATTGTTTTACTATGATTTTATTAGATTGTAAGCCTATGCGGCAGAGTCTTGCTATTTACTGTTTTACTCTGTACAGCACCACGTACATTGATGGTGCTATATAAATAAATAAATAAATAATAATAATAATAAGAGTAGATAGTTCGCATTTCTAATATGAAGAAAGCCAAAAGTACACCTTAACCTTAGTGGGGGGGGGGGTATTGTATTTCCGTATGTATTTTACGTTTGTATTTTTGTTTGTGTTTTATGTAATGATTTTGTGGTATGTATGTCTATGATGTTTGAAACAATAAAATCATTAAATCTCTCTCTCTCTCACACACACACACACACAGACCCACACACACACACAGAGAGAGAGAGAGAGCTCCTGAATGGACCATGTGGTCTTTGTCTACTTTCTCTTTCCCCTCCAGGTAGAAAGAGGAAGTAAAGAGGGACAAAAATGGGGGCAGAGAAGCACCTGTAAGGAAACAGAATTCCACCCTCCCTGTGTGATGATGCTCTACAAGCTAGGAACCTGCTTTATAGTGTTGTTAATTCCATAGTATCTGGGGGCATCTGCAACCCCAAATGTCACAATGGGAGAACAGCTGGCGGCACCACTCTCTGGCTGGCTTTGAGAATCTCAGAGCAAGACAGAGGGTGGATGAGAGCCATATTGCTGAGCAAAAATGGCCAGCATGGCTCTTCAGATAGCCAGGCGGGCCTAAATGACAGGCCCTGAGAAGGTCCTTCTTCAAAGCCAGGCATTGTGGGAGGGGTGACCCTGGTAAAAAAAAGAAGGAAAAAGCAGCTTCCTAATTGAATGCCCTGCGGCATAATGCGAACAAATTGATTTGGGGACTTCTCGGAGACAGGGATATATCTATGGAACTTCGATATATTTCTCTTTCAATATTAGCTCTGCTTGTAGGTCAAACTGACCTTGTAGAATTCTATCTCAATTGCTTCCCAGTCACAATTTCAAGCTAATCTAACTATACTAATAAAATAAAATAAAAGTCCCTTACACACATTGCTTTTTTTACGAAGAGCATAGGTGAAAATAACAGATCTGTTCATCTCCCAGCAGGTCTGCCAACAGAGTTTTTTAGGCTCAGCATCCACACAGAAAAGGATCCGGTAATACATGATTATAGAACTGTGTGTTTCAGATTTCTCGAACAGGTACTACATCTGAATTAAGACTGAAGGGGGAAATGACAGAACAAACTTATGAGGTTTTCAAGGAGATCTCCCGCAATTATATTATCTTTGGGTTCTAAATATTAAATGCGTATCAAATCTGTGACCTTGTTTGAGAGAACATGGAATGAAAAAAGAGATAGTCCAATCAAGGTTCCATTAGAAGAAGTCGTGAATGTTGTGTCTGCGAGTGAGAGAGAATGAACGGATATGGCACATGACATGCATTAACACACAACTTTGTTCTTGAACTTCTCATAAATGAAAGCATTAATTTACTATTTGATTGTGAATGGCTTCTAATTAATGTGATATAAAGAGGCCATTGAAACTGATTAAGAGTTGTTTCATGAAAAGGAAGGCATAGCAAGCTTTGGAAAGACTCAACAGTTACAACTGGGTGGTGTTTTTAAGCTTATTGTTCCAGTATATCCAGAGTAATGTATTTATTTATTTATTTTATTTAAGGATTTTTATGCCGCCATTCAGCCAAAAAAGGCTCTCATGGTGGCTTACAAAAGTATTTCTTGACGGTCCCTGCCCACAGGCTTACAATCTAAAAGACATGACACAAAAGGAAAGAGGACTGGGAGGGAGGAGGAGGAGGGAGAAAAGGAAAGCAAATTCAGGCACTACAATCTTAGTTGCAAAGTTCAGCAGTTAGTTGACAGTTGGCAGCAGGAGGGAGGGGGCTCTCAGCTGGAGCTGGACCCAGGCATGGTGGAGAGGTGCCTGGCTGCTGCTTCCTCCCTCACTGGTGGCCTCTGCAGAGACAGTTGGCAGCAGGAGGGAGGGGTCTCTCAGCTGGAGCTGGACCCAGGCATGGTGGAGAGGTGCCTGGCTGCTGCTTCCTCCCTCATTGGTGGCCTCTCCAGAGACAGTTGGCAGCAGGAGGGAGGGGGCTCTCAGCTGGAGCTGGACCCAGGCATGGTGGAGAGGTGCCTGGCTGCTGCTTCCTCCCTCACTGGTGGCCTCTGCAGAGACAGTTGGTAGCAGGAGGGAGGGGGCTCTCAGCTAGAGCTGGACCCAGGCACGGTGGAGAGGTGCCTGGCTGCTGCTTCCTCCCTCACTGGTGGCCTCTGCAGAGACAGTTGGTAGCAGGAGGGAGGGGGCTCTCAGCTAGAGCTGGACCCAGGCACGGTGGAGAGGTGCCTGGCTGCTGCTTCCTCCCTCACTAATGCCTGTCCCCAGGTACTTTCTCACACATCTGCTGAGATAATCAGTCCAGGGAAATAATTAATGCTCCCGCCATTATTGTTAGATTTCTTTTAACAGGATTTGGAATACTTAGGCCCTCTCTACACCTAAGGATTATCCCAGGAAAATGGAGGGATTGTCCCTGCCTGCTCCTGGGACCCCTGTGTGTCATTTGGATGCACAGGGATGATCCCGAGATGATCCCAGGGTAAAAGGCAGGTGTAGAAATGGCCTTAGATGCACATCAGTTGTCAGTGCTCAGAGGTCGTTTATATAAAATGTATGAATATAGCTGCATTTCAAATGCTTTGTGAAGTTCTGGATGCTCCATGTCCAAAGTAAACAATCAAATTAAACTGGAAAACTTGCATAAAAGGGCAAGCAAAGGGATCAAGGGATGGGAGCATCTTTCATACAAGGAAAAGCTAAAGTTTCTGGGCATTTTTAGTTGAGAAAAGACATCTAGAATGCTTGTGAAATTATGCACACTGTGGAGAGAGTAATCAGAGAGAGAGAGAGAGAGAGAAAGTGAGAGATTTCTTCCATATGCTAGGACTCAAAGGTCAAACAATGAAATTAATTAGCAATAGATTCATGACAGATGAGGGGGAGGGAGTATACATTTTCTGATTCCTTTATGAAATTCATTTCCACAAAATACAGTAATAGCTTAGAGCAGGGATAGACAATCTGGTGCCCTCCAGAACTCTTGGACTACAATGCCCATATGCCCCAACCACCATGACCATTGGTCAAGAATTCTGGGAGTTGCACTCTAAAGGGTATAGAGGGAACCAGATCCCCTACCTCTGTCCTATTTTGGGGCAGGGAAATCATGGATAGGAGGTTTATCAGGACAGCTTTAATAAAACATCCATTTTGAGAGACTGGATAGCAGCTGCTGGGGAATAGTGATGGTGAATGTTATGAACTTTGTCCCCAGGTTAAGGCTTTTGGGGAAGCCAGTGTCTGGCCGAAACTGGACTAAGTTTCATTGAGTCTTAGCATTTGCTTCCACCCTTAAAAGTGGCCTAAGCATAATCTTAGATAAATACAAGATAATGAACAGTATGGATCTTTGTTCTGATCCATACTTTGTTCTGATCCGTACTTCTAAGTTGTTGTTGTTTTTAAAAAAGCAACCAAACCAAAAACAACCAGAACCACCACCAAACAAAAACCTAATCATCCAAGAGAACTATTGATAGTCAACACACAAATAGCAAACTGATTCTTTAGCTATCCTTGTGTAGCTAAAATGGCACCACCAAGGTACAAGAGAGAAGTATCAGCAGGCTGGGTGGGGGGGATATCAAAGCTTGAGATATATATATATATACACACACACACACACACACACACACACACACACACACACATATATATATATATTAAGAAAGAACCTACATGGGAAAGAAATAAAAAACCCAATAGCCCAATGAGGGCTGAGTACATTCAGTGGAAAGTGGACTGTCGAGAGAAAGAAACAAAACAGGAAATAGGGTGGAGGGAATGGAATGGAATGGGAGTCTCCTAGAAAAGGCTAGGGCCTCTGCTAGACCTATGGGTGAGGATCTCACGATATTATAATCGTCAGTTCATCCCCATCTCTGTTTATACGTGGCGCACAACGTCGAGGAAGAAAGAGGACGTCACACCCATCATTTTGTTTTGTTTTTTTAATGAAGAAGCAGCACATGACCGCTCGAGCACCAAAATGTGAGGGTTTTGGTTTTTTAAAAAAAAGAAAACCCCAGTCCCCACCCCTGATGGCCATAGAGCTCTTGAGGAGCTCTGTGCTCTACATGCAGTTCCCGGCTCCTCGTGTTCACAACGCACGCCCACACATTCTGTGGTCTCTGGATCATCCTGATACTGTGGGAAAAGCATGCTTAAAGGGTAGGTTGAGATCCCAGGGAAAGGGAGGAATCATCCCTTCCTGCTCCTGGGATCCCCTGTGCATAATGTGGACACACAGGGACGATCCTGGGGGTTGCCCTGGGATACCAGCGCTCCATCTAGATATGGCCTATGTGAGGCTGGGTTCCCTGAATGACTCCACTCCAACTACCGGAGAACAAGGGATACTCAAGTCCTCCATGATTCTCCACAGCTCAGTGCATCTCATTCACATTCATGTTCAAAACCTTTATTTTTGTTCCAATGGACAAATGTGTATTTTCCTTTTCATTTCTCAAAAGTGAACTTTTACTTCATTGATTGAAGTCTAAAAATACGTATGTATGTATTTTTAAAAAAATGCATTTTACCAAAGGCAATCACAAGTTTGGTAATTTGTGAACATTTTCTTTTCAGGAAAAGTCCCTCTCATTTACATTCTGTATTGTTAATGGGGCAAGTTTGAATGATTTGTGAATGGAAACAACATCTTCATACAACCCTATTCACCAGTGCAACATTTCCTTGCAGATCATATACAAAATTAATGGAAAAGTTGCATGCTTTAGTTATACAATTGTTTGTATTCCCTATATCCAGTTCTATGCACAGCCCAGAGGCTGTGAAGAACTCCTTCAGTGGGTTACCCAAAAACACTTTTGACAAATTTCAAAAAATCTTAGCCTTCTGGTGACCCAATGTTTCATGGAAGATGGAAGGAAGGGACCTCTGCAGGCTAACTAAAAACACTGTCAACTAGGGAACTTGGAGAAATCTGCAATGGAACAAAATGAGTTTGGATTTTTATGAATTTGACCAGGGGATTCTGCAGTTGTCCGGCTTTTCCCCTGTCAAGTGGATTCTGCAGACTTGCAGGCCATTTTTCTAACCTTTAGAATTTTTGTGCAAATTTTGTCATAGAAAAATACACAATTAAAATACATGCACTCACAGAGCCAAAAATGAGCATTCCTCCCATAAGCTAAAGTGTGAAAATACACATGGGAGAATTTGCTAGGGCTGTAGAAGCCCTAGCATCGGAGCGTAGAAGCAATAGTGAGGTGGCCTGATTCACCTCCGACAAAGGCAGAGATGAAGTGGATCAGGGGGGCTGCGGATCGAAGCGAAGAGGATTGAGACCAAGTGGATCCTTCACCTTGATCCAGAGCTCCGAAAAAAGGTAAGTGGGGGTGGCAGAGCCAGGTAAGGGAGAAGAGGGAGGGGGGCTTACCTGCCTCTGTCGCAGTCCGGTGGCAGGCTGAGGCTCAAACAGGAAGACCAGGCCTCAACCACAGCCAGCCCTTCTGCTTTGAGCCTCGGCCTCAGGTGAAGCTGCTGCTAGAACGCAATGGATGCAGATAAGGGGCGATGGCAGCGGAGCCAGGTAAGGGGACAGGTGGGGTAGGGTCTTACCTGAGTCCATCACGTTCCGGAAGCAGCTTCAACTGAGCCCGAGGACTCAAACAGGAAGACCAGGCCAGTTTGAGTCCTCGGGCTCAGTTGAAGCAGCCGCCAGACCACGACGGATGCAGGTAAGGGGGGAGGAGGGAGGGGGCCTTATCTGTCATCACCCCCACCACTGTGGAGCTCTGATTTGCAGCCGGAGCTCCACAGTGGAGCAGAGTGGACCATAGGCAGATCGACGCAGGGCAGAGCAGGCCCGATCCTGAATTTGCGGATCGGGTGTGGAGCAGATTAGGGGGCTGTGCACAGCCCTAGAATTTGCACACATTTGCATGTGTGAATTTGTGAAAATTCAGGGGTGAAGGGAGAAACTGATTCTGTCGATGGGTGGATGATGGAATGAAAGGTGCATGACAATTCACAAAACACAGGCCTTAGCTAGATGGGGTGAAATCCCGGGGTGATCCCTGGGATCGTCCCTTGGCCAAGGATCTCACCCTACACTTTAGACCCACTTTTTCCACAGTCTTGGGCTGAGCCCAAGACCACGGAACATGAGTGCGGGCATCGCGGTTTGTCCCAGTTCCTCGCGGTTACTTGCAAAGAGCCAGGACCCACGCTTGGGGTGCAGAGCTCCTCAGGAGCACTGCGCCCATCAGGGGTGGGGTGGGGGGAGTGGGACAAATAGATATATTAAAAAAACAACTTTAACTTTTGCACACAAACACGCTCCTGCACATTTTCTCCTTTAAGAAAAAAAAATACAAAATGGCGGGCGTGATGCCTCTCCCTCTGAGGTCGTCACACGCCGAGTGTAAACAGAGGGAGAGATCTCATGATAAAAATATTGCACGATCTTCACCCCTCCATCTCGCTAGACCAGTAGGTCTAGCTAAGGCCACAGTCAGAACAGATTTTACACAATCCATGTAGTACATCCTTATGGTCAACTGAATGCACCAAAGATCACTGTTTGTTTTTGTTTTGTGAAATGCAAAATGCCATAGTTACTGAATGTCTCCTCTGTAATCTTGGGTTATTAGCCAAAACAAGAAAGAAAGAAAAGAAAGAAGAGGTAACACAGAGACAAACACACTGCAAGTGCATCTGAATTTTGTCCAAGTGAGGCAATTAACATTACAACCTCGTGTTTAACAGTCATATCAGTATATTGCCAGAAGACACTGTTTTTGCAAAGTATCTAATGATTATCAGTACATATTATCCCTCGGTATGGGAAACACCAGACCCTTGGCAGATGTGAAGCTATATAATGTCTCACAATTCTACTTCTCTCATGACCTGCCTTTTATTGGCTAAAGATGGTGAGTTAAGTCTGTCTCCAAGATGGCTATAAAAAAATATAATGTTTCAATTTCTCATGGCTCCCATGTTCATTAGAGCCTCTCGTTTTTCTCCAGCAATCTGCCTCACTGCAAAGGGCATTAGAAATAAAGATTGTATTTCAGCTGAAGACAGAGCGAGCACAAAAGCTCCCCTAATTACGTTACTAATTACTTGAATAGTCCTCCATTTGACAATATAATTACACCAAAAGAGGGTGAAATGTCTCAATTACCAGGGAAAGAACTGGAATTTGTTTTCATTCCAGAATTCATAGACTATGAAGCTGGATGTATAAACTTCACATGAACTCAAAAGGGGAGGCAAACTTTCTAAAAATAGCCATTTTTCAAACACATCTTAAATAATAACAACAACAACAACAACAACAACAACAACAACAACAACAAAGGTTTTTGTTATTAAGCCTATCACACATCTGAGCCCCAGGACCTGTTCACCTTCAAGCTGTGTTTTTAGTTTTCTTTGTTGTTCATTCCAGGTCTTGCTTTGCTGTGTTTCGTTTTGCCAATTTATATTTCATGGCCAGTCCAATGGGAGATCATAATGTTTCCAGTATAACTATCTGAGCAAAGTGCAGTTTTCCTAATGAGACAGCATTAGCATTGTTTCTAGGCAGTGGATATTCCTAAGCAAGCCTTTCGGGATGGATCCACCTTCATCTCTTTTTCAAAAACTGTGTGTTGATCCAGTTTGAGAATGTCCGACGAGATCACATTACGCCAGTCCTTTTAGAACTTCACTGGCTGCCAGTCCAGGTCCAGGCCCGATTCAAAGTGCTGGTATTGACATTTAAAGCTCTAAACAGCTTGGGGCCTGGTTATCTGAAGGAACGCCTCCTCCCATATGTACCTGCCCGGACCTTAAGATCATCTACAGGGGCCCTTCTCTGTGAGCCCCATCCAAAGGAAGTGAGGCAGATGGCTACTAGGAGGAGGGCTTTCTCTGCTGTGGCACCCTGGTTGTGGAATGAGCTCCCCAGAAAGGTCCATCAGGCACCTACACTGTACTCCTTTCGTCGCCAGCTGAAGACCTTTTCATTTTCTCAGTATTTTAACACTTACTTTTAACGTAAATTTAAATTTTACTGTTCTAACTCTGTATTTTAATCTTATATCAATTTTGTTGCATGGTTTTATCCTGGTTGTGCTTTTTATACTGTATTTTATTTATTTTATTTATTTATTTATCATACTTATACCCCGCTCCTCAGCCAAAAAAGGCTCTCAGAGCGGCTTACACTTAGCAAAAAAGACAGTCCCTGCCCTCAGGCTTACAATCTAATAAAGACATGACACACAAGGAAAAGGAGTCAAGGAGGGAGGGAGGGAGGAGAGAGAAAGAGAGAGAGAGAGAGAGAGAGAGAGAGAGAGAGAATCCAGCAGGAGCAGGCCCCGATGTTACTTCTGCCTGCTCCTGTCCCCTCGGTCCTTCTTCTTCCCCACAGGGCTAAGATGGCAGTTTGCCCTGTGGGGGGGGGGGAAGAGTCCAGCACGAGCAGGCTCCGATGTTACTTCTGCCTGCTCCTGTCCCCTCGGTCCTTCTTCTTCCCCACAGGGCCAAGATGGCAGTTTGCCCTGTGGGGGGGGGGAAGAGTCCAGCAGGAGCAGGCTCCGATGTTACTTCTGCCTGCTCCTGTCCCCTCGGTCCTTCTTCTTCCCCACAGGGCCAAGATGGCAGTTTGCCCTGTGGGGGGGGGAAGAGTCCAGCAGGAGCAGGCTCCGATGTTACTTCTGCCTGCTCCTGTCCCCTCGGTCCTTCTTCTTCCCCACAGGGCCAAGATGGCAGTTTGCCCTGTGGGGGGGGGGGGAAGAGTCCAGCAGGAGCAGGCCCGATGTTACTTCTGCCTGCTCCTGTCCCCTCGGTCCTTCTTCCATTATGATTTTGTAACTGTGCTTTTAACATGTTGGTTGTTTTATTATGGTTTTAACTTTTGTGAGCTGCCCAGAGAGCTTCGGCTATTGGGCGGTATAGAAATGTAATAAATAAATAAATAAATAAATAAAATGTTAAGAAAATAAGAAGATCCATCCTGGAACAGACCAAGAGGCCATTTGTCCAGCATTCTGTTCACACAGAGACCAACCAGCAGCTTGTGGATGAAGCCCAAGTAGGTCATGAGTGCAATAGCACCCACCCACTCTCGGGTGTACAACTGGTGTACAGAGGCATACTTCCTCTGATACTGGAGGTAAGATATAACCATCAGGACTAGCAGCCATTGATCACCTTTTCCATGAATTTGTCTAATCCTGTTTTAAAGCCATCCACTTGCCGGCCATCACGGTATAGTGAATGTCATAGTTTGCTCTATGTGAAGAAGTATTGTCATTTATCTGTCCTGAATCTTCCATGAATCAGCTTCCTGGGATGATCCTGGGTTCTTATATTATGGCAGAGGGAGAGGAGACCTGTTGAGTAAATCTGTGTAGATAAAGGAAACAACTATGACCACGATTGCACTGGAGGAATGGCTGTATTCTCCCGCCTCAATGCCCTGGAGTGACAGTAGGTACATGGGGCATTGTGGAGGAGGCAAAATGGGGGCCAGGGTACCAACACATTTGATGTTGCTGCCACTTGCAGTGGCCGTGAGAAAAAGAAGGAGAAAAAAACCTTTGTAAAACACCTTAACAGCACTTTTTGTGAACCGCCCAGAGAGCTTCGGCTATTGGACGGTATAAAAATGTAATAAATAAATACATAAATAAATAATAAATTAACAATGGTGATGCCTGCCTGTGAGAAATTGTCATGGTTTAAGGCATCTTCTGAACACTGCCCAGCTTTCTGGCTTAAACACCATAGTTAAAGCCATGGTTTAAGGTGTCTTCTGAATGGGGCCTCTGTGTGTGTGTGTGTGTGTGTGTGTGTGTGTGTGTGTGTGCGCGCTTACTGACAATTTCAATGAATTTACAGAATACTTACTTCTGTCTTTAGCCTACTTGTCCCTTGTCGAATGTTTAAAGGTCTGATACCAAACAAAGACGACTGAGTGGACTGCATTCCATGTGAATGCACCACCAAAGCAAAGTTATTATTAAGAATCTGTTTTGCATTAGTAGCAGGGTCTCTAACCCACTTACATTCTTCTCGTGCTGAGCTGACAAGCTCCCTCAACACCAGCTTGTCTGTTCATCTAACATCAGGAAACACCTAACACAGCTATAATAAATTCAAGCCGTTAGGCTCCATCCTGCCCAGCGGCATATAAATCAGATTCAAACTTTTGAACTGTGTTTATTTTTTCATTGGTTTTTTTTTAAAAAAATCATCTGATTAGTTCAGATAGGCAGTGACTGACTAAACTGAAATGCTAGAAACATTCAGTCTGCTTTGAAGAGAGTCCAATGTTGGTCATTCAAACATATCTGGTTATTGCTAAGAAAAACAGATAAACAGCTCAGGAATTTGTACGAATAATCTCATTTTGAAGTAAATTTGATTTGCATGGGATACAGATATTTATGTTTCCAAGGAAACATTCTTGTGGGAGTTTATACTGGAAGAATATCTTGCCCATTTGTGGCAGAGATATAACACAACTAACAGGAATTGTTCCATTGTGTCTTCAAATGAGATAACAGAAAGATGCTTACATGGATATTGAAAACATAGACAAGAGCAAACTTATGTGTTGGTTATCACCTTTAAAGCCCTACCAGGTTTGGGTCCAGGCTACCTACGGGATCGCCTTCTCCCATACAATCCGCCCCACATACTCAGGTCCTCTGGGAAGAATCTACTTCAGCTAGCAAAAGCTAGATTAACAACTGTTACCCAGAGGGTCTTCTCTTCTGCTGCTCCCAGACTGTGGAATGGCCTGCCGAAGGAGATTCGTCAACTTGACAGTCTTTTAGAATTTAAAAAAGCAATAAAGACTGATCTATTACAGCAGGCCTATCCAGTAGAATTTTCGAATGTTTTCAGGATGTTTTAAGGGTGTTTTAAAGATGATTTAATCATGTATGGTATGTTTTTAATCAGTTTTTAATGTGTATTTTTATATCATGTTTTTATACTGCTTGTTTTATACTTTGAATGGTTTTAGTTTTTGTGAAATGCCCAGGGAGCTTTGGCTATTGGGCGGTATAAAAATGCAAATAATAATAATAATAATAATAATAATAATAATAATAATAATAATGGGAGAGTGTCAGAGGGACCATGGGATTTTTTGCAGGCCTCGCTTCTGAGGCCTTAGCTAGATGGGATGAAATCCCAGGGCGATCCCCGGGATCGTCTCTGTGCGTTCACATGATGCACAGAGGACCCCGGGATCAGGGAGGCATGATCCCTCCCTTGCCCCGGGATCTCACCCTACCCTTTGAGCTTGTTTTTTCCGTGGTCCCGGGCTGAGCCCGAGACCACGGAATGTGTGGCCGGGCATCGCGTTTTGTTCCAGTTACTCGCAAGGAGCCGGGCCCCGCGCATGGAGTGCAGGGCTCCTCAAGAGCACTGCACCTATTGGGGGTGGGGTGGAAGGAGCGGGGATTTTTTTTTAAAAAAAAAAAAACCTTTTGCACATGAGTGCTCGTGCACATCTTCCCCTTTAAGAAAAAAAACCAAAATGGTGGGCACGACACCTCACCCTCTGAGGTCGTCACACACCGCGTGTGAACAGAGGGGGAGATTTCGTTATAAAAATATCACGTGATCTTCACTGCTCCGTCCCGCTAGACCGGCAGGTCTAGCTAAGGCCTGAGGCTGTAAATACTGCTGCAACCTTGAAAGGGTGACTCTAGTCCTTCTCACCACACCCTCATACCCTTTGTGGAAAGGATTGTGCCTTGATGCTGGGGGCAGTAACTTGTGGTTCTCCAGATATTTTGGCCTACAATTTCCCTCACCATTATCTAGGCTGTCTAGGGCTGAGAGTAGTGTGAAATGTCAGGGCCTGCTTCAAGTGGACGCCGCCAGGGCTAACGGTCATCTTGTCCCTGTGGGGAAGAAATGGCAGTGAGGGAGATGGTAGTAGGCAGAGAACATAAGGGCCTGCTTCAGTTGGAACCCCTCCACAGGGCTAAGGGTCATATTAAACCTGTGGGGAAGAAGGAGGAGCTATTGGTCTGCCCCTTCATTGGGAGATGAGAGGGGGGAGCAGGGCCTTCCTATCAGTCCTGCTAACTAGTCTCCTTTATTTCTTTTTCTTTTCCCCCTCTTCCCTCCCCATCCCCTGTTCCTCTTGTGTCGTGTCTTATTTAGAATGTAAGCCTGAGGGCAGGGAAGTTCTTCTTTACTGATCAATTGTAAGCTGCTCCGGGAGCATTTTTGGCTGAGGTGAGAGATAAAAAATACTCTAAATAAATAAATAAATAAATAAATAAATAATATTCTGGATGTCATAAATTGTCCACCCCCTACTTTATACAGATCCTTGTCTTCCAATGTTTCAGACCAGTAGAGTATTGGCCTTGTAGAGAATGTTTGTCAGTACATAGTATACAATGGGTTCACTTCGCCACCATGATGAAAGCCTTTGTTTTATTATCTGAAATATGGACATTGCACTCTATGCAGAGATAAAGGAGATGATTGATTCACTCTTCCAGTTCTCAGGTTCCCATGGTTTATAAGTGCAAGGATTTAGAATGCAATCCTATACCCCAATGGGACATACTTTTATACATTTAAAGAGTTGCTCTGTAAATCTATCTATCTATCTATCTATGACTTATTTAAAACTGTTAGGCACAAGACTAGCATGTGTTATTTTGAAGTTAAATGTGGCTGCTGGGTTTAATTGCTTTCATTAACCACTTGCTTTAAATTCACTTCAAGCAACCTTCCTTACTGGCTGAAATTTACTTCAACCAACTTTCCTGATAAGGTTTCTATTTTTACTTTTTAAAATAAACCTGCCTTTCTTCAAGATCCAGTTGCTTGTAATTTATTGTAATGAACAGTTTACAACAGGATCCTCCAAGTTTCCTCTCCTAATGTACAACACCTGGTTTCTGTTAAGTTTAAGGTAGACAAGGACAATAGGTCACGTCACTCCACACGTTGTAAAAACAACCATTTTTAAAAGGTGGCAGATGTTTATGTGAACAGAAACAAAAGCCTTCACTGTGCTGTGTGACACCCTAGAATTTCCACAGGGTTTTAATTAAGTACAAATTTAATAAATAGATAACCCGATGTGAGTCCTGTTCCACTCCAGAAGTGCTAGAGCAAGGGGTTTACAAGTATGTCTCAATTATTGTGGTGGTGGTGGTGGTGGTAGTAGTAGTAGTAGTAGTAGTAGTTGCTGCTGCTGCTGCTTTTAAAAGAATAATTTCCATACAAAACAAACTCTACAGATCTGAAGCCCAAACCCCATCCAGTTCTACCAAAGTAACATATGAAATCCAGGCTGAAATCCTGCACACACTGACCTTGGAGAAGTCCCACTGAATTTAGCAGGACTTACTTTTGAGGAGACATGGATGGAATTGCACTGTCAACATCACAAGCTTCTTGGCATCTTGTACCATAGTTCACTTACTTCCAAATCTCCCTTTACCCTTACTGCCATCAGCATACTATCGTTTGGGGCGCTAAAGTCCTGTATGACTAGGGATTCTTCCAAATTTTGATATTCAGTATTGTGTAGGGGTTAGAGGATTGGACTGGGATTCAGGAGATCTGGGTTCTAGTGCCCACTCGGATATGAAGCTCACTGGGTGCCTTTGAGCTAGTCACTAACTCTCAAACTCAGTTCGCAGGATCATGAAGGGGTAAATAAGCCACTGTGGCTTATGTGCCAGTTGCATGCCAGGGGGATTTGCAAAATTAACCTCCCCAGTGCATCTTGCTGTATTGTGCGAATCCACTGAGGGTAGCTTGTTGCCATGGTTAACAAGGATCCCGGAGCTTGTGAGCTGTTGTACAGTACTGGGGTGGCATGCTAACCATGGTAATAATCTACTCTCACTGGGTTCACACCACACTACAAAATGCACACACACACTCACTGGCATGGAACTGGCATGCATGGTAGGGGAAATAAGCCACCATGACTCATTTCCCCCTGCGTGATCACGCAGATGAGCCTCAGCCTAACCTACCCCACAGGATTTTTTTCAGGATAAAATTTAGAGACAAGGGACAACACACATCTCCATGATCTCCTTGGAAAAATATGGGGTATCAATGCAACAAATAAATACATTCTCCTCTATCCTCATCCAAATTTATCCCCAGACTTGGAGTTCAGCATTACCTGGTCTTGTTCTCAATGCACTGAGAATCTTCAATCTTCAATTAAAATTAAATAAATCCTATTTATTTAAGCATTTAGTTGCTGCATTTCACTACACAGCTCTTTCCAGGGTGGCTTGCATTAATATAATCAAAACATTTAAAACCAATATCTAGAACTGATAAGACAAGTGAAAACCTTATTACCGAGAAAATGACTATTTAAACATCCAAGTCAACATTTCAATAAGAAATAGATTGCAATGGGGAAAAAAGCCTTTAAAGCCCATTTTAAAGAAAACAGGGAGGAAGCCAAAATTACTTTGTTTAGGAGGAAGTTTCATAAATATGGGACTACACTGAAAAGGCTCAGCTGGCATTAATGGTGAGTTTGGAAGTAGGGCCCCTGGGGCTGATCTTAAGGCCTAGGCAGGTTCATATGGATGAACGCAGTCCTTCAGGTAGCATAGCACCAAGCTCTTTAGGGATTCTAAGATCAATACTAGCACTTGGTTTAATGTGTTCCCCACATTCAGACTCCAAATAATCTTTAAATTTAGCTCATGCGGTGGTGTGCTGTGTGCACTGATAAAACACCACCCTAAAAAGAGCAATGTTAATGTGATTGTACTTACACTAGAGACGAGCAACAATCCGTCAGAGATGTAAGTTCTAGAGAACTTGTTGAAAGCAGATGAATGACAATGCTAGCAACTCACGCTAACAAAACCTTAACAGGCATCTCCAAATGGCAAAAAAAAAATGAACACAGAGGCCATAGTTAGATGGGGCTTTATACCAGGGTAAACCCCGGGATCGTCCCTGTGCATCCCGGGATCAGAGAGGGATGATCCCTCCCTTGACCTGGGATATAGCCCTCCCCTTTCACCCTGGTTTTTCTGCGGTCCCAGGCTGAGCCCAAGACCACGGACCGTGTGGCTGGTTGCCACGGGTTGACCCAGCTCCGTGCGACTCCTCGCGAGGAGCCGGGAGCTGTGCCCATCGGGAGTAGGGTGGGGGGAATGGGAAAAGTAAGTTAAATTTAAAAAAGGACTTTCCTTTTTCACATGAGCATTTGTGGGCTGCTGGTCCTTTAAGAAAATATAAAAATGGCGGGCGCGACACTTCTCCTTCTGAGGTTGTTGCACATTGCATGTAATCAGAGGAGGGATCTCACATTAAACACAATGCGATATCTTCCCTCCTCCATCGTGGGATAACAGGTAGGTCTAGCTAAGGCCAGAGTTGCCAGGGATAAGTAAACTACAGATTGTCCTTGTTAAATCGAACCAGAACATAAGATACTAAAATGGTTTACAGCATATAAGTCCTGTGTGGTTGTCCATAGCCCTATTGAGTACAATGAAAATGTTCCAAATAGGCACGGATGAATCAGTATATGTTCAGCCTGTGTTAATGTTGCATGCGTTCAAATTTTGTGCATTTGTGTGCACACAAAAAATCCATTTAAATACATATTTAAAGATGTTATAGAATGCATTTTCTCTGAAAATATGAATTTCTGTACATATTTTATCTCAAAATACATCTTTACAACTGTTCTTTTTCTCCCTCAAAACAACTATTTCAAAAATGTATTTTACTCTCAAACCGTACATTTTAAATGTACTTTGAGATGATGTTTTAAGCTGAGAAACAGGGATGTCCATCTCTGGGAAATCTGGCCCTTTGGGAGCTCACTGAATTTCCATGGTGCCCCCAAACTCAGCTTGTGTTTGCAATCCGAGCCACAGGTTTCTTCTGAAAATATGGGAACTTTCTCTTTTTTAAAAAAACACACACACACATGCCAATCTGTGTAAATTGCAGCCACAATTTGTGCATTTTGCACAAATTTTGACCTCAAATTACAGCTGCAATTTGCACAAATAATAGTTGCCGGAATATGCGCAAATTGCTATTATTGCAATAAAACACAACATGGAAATCTGTGAAGTGGCCCAACTCAAAGTAGATCAAGTGAAGCCACTTTGCATGGAAAATGAGTTGAAGTATGGGTTGCAGGGGGTGAGCTGATGAAAGCCCAGTGAGCTCCATCCCCAAATGGATTCCTCCAACAACCCTACAGAGAACTGCACACAAACCTTTGGAAAGTGTGAAGGCAACAGGATAAGTGGATTGTGATCTGGTTCTCTACATTATTCTAGGATGTTCAGTTCAGGCAGGGATGGACTAAGTAATCTATACTATTGTATACCCTGTCGATGTCAGTTTCACATAGTTTCAATCATAAATCCATTCCAATTTCTGCATCAATCTGAGAGTATTGCTTAAACAACTCACAAAAACCCTGCATAAACATACATATTTTTTTTCACATAAAACTGCCCCCAAATATGCATTTTTATTTGCAACTTTCCCTAAAATGTACATATTTGCATACAACTTCCCCTAATATACATGTTATTCCCTAAAATACGTGTAATTCAAAAGACGGTCATCTGCATATTAGAGAACTAAGGGTGTACAGATTTTGTTAAATCCATCCCATTTGTGTTTCACACATTGTCATGTACCTCTCATCCCATCATCTGCTCATTGACAGAATCAGATTTTCTTTTACCAGAATTTTTTTCTAATTGGGGTAATTTGCATGAGTAGTAATCCCCCCGAAAAGGGAAAAACCAATCTGAAAGTCCACGGAATTCTCGAGACTTGGAAAAAGCTGCTGAGGAAGCTGCAGATCAGACTCATAGAAATCCAAACTCATTTGAATTTGTTGCAGTTTTATCTGACAACCCCATAGTGAACCAATTGAAATTCTCTTCCATCCCAAGATACCTGAGAGAGCGCCTTCTCTATTACCAACCAGCCCAGTCACTGAGATCATCAGTGGGCATCCTCCTGGTGGTTCCACATACACCTATACCACAATTGGAGTCCACAAGGAGAAGAGCCTTAAGTGTAGTGGCTGTTTCTCAGAATGCTCTTACTTTTGATGGGAGGCAAATGACGAGGTTTGCTAAGTAATCCACAAAGCTTTTATTAAGCAACTCTACCTGAAGAGAGTCTAACCTCTTGGAAATGTCCCTCTAGGCAAAACTATGCAAACAAAGCAAGACAATTGTCCATTCAAGAAGAATAGGAAGCCACTTCCCAAGCGCCCATAACTTCAGAGCGCCCAGTGCAGTGGCAGGTTCTGGCGTAATCTCTCCGACCTTCTCACGCCTTCTTTTCGTGCTATGCATTTCAGCTTCTGGCGGACCCTAGCATCAGCTAGCTTGTTGGGATGCTCACTTCCCAATGAGTGTGTAGGATTTGGCCTTGAGGAGATAAGCTCTGAAGAGGGCTGACTCCCAGCTGGGGAATCACCCGTGAGAGTTTCCTCCCCCACTGGTACACGCTGGCTGGTGTCTGGCGCTGTGTCTTCTAGTTCTGAATCTGATTCTGATTGATTACCTGAAACATCTTCTCCCAAAACAGGGGCAGTACAGTTAGACAGGACAGTGGCCCCCTTTCGGTATCTCCTGAAAACAGCTCTCTTCCATGAAGCATTCCTTAACTAACCAGATTATTATTATTATTATTATTATTATTATTATTATTATTATTATTATTTTAAAAGAACAATTTCAATAATGGTGATGATTCTTTTTTTATCTTTATACATTATTATTTTTATGTTCACCTCTCGGAACGTGTCTTAGATATGGAGCGGTATATAAATATTGTTACTATATAAATAAGATCAGGTCAATTTACTAAAATTCACAAGACTGAATTTGTTTATTTATTTACAATATTTATATACCGCTCCCCACGGAAAATTTCAGAGCGGTGTACAAGATAAAATGAAAATAAAAACAGAATAAAACACTGAAAACGAATTTTAAAAGAAGCAAATACAATGACATGGCTGGACATTAAGGAAAGGCTTCCTGGAATACTGATGAATTCTTTAAGCACCCCTAGTTTTGAGAATTGTGACTTTAAGGGAGTACAAAGTCTTCTTTTCTCAAAATACATGCATTTTAAATTACTAAAAGAAGCCAACTGTGCATGGTGGTTTTTTTGTTTTTTGTTCTTCGCTATGTACCATTTGTCAGTTACGTGATGCTGACAATTCCTTTTGCATTTTAAGGATAAATAATTCCAGAGGGCATTGCATTAACATAATACTTCTTTCCCCTAACTCCACCCGCTCTCTTCCTCTTGTCAAAACAATAAATTGAGGAACCTGTCAGGGACAGATAGAAAAATTGAAGAAATCTAATTAGTGCTATATGTTTGGAAACTATTATTACCCCACAAAGTCTGTTGGTTTAAAGTCATATAATGGGCCAACAAAGTTTATATTCATTAAGTATTAGATCCTGAGTATAGAACATTGCAATCCCCCCCCCCCACATATTACTGAGGGGGGCGGGGAATGTAATTCCCTCATTCTTCTCCTATTCTTGTTCACACCATGACAGACATGTCTATTATAATTCTATTATTTTTTTAATGTATTTTCAGATGTGTGACTACTAGAGAGGCTGAAACAAAGTATTTCCCTAGATGCAATAAAAGATATACTGTAAGGCACAAAGGTGTTTGTGTGTGGTGGGGAGATTTTACTAGAAGAATCACAATACAAAGGACGCAGCTCTGCACCATGCAACAATCAGTTTCAAAAATTTGACTTGCAGAAAACCCTTTTTATATTGATTTATCTGATAAGGAAAACTGTTTCTTGCAAAGGATTCTGGGGTGTCTTCTTTTGATGGACAAGTCCATTGCTGCCATGAAGCCTAGGAGATGGAGTTCACAAAAGTCCTATTCATGAGAATTTAAGAACGTAAGTTCAAAAGTACCCATTTTTCATGCATGTTTTTCAAATGCTGTCAAATGCATTTATTTTGTTGAGAGGGGGGTCTGTGAATGACACTGCAAGCTGGGAAATTCACAGACTTCAACTGCAGATTGCGTCCAAGTCAATGGTCTGTCTGGAACATGCAATCTGGGTTAAAACCTGCTAAAAAATGAGCCGAAACAAATTCCTCATATATCCCTAGCCAGTGTCAGTCAGCATGAATGCTCAATGCTGTCCAAGACCATTACTGAGTTAGATGTTCCTTCCTATCTCATGAGAGGATGGTTTTAAAAGGAGGTTCCTGGAGGAGAAGGCTATGGCTACTAGTCCTGATGGCTATGTGCTACCTCCAGTATCAGAGGCAGTAAGTCTGTATACACTAGTTGCTGGGGAACATGTGTCAGAGGGTGCTCTTGCACCCATGTCCTGATTGTGGGTCCCTGGTTGACAGCCATTTGTGAACAGAGTGCTGGACTCAATTGACCCTTTGTCTGATCCAGCATGGCTCTTATGTTATTATTATTATTTTATTTATTGCTTTTATATCCTGGCTTTTTTCCTCCAAGGAACCCAAGGCAGCATACATAATCCTCCTCCTCCGCTCCACTTTATCCTCACAACAACAACCCTGTGAGGTAGGTTGGGCTGAGAGTCTGTGACTGGCCCAAAGTCTCCCAGTGAGCTTCCATGGCTGAGTGGGGACTAGAACCTGTATCTCCTGACTCCCAGTCCAACCCTTCAGCCACTACACCACACTGGCTCTTAAACTTGTTCTTAAACAGCTCTATCTTTAGCATATCTAGAAATGCATCTTGAAAGAGAACATTTTATGTGTTTTGTCCTACACTAGGGAGGTAAAAATGAGCTGTGTTTTTATAGCATATGGGCTGCTGTAGGACATGACAAAATTCAGACCCAACAGACGAAGTGCCACAGGCGGGCCATCTCTCCTGCAGGCACTCATTTCATTCTGCAGCTTGTATTTCTCCAGCCCAAGCTTTCGGAGATGTTTATGTTGGTTTTCAAACTGTTTATGAAACCCCAGCCTTGAAGGTTAACAGATGGAACAGTAAAACTTCGAAGTGGTATCAGGCTTTGCTTTCCTTCAACATCCACCCACCCCCAACTTCAATTCCCTTTAAAACATTGTTTTGGGGCCAAGAAGTGGAAAGACATTTATTATTGCGCTTGATGCCAAATAGTTTCAGCATGAAAATAAGCCCATTCACGGCCAAAGATAATACTCGGCCTCCTCAGGTACAACCGGCCACAGATATTAAAACAAAGCCTAGCTTTAGCTTGGAATCTGATGAAAAAGAACACCAAGTGCTCATTACTTAGCATGATCAGGGTTGGGGAAGGATGTGAATGTGGTAACTGTGTGCACCAAATAATCTAGCCTCAATATGAGGATCAGGCTGATGGTCCTTTCTTCTCCTTCTCCCTTGCTGGGGTAATAGCTGTTCTATTATTTATTTATTTATTTATTTATTATCATCATCATCATCATTATTATTATTATTATTATTATTATTATTATTATTATTATTAATTTCCATTTATATACCACCCCATAGCCGAAGCTCTCTGGGTGGTGTATTCTAACCACACACAGCTCTCCTGCTGCTTCCCTACACAACAATATAGAGTTAGGATAGATAGATCCACTGTGGTCCTGATCTGGATCATTATAGAGTTGGAAGGCACCACTGAGGCTATCAAGTCCAACCCTCTGCCTAATGCAGGAATCCAGATTAAAGCATTTCTAAAGGATGGTTCCCCAAATCTCTGCTTGAACATCTCCACCAATAGAGAGCCCCTCCACCACCACCTTGGGCAGTTCGTTCCATCGCCAAACTGCTCTGGCCATTAAAAAGTTTTTCCTGATGTTCAACTAAAATCTGCTTTAAGCCCATTATTTGCATCCTATAGTTTTGGATGAGAACAGATTACGGTCCTCTTTTATGTAATAATCCTTTACGTACTTGAAAAGCGTGATCATCCACCACCACCCTCCATCATCTCTTCTCAAGGATAAACATACCCCGTTCCTTCAATCTTTCCTTGTAAAACTTAGTTTCTAGTTCCTGATATTCTTGTTGCTTTTCTCGGAGTTCATTCCAATTTATCTAAGTGTAATGTCCAGAAGTGTAGTGTCCTCAGTATTTGAGTTGAGGTCTGACCCAGGCAGGATATACACTATGGCTTTAAAATGGTTTATAATGGTATTGACAACTGTTGGGGCCCAAAACACACTCCATATACAGTTTTCAAACTATTTCAAAGTGTTATATGCTGCTTGGTATAGATCTGGCCCCAGGTGGAATAATGTAGAATGATTACTTCCTGTGATTTAGAAATTAGATTTAGTTGGATACAACCTATAATTGTTTTGCCTTTTTTTTGTAGCCACATCACACTGCCGACTCATATTCAGCCTGTGATTTGACCACAATTCCAAGATCCTCTCTCTTTCCCTCTCATGTACACACACACACACACACCAGAAAATATGGATTGGGGTTTTTGGCAATGAAAATTAGACATGGAATATGTGAGAGGGGGTGTGGATACAGACTGAGAACATATCAGAAGGCAAAGTAAAAGTGTTCCTTTACTCCCATACTAGGGTCCTGATCTGCCCCTCTGCACTTACTCTAGAGCAGGTAAGAAAGGAAGGCACAGCTGCTAGCTATGTTTTCAAAGTAATGAGTACCTTGGTTTTTTAGATTCCTTCTCAGTTGCCATGCTTGTGAATTCTCACTCTCTGAGATATAAGGTAAGATATTAAGAATGCTGCTATTATTTGGTCTCATGCCACAGATATAAATACCTATCCGATTGCTTGCCTTCTTTTCTTCTTCTTCAGGTGAAGCAAATGTTTACATTCATTTCACTTAGCTAACAAAATGCGTGGGAGGCCAAAAAGCAACACTTCCATTTTGAAGTTTTAAAACCTTTTTTAAAATGTTTTATCATGAGCCCTAAGTTGATAAGTGAGGCAGCGTTACCAATGGATCAACAGCAAAAGAAAACATATTAGAAAAGATAAGTGCCTAGTGAGATATTCACTTCTTTCAAGGGTTTGGGTATCTCTGTGTTTTCATTTTCTCTTTTTAAATGAAACCATCTGCTCTGTCGTGGAGGTTCGATTTGTTGTTGCTGCGGTTATTTTTTTGAAGATGCCTCTTACTTCCACCATGGCGCATCAGCTCTAGTGGCATAAGCTGTGGCTGCCACTTGACATATCCCACATGAGGGATCCACATAGAAACAGACAATCCATATCCGCCTCACCCAAGCATGTTTACTTCATTTTTTAAGTTACCTTTTTTTAATCCTGCCTTTCTTCAAGGACCCCAGGACAGTAAACACTCTGCATTTTATCCTCACAGCACCCTTGTGACATGGGTTACATTGAGATATAGTGATCTTCATGGATCAATGGAGATCTGAACCTCAGCCCTGCTAGGCCAGATCAGACAGTGAAAGCAGTGCGACAATGGAACCACTGACCTAGTAGTGGTCATGGGTTCTCCCACACTGGAGACGTTCAAGATGCAGCTGGACATCCATCTTCCAGGGATGCTTTAATGTGGATTCCTGCATTGAGCAGGGGGTTGGACTCAATGGCCTTATAGGCCCCCTTCCAATTCTATGATTGTGACAACCTTGTGTCAAATCATTACAAATGTGGAATTCAAAAGCAGGAAATAGGGATCTAACTCGGGTTGTGAGTTACAACTCATCCAGTTTCCAATCCATGCCCACCTAGCTCCCTTTGAGGGATAATATTTTTGCAGTAATTTGGCTGAGAGGACCAAAGCATTAACGTAGGGTGAGAGAAGATTAGTTAGAATTTTCCCAACATAAAACCACATAAGTTCACTTAACCAAATGGATATGTAACCAACATGGAGTTTCAAGCCTTAGCTAGACCTAAGATTTATCTCGGGATCGTCCCAGGGTCATCCATGCCTGCTCCCGGGATCTCCTGTGTGTCATTTACATGAACAGGGATGACCCCGGGACGATCCCGGGATAAACCTTAGGTCTAGCTAAGGTCTCAGTCAAGAAAATAAACATTTAAAAATGTTGGTTTGAACTTCTAATACTTATCCTAAATGACCCTAGATGACATTAAAGAAAGGCAGGCTATAGCTTACATTGTTCCAGGGGCAGATCTACACCCTGTGTCAAATCATTACGAATGTGGAATAAAAAGCAGGTAATAACAGCAGTATATGGAATGTGGATTGGGCCCCAACAGTAATCAGTATCGCTATAAAGCAATAGTGTAGATCTAGTCTAGTACAGACTGCTATCTGGGACTGGGCATTGTGGTCATATTAGACCGGTTCTCCATCAACTGCACCGGCTCCAAGTCTATTCTTGGACACCATTCAAAGTGCAGGTTTTCACCTTTGCATCCTTTCATGTCTTGGGACTTGGTCCACCTATTTCCATGTGTGCTTATCCATGCAGTAAGGTAGAGGTGCAGAATCTCAGGCCTGGGGACCACAACTGGCCCTCTGAAGGTCCCAATCTGCCCCTCCTGGGTTTCCCAGAAGGCCTCACCACTTTCCTCCAAATATTGGTTGGCGGCTTCCTCGCTGTTGTGTAGTTTTTCCGTATTCTAAAAAATTGAAATCTCTTTCCTAAGGCTTAGTTACTGGCAGGAAGAGCTTTTTGCTAAAATGTGGTGGTATTTTTGGTTTTTGCCCCCATCCCTTTGCTTTCAGCCTTGCCATGATTAGAATGTGCCCCCTGAGAGTTTTTCTGAAATGAAGGTTCTGTACCCCTGCACTAAGGTCTACAGTTGAGTCCCTCTTCCATGTTCCTTTAATATCCAAGGTGTGACAGGTAGCTACAGGAGAAAAGGACATCTCAGTGGTAGTGGTAAGTTGTGGAATGCTCTCCCTAGGACCTACATTGATTTCAGTTCCGAAGTACTTAAAAATGTATTGAAAAATCCAAGGCCTGTAATGATGCATAAATGGCCCCTTTATTATTATTATTATTATTATTATTTATTTATTTATTTATTTATTTATATAGCACCATCAATGTACATGGTGCTGTACAGAGTAAAACAGTAAATAGCAAGACCCTGCCGCATAGGCTTACATTCTAATAAAATCATAATAAAACAATAAGGAGGGGAAGATAATGCAAACAGGCACAGGGTAGGGTAAACAGGCACTGGGTAGGGTAACAGGCACTGGGTAGGGTATGGCCACCATTTAAGCAACATTCCCTTCCCGGAAATGCTTGAGCCATTGTTGCGCAAAATGTTGGCTCGGTAATGGACAGGCAATTTCATAGGGCTCTCGCCAAGCCATGGGGTCCTTGATGAGTGGATCATCATAACCTCATGGCTCAGCAAATAGGGTCCAGGAGGTCTGGCATGGGGAATCCATTGGATTACAACACCACAACACCATGGACTGTCAAGACATCCCTACTGACATTGATTCATATAAATCCCAGTTTGTTTGTTTTAACTTGAATTAAGTGTTGTTTTCCCTAATCCAATGTTTGCTTTATCTACTACTTCTTTTGTCTATTGTGTATTTTTGATTTTGTTGTTTTGACTGGCATTCTTAAAAGATCAAGAGAATGAATAAGTTTATTACGGTATAACAACCAGCACTCCAATCAAACACCATACAATTTGACACATTACATTGCGTTACAGATACAAAATGTGCATATGTTATTTATGTCTCGCCTCTTGACGGCGTTAGATGGCTGCAGCACAAAATCTGGCCACTTTCACAGTAACTTGGGCATTCGAGCCTGACAGAAGGAAATATAAACAAAATGTGTCCGTTCTGCCCAGGAATTTTTTTATTAGTGGTGTTATTTAAGAAACTCTGAGGTCTTTATATAGGTGGCAGTAAAATAAAACATGGACTGTTGTCTCAACATCCCCCGACCCACATGGACATAGTCATTCGCTGTAAGGAATTTTTAAAAATCTGCCCTCCAGCAATGCTGAGGGTAAAATATTAAACCTGGCTAATGTAAAAGCTCTTCTGAGCCTCGGAACGGTCAAGTTTATCAGATACGTGGCAAGTACAGGAGGACCACTATTTTCCCTGAACCCCGGGTATAGGGTAGCTCGACTCAGTTGATCTTGTAGATTGATGTCTTAAATCCTTTGGGCAATATCCATTTTTGCTTTCTCGTATCCTCTTAAAAGATCAATCCAACTAAGTGGGAAACCCCCGAACGCCTTTTATTTGTGGTGCTTTAGTCCTCAAATGGAACAGTTCCAATACCTTTTGGACCACAATTAGGCCTTTCTTCAGGGAAACCTTTAGAACGAAGCACATAATTTATATTATAGAATTTTAACATGGCCTTGAAGATGGACCTGCACATAGTCCAAAATATGTTAGGACTCTTTATTTTTATGGAGCAATACATTGCTTTTCCATAGCCCATTGCTTTTCACTTACTGGCAGTCTTACAATCTGCCCTGGAAACAAGGTGAACAGTGAAACAAACAGGACTATAATAAATAAAACAAAAGGAATTGTTGCCACTGTTTTCTAAACAAATTAATCAAAGACCAAACCCAAAAATCAATACTTCAGTGTATCTTTTTTCAAGGTCTTCCGTCAAACACTGCTGTAGTAGAAGCAATGAAATGACAGAACCCCTTTCCATATTTCTATTTTGGTATGAAACTATTCATATTATCAGCTTCTACCAGCAACTGTTCTTTGGTTGTGTTCGTTGAGGATTTGCATTTCATACTGTAAGTCGTGCCTAAGAATGATAACGTTTTGACTTGATAATATGGAAAGCTACATCTGTGCATAGTAACAGCTCTGTTAGGAGAATACTCAAAAAATCTGTAATTTAAGGATGTCATTTCGAAGTCAAAAGAAGGCTTCAATGTCAATTCTTCTGATGGCATTTGGATAGAATCCAAATAATATGCTTTAAAAAAAATCAGTGAGGTGATAGTAATAAGAGGTTTTTGCATTCTGCAGGCATCCCAGACTCTTGAGAAATAGAAAATGTCTCCATCCCCTATTGCAATTGGATTTAAAAATAATTTACATCCTTAGGAGAACCCCAGGATTAACTTGTTTGGGTTATTGAAGATATGGATGGGCAAACAAGCAATGTTTGAGATCTTTAGGATTCTCTGAACATCATCTCAACATGTGTCTCGTACCCAATTCCCATTCGCATTTGCTGCTTGCTTTGCACAAACGAAAAACTTGCACAAATCAAGGAGTCACCAAACAGGAGATTTGTGCAAATCTCTCCAAATTTCTACATTTTTTCTCCATTTGAATCGTGGGGCCGATTCAACCTTCAGAGGAAATTTGCACAAATTATTAAATTTGCACAAATTCAACTTAGAATCAGGAACGAGATGAACATAAGCATATGTTCAATTTGCAAATATTTTTGATGAAGTGCTTGTGTTCATATTCAAAACTTTGAGCAGGGCCTGTTTGCGTGTTTCACAGGCAAAATCAAAATGCTCACATGAAATCCCTTTGGAAAAGATAAATAAATTCTGCCACAACCCCTGCCAATGGTGAGCCCTACATGTGAGAAACTGTGGGAGAATTTCTCCTTCCCCTGGAGATATTTGGTGAAATCCCCCACATTTTTTCAACAATAGGATGGAAAATTTTGCATGGGTATTTGTGCACAGCTCTAGTTGTGTTGTTGTTGAATCAGGATTTATCCTGTTTGCATGTTCTAGACTAAATATAAACTCGAGCGCCATTTTCAGTTGAAAACAGTACAATTCTATGCTTGTGATATGATTTGTGGACCCCAGAAATGCACTTGATAACATCTGCATATTTGAAAAAATCTACATTAAAAATGTATGCTTTTGAAAAATGTGCACAAGTATGTTTAATCAATGGGAGAATAATGCATATATTTCAAAGAATTACAAAACAACTGTGTACGTTTGGAAAAGTTATGCATGAAAATGTGCATACAGTTCAATGTGGAAGAAGAAAACAAGCTCACAATCCAATATGGACTCAAGTCAAAAGGAGCTTTATTCATTTATTTATTTATTTATTTATTTTATTAAACTTATATACCACCCCCATAGCCAGGGCTCTCTGGGCAGTTTACAGAAATTCTAAAATTGAGTTGAAAACAAGTATACAAAATTTAAAATTTTAAAACACAGAACATACACACATAAAGCATTAAAAACTGTTAAAAAAAACTAAACATGTGGGTGATTAAGATGTGCTGCCATATGCCTGGGCAAAGAGGAAAGTCTTAACCTGGCGCTGGAAAGATAGCAGCGTTGGCGCCAGGCGAGCCTCGTCAGGGAGATCATTCTATAGTTGAGATAGTTTGAGATGGGAGCTCAAGTTGAATGGATTCCCACATCCCTATAAAACATCTTCTCAAACCCACCACATCTCCTGAAGAGTGAGCAGCTAAGACTTCAGGTACCCCTGTCAAAGGAAATGAGGTGGGTGGCTACCAGGAAGAGGGCCTTTTCTGCTGTGGCACCCCAGCTGTGGAATGCGCTAAAGAGGTTTGACTACATTGTACTTCTTTTGGTGCCAGGTGAATATTACACACACACACACACACACACACCAGTATTTTAACATTTTAACATCCTAGCCATTTAGCTCTGCTCCCTTAAATCTATATTTTAAATCTCCCCATTGCTGCTGGGTTTTATTCTGGTTGGACTTTCATATTGTGGTTTTAAGCTTCCATATTTTATATTTTATGCTGTATGTTTAATTTTTCTGAACTGTCCAGACAGCTTTGGCTATTGGGTGGTATGGAGAAATGAAATGAAATAAGATGGTTCATCCTTCTGATGATCTAGGGTGACCATATGAAAAAGAGGACAGATCTACTGTATCTTTAACAGTTATATTGAAAAAGAAATTTCAGCAGGTGTCATTTGTCTATATGGGGAACCTGGTGAAATTTCCTCTTCATCACAATAGTTAAAGCTGCAAGAGCTGTACTAGGGTGACCAGATTTAAAAGAGGGCAGGGCACCTGCAGCTTTAACTGTTGCGATGAAGAGGAAATTACGCCAGGTTCTTCATATATACAAATGACACCTGCTGAAATTCCCTGTTCAATACAACTGTTAAAGGTACAGGAGCATATAAAACATTGCTCCAACATTAAAAACAATGTAATGCCATAACTACAAACAAATAGGGCAGCACATTCACTCAGAGAAGGCCTGGGTAAATAAATGGGTCTTCAATTGGTGGCTCTAGCTTGCTACAGTTAGTGAATATTAGGTGTGTGTGAATCCATAAGGTGGGTGCCACCACAGAGAAGGCACACTTCCTGTTTGCTGAGAGTTGACAAGCCGTGGTATGGCAGCCAGGCCTCCTCTGATTATCTTAATCATTGTACAGGTCAGTATTGAGGAAGGCTACCCATGTCAGGGTAGCCTGCCCTCTTTTAAATCTGGTAACTCTAGCATAGCTCCTGCAGCTTTAACTGTGGTGATGAAGAGGGAATTTCACCGGGTTCTCCATATATACAAAGGACACCTGCTGAAATTCCCTTTTCTATGCAACTGTTAAAGATACAGGTGCCCTGTCCTCCTTTTCATATGGTCACCCTATTCTGATGAAAGGGCTAGCTCTACTTTTTCAGGAAAGATACCAAGGAAGACAGGTCAAGAGAAATTCCTCTGTGAATATCTTCTTCAAGCATTCTCTGCTACAAGCACTACAATTACCCAGTTACTTTACTATCAAACAGCAGAACCCAACCAGGGAGCTGACAACCATCACTTCAGGAGCCAATTTCTTAAACTAAGCATGTGGCTTCAGTCTAAGAAAGCTAGCTAATTGGCAATTTTTAGTGGCCAGTTCACTTCTATTGAGCAGGTATAAATTCAGGTAACACCCATTCATTCAAAGATGTGACTTAAAAAAAATTGAATTTTTATTCTAAATTGTGCCAATTGATTGTTGTTTAAAAAATGAAGCTTCCAATTAAAATTTCCTAAACACGTTAAATCCACTTCAGCAACACCATTTCTGCAGTATGCCACAAAGCTTTTAGATGATGCACCCATAGCTGTTATCACAGAACGTTCTGCAAATGTAAATAAATGTACTAAGCAGATGAACAGGGTAGGAGAGGAGGAAGGCACAAAACGATGCCACTTGTGAAAAATCCAAGAACAGTCAAGAAATTGATTTGGATTTTAATGGCAGATGCTGCCATTATTTAAATTAGCATAGAAAGAGATAATTGTATTGCTGACAACCAAAGAAAAAAGTTTGTTATACAGTTTCTCCATTTTAGATGCAGGGAGATGCAGAAGTCTGTAGAGCCCCATAGAATAATCTAGGGACATTGGGGAAATTTGCAATGGAATCAAATGAGTTTGGATTTTTGTGAGTATGGCCCTTGGATTCTGCATCGGATGGGCTTTTCCTGAATCATGAAGATTTCTTTTTACATTTTTGCTGCTTTTTTACTTTCCAGAATGTTATGCAAATTGAGTCATTGTAAAATGTGTAAAATAATAATAATAATAAAAAAATACCTGGCTGAAATGGTACATTTCCACCCCCACCCCCATGCTAAAGCATGGAAATGAACATTGGGGGGAGGGGGATTTCTGCATTTTGGAGGGGATTTTCACAAGTGCAATATAGCACATTTGGGGAGGGGGGAATCTGATTCTGTCAATGAGAGAAAGAGAACAACAGGCACCTGACAGTCTGCGAAACACAGGCGGAATGGATTTTACAATAATCTAGAATGTTTGATAGGTTGCACTGTGGATTATTCCTACTCAACGTTCCAGCTAGCCAGCCATACCTCTTTCTGGACACTCCATTCCACCCAACCACCCAGGGTTGGCCCTACCATTAAGGAGAGTGATGAAGCTGCTACAGGTGGCAGATGCTAGGGCTGCAAGATGTTGGAAAATAGAGGCTGGGTGAACACACCTGTGCATGCCTCAGCAGGTGCTCGCCCCATAACCACTGCCATTCGCCCTCACTCACTGGGCCTCAGCCTTTTCTGAGGCTCTGCTTGGCCTGGTGAGCACTCAGCAGCTACCTGCCCTTCCAATGAAATTGTGCGCACACACACACACCTGCATTAATGGCACTTATTTATTTTAATACAAGAAGAGCCCTGCTGGAAAAGGGGCCATATGGTGGCCAGCCAGTTGCTTCCTGGTGTAAAATAAAGAAACATCCAGAAAGAAAGAAAGAAAGAAAGAAAGAAAGAAAGAAAGAAAGAAAGAAAGAAAGGCCATTCCATTGCCTGCAGAAGTATCAGCAGTGTAAAACTTCTACCAATGGGTGCTACAGCTATAAAAGTCCTCCGTCTAAAAAGGGTACAAGTTAGCAGTTGTCATGGTACAGTGAGAATGGATGCAGTTGGTAATGTTTTCCCATCTTCGTTAAACCATTGATTAATCTGTCCCACTTTACATTAGTGGATTATTATTATTATTATTATTATTATAATAATAATAATAATAATAATAATAATAATAATATATCCTGCCACATACTGGATTCAAAGAGGGAGTAAAAGCAGATATAATTTCCGTTGGGAAAAATCACCTCGGCAGGATCTACACGACTGCTTTAAAATGGTTTATAACAGTAGTGACAGAGGCTGGGGACCAGGACACACTCCATATACAGTTTTCAAACCGTTTTCAAAGTGTTATGTCCTGCTTGGTGTAGATCTGGCATTGGTCTGGTATATTTCTCATTGTTTCAGTATATACACTTTTGACTAAAGAACCAACTATGTCCATTGTTGTCCCACCAGTATCATTACCTATGTGAAGAATGCAGGGAGGAAATAAATTAACAGAGCAGTCCTAAAATGGTGGTGGAAAATCTAAGGCACTACCAGGGCAGAAGTGGCAGGAGTATATAGGGATGGGGAAATGAATTTGTCATTTATTTTTGGCCTTGGTCTTTGTACTTAAACATTCCCCTGCAATTAATCTTAATGAGAGAGAACATAGCCATACTAGCTTTAGGGCTTGTGTGATTTTAGACCCTTTTTCTGAGGTGTGTCATGGAACAGGAGGGCTCTGGATTCAACATGCCCCTTTTAAACCCCGAACTACTGATGGAGGCAGTGACAGTGTAGGATGGATGGCAAATGAACTTCCCATTGCCATGATGGAGGGCTCTACAAGTGGACCCCTTTTTCCCACCTGTAGACCTCCTTCTCCACAACATCCAATGGTCCTTCAGTTGTCCTTCCCAAGCACTTGAACTGCTCCCTAAAACTTAAGTTACCAGATAAGTAATTTCAGAGTAATGTCAGTACGCAGAATACAAAGGGGCTTTATATTATACCATTAAGTTGCCCGTTGCAAAATTTAACAAAACTACTTGGCCATTTGCTTGAAGTGAACAAAGCCAACAACAAAACAGAAAAAAGCCTTTTCTAGAAACATTAACAGCTTCTACTTTACACCATCCTTTCTGAGCTACACTAACAAACACTGATATTTTTAATTAACTGCAAAATACATGCGGCATATATTTTGAAAGTTTCTTTTTGCTAAGGTATAAACACTTATGTTAACTTGCTTACTGTCCCACAATCTCATTAAAATGTGTTGCCCTATTTGTCCAAAACCTTCACACTGAATTTTCTATTCTACCACTGCCTCCTTCAAAGCAGCAGGGACCACCCCATCACACAGTGATGCATTCACACACACCGATCCATCCGGTCAGCCACCCACAGCTATCTTGAATAAGCCATGACAGGCAAGGTTTGAGAGAGCATGTGGTGGATCAAATAGATGCTAGCATCTTGTCCACATCCTCAGGCTCCAAAAATTGAAACTGATCCCACAAAATGGGATAAGATGATGCATTGGACACCTCAACAGATTCTGAATCAATAGCAGTGTTCAAGTCAGCATGAAGGTGAGTGATTTTGTCTTGCAAAATCATCACAGTGAGCCCTCAGGGGTTCTAGTATTGGATTGGGTGGGTTATTATTATTATTATTATTATTATTATTATTATTATTATTATTTATTTATTTATTTATATAGCACCATCAATGCACATGGTGCTGTACAGAGTAAAACAGTAAACAGCAAGGCCCTGCCGCATAGGCTTACATTCTAATAAAATCATAGTAAAGCAATAAGGAGGGGAAGAGAATGGAAACAGGCACTGGGTAGGGTAAACAGGCACAGGGTAGGGTAAAACTAACAGTATAACAGTATAACTAACAGTCTAAAGTCTGAGCAACATCAAGTTTTAAAAGCTTTAGGAAAAAGAAAAGTTTTTAGCTGAGCTTTAAAAGCTGTGATTGAAGTTATAGATCTCAAATGTTCTGGGAGAGCATTCCAGGCGTAAGGGGCAGCAGAAGAGAATGGACGAAGCCGAGCAAGGGAAGTAGAGGCCCTTGGGCAGGCGAGAAACATGGCATCAGAGGAGCGAAGAGCACGACCGGGGCAATAGTTTGAGATGAGAGAGGAGAGATAGGGCGGAGCTAGACCGTGGAAAGCTTTGAAGGTCAACAGGATAAGTTTATATTGGATTCTGAAGTGAATTGGAAGCCAATGAAGAGAAGTGGAGTAGCATGGTTAGAGCGGCGAGCCAAGAAGATGATCTTAGCAGCAGCGTGGTGGGTTAGATGTAAGTAATCCCCAAACCACTTAGAAAAGCTCAGCTGGACAAGGGTTGAGGATGCAATAGAGGCAACAAAGTAAGCCTTCTTTGCTGCCTTCACTGCCACACAGTAGGCATGATTATATGCTCTTATGATTATATGCTCTTCATGATGATTCTTATGCCACTTATGCACCAGTCATCTTCTGACCTGTTTCATTGTCTGGAGCTCCCCAGTAAACCAGGACATCTTCTGAGCTCCACAGTGTCGAAGACGGTGCTTAGGAGTTATTGTGTCAATGGCCCTTCACACCTCACCATTCCATAGGGTGACAAGGGCCTCTACAGAATCTCCAGCTCTGGCTACTGAAAATTCCCCCAGAGTATTCAGGAATTGCTCAGATTCCGTAAGACTTCAGGGGCAGACCATCTTAATAGGTCCCACCTCTGCAGGAAGGAACTGGCACCGTAAGACCAAATTTCATCAGGAAATGGTCTGACTATTTCCATCCCCCCGTATCCAGACCACACTCCTCACACCCTGAGGCAAAGACTAAGTCAAGGGTATGCCCTGTCCTTTATGTTGGGCCTGTGATGAACTGAGACAGCCCCATGGTTGTCATGGAGGACATAAAGTCCTGAGCTGGTCCTATTAAGGCAGCCTCAGTGTGAATCTTGAAATCTCCCAGGACCAAGGTCCTAGGATTTTCCAAGAACACCTCAGTCAACTTGGGTTATTTTTTTATTTGGAAAGCTGATGTTTGTAGAGTTTTCATTTTTTAAAAAAAAGCCCAAATAAATAAAGTCAAATTTGCATTATGTTGCCAAAACACATTTCAGTTTCCAGAGTGAGTTCTACAGCTTTTCAATATTCTCCATCAACAACAATGTGACGGGATGTGTAATTTCTTTCAGGGTTACACAAGGTAGAAACATCAGATGTTGTCAAGAAGTGCCCTAGGAAAGCAACACTTGACGCAGAGAATAGAACGCTTCCTGGAAATAATATGAAAACACACCAGCCTTGACTTACCTATGCGGTAAATATTAGCGATTTCATGGGGGGGGGGGGAACCCAACAACTACGCAACATTGTTCCAGGCCTTTTAAATTATCTATCTGTGGCATGTCAGATACACAGATTTATTTATTTATTTATTTATCGATTAAAAGTATTTGTATCCTGTTCTTTAGTAGCAGTTTACAGTAATCAACAATTGGACAGTCTGTGCTCTCAAACCCACAATCTAAAAAGACATGAGACACAAGGAAGGGATTAGGAAGGAAGAGGGGGTGGGATTGTGATGGCGATGCTTGATACAGTTGTCCAGGTAGATGGGTTTGTACTACATCTATTCTCTTCTTGACTGGCTTGTTCCTCTTTTCTTTCTCCTCTTCTTTGAGCTCAAGCCTAATCTGATTCTTCTATTATTCACTCAAGGCAAGATATTCTCTCAAATGCCCTTCTGAGAGCTAGATGGTGGCAGCTCACCAAATTGTCTGCAACAGGTATCTTTGGTACTTTTTAGAAAGGTTGGATTAGGAAGAAACATAGTTGGAAACACTGCACAATCCGTTAAATGTTTTGGCTGAAATAAATTGCATTGCATTGAGTGGGACATACTCAAAGTAAATATGCATAGGATTGCAATGAAATATTAGAAGTAAAATCAGTCTCCAGCATTGGCTGTGCAAAGTCTGGCACATTCTGGTCAAGAGGAGCGATGGGCAAATTTCATTTCCATTTCTGTTTCTCATCCCACCCACCCCCAAAGTCCATTTCCATTTCTCATTCCCCCCCCCCCCCCATTTCAAATGCAGTTCATCCTGAACATTGAGATTTTTTCCCCAGTGTTTGCATGGAATTTCACAAGTGTTTGCATCCACTTTTATCCTAAAACATGCATTTTTGTGTACATTTCTGAGTATTACATGTGCATTTTTTTATTTTTTTGCAAGGAGTTTTCCTAATGGGTGTCGATTTGCAAAGGAGTGGCCTGAAAGTGCAAAATTAGGTGAAATCTACAGATTTCTCTCCCATCCCAAGTTACGAATATGTCGATGGAGGAAACTATGACTCTTACCCCCCCCCCCAAATGAAGGAACCTTGCTAACTTTTTCATTGGTAAAAGAAAGAATCTGAATGAAAATGTGAAGCTGGAAGAATTTGCTTTTGTGTAATGAGAATATATATATATATATATATATATATATATATATATAATTTAAAGCATTTTTATAGCGCCACCTCACCATTTCTGGCATCGAGGCGCTTTACAATAATATATAAATATATATGAGATAAATAAATGCAACTATTGCCAACAGGGTGTTTTGTTTTCAAAAAACAATTCATTCAAAACATTTATATCCTGACTTTCTCTGCGGTGTCACTTGCTTTCTGGAATGTTCCTCTCTCTGTAGTATGACAGCATCAATACTCATTTGCTTTTGTGCCTTTTCCCCCCTCAGATGTTTCTGAAATCACTAAACAATGGATCTTACTGCCTTGGATTGTAAGTATTATTTTATGTTTATTTTTCATTTGTTGATGAACTGTTTCAAGAACTTGGATAGTAAGTAGTCTTCAAATATTATAATTCAAGGGTGGACAACTTGTGGCCTTCCAGATATTTTTCACCTACGACTTCAATCAGTCCCAGCCAACATAACCAATAGTGAGGAGTGATGGAAATTGAAGCCCAAAATATCTGGAGGTCCAGAAGATGACCAGCCATTGTTGTTGTTGTGTTGCTATTCCAAGGTGGCTACCAATCTACAGTCAACAAGTAACAATATGAAAAAGTAACCCCAAAAAGTCTAAACATAATCTTGGAAACAGCAGAATAAGATATAAATAGATACAAGGAAGTGCCATTTCTAACAAAGGCAAACAGCAATAAGATGACCACAGTGTCAGAATATAAGACCACAAGCAAGCTTAGGATGTTTTTTAATCCAAAGGCCTTCCTAAAAAGGAAGGTCCCTAGCCCTATGGCTGCAAGCCATTAAAGAGGAGGCAAGGCAGGCTTCCCTCAGGAAAGAGTAGCAGAGCTCAGGTGAACTACCAAGGAAGTCCTCCCCCTTAATCCCAACCAGATCTAGTCCAGGAGGCCATGACGTACACAAGACAACTATGTTATAGTTGTCCGTAGACAATTATAACAAGTGGATTGGCTTGTCTAGCAGAAGGATGTCCTATACTTTGGTGATTTCTAGCACCAGGGCTGTGTATTGCTAGTTTTCCAACAAGATTTGTGGGCATAAAAATTAGGGGGACCATTTCATCAAAATTATTAAAGAGAAGGAACTTCTCCCTAAGTTTTGGGGAGATGGAACTCATGGTTAGCAGTAGCACAGCTTCTTTCTTCTTTCCCTTTTTTCCTGTTGAGCAGTTTCTGCTGCAAGTAGCTACAACTACTGCTTAGACTTTACTACTGCTCCAAAGCTCTGGAACTCCCTTTCCCAGGGAGGCTAGGCTGGCTGCCTCTGTGCCACAGTTTCAGAGGCAGGCAAAAGCCTGTTTCAGCAGGCTTTGAGAATTACACTGGACCTATGTTAATGGATTGGATTCCCCCTTTTAATCTGTTACAGTTTTTTAAATGTTTTAACATGTTTTTAATTTTACTGTAGGTTTAATTCTATTTTGTAATTTATATTTATATGTTTTAATTGTGCATGTTTTAATCTTGTAAACCTCCATGAGTCCCAGTACTGGGAAAATGGCAGGATATAAATTATTATTATTATTATTATTATTATTATTATTATTATTATTGCTACATCCCAGTTTTGCATCCTCTGTGAAGCCCTTTACCTAGCATCATTTTGTGTTATTGTACAGTAGGTGGGGAAAATGGTGACCATTATTATTATTATTATTATTATTATTATTATTTATATAGCACCATCAATGTACATGGTGCTGTACAGAATAAAACAATAAATAGCAAGACCCTGCCGCATAGGCTTACATTCTAATAAAGTCATAATAAAACAATAAGGAGGGGAAGAGAATGCACCAAACAGGCAGTATAAAAGTCAGAACAAAATCAAGTTTTAAAAGCTTTAGGAAAAAGAAAAGTTTTTAGCTGAGCTTTAAAAGCTGCGATTAAACTTGTAGTTTTCAAATGTTCTGGAAGAGCGTTCCAGGCGTAAGGGCCAGCCAAAGAAAATGGACGAAGCCGAGCAAGGGAAGTAGAGACCCTTGGGCAGGTGAGAAACATGGCATCAGAGGAGCGAAGAGCACAAGCGGGGCAATAGTGTGAGATGAGAGAGGAAAGATAGGAAGGAGCTAGACTGTGAAAAGCTTTGTAGGTCAACAGGAGACAAAATAGTGGAGAACACACATAGAGAAACGCTGCAAAGTGGCCTTCTTTTCCTAGGGTGCTCTGCTCTTGTTTCTTGCTTTTATTGACCCTCTCCTCCATTCCAGTTCTCTGGGTTATTTACTCCAGACATCATTTGATATCTGATATTGTTTGGTGTCCTCCAAAGCCCTTGTGTACACCCTGACCTAAATCACTGCATCTCTTCTCTTCAGCCTGAATAAATCTTTCCCTTGACCTCACAGTAATAAATCCTTGGCTCTTTCATATCTCCGGTTCCTGCCCTCTCAACTCTTGGATTGACTTTTCTCATGTTTTCATCTCTGCTTAGAATTAACTTTTCTTTTCTTGATCAGCTTGTTAGAGGAGTGAGTGTGCAAAGTGCAAGGGGAAGATGGCCTGACTCACTTTTGTATGTAGCAATGTGAATTTGGCGCTAGAGAATATTGGAGCAAAACATTAATAGTTTATTGTGTCTTAGCAAGTTGCCATTATTTATTGATTGATTGATTTACTGCATTTCTATACCGCCCAATAGCCGGAGCTCTCTGGGTGGTTCACAAAAATTAAAAACATTCAAAGTATAAAACAACAGTATAAAACTATAATATAAAATACAATATAAAAGCTCAACCAGATAAAAACAGCAGCAATGCAAAATTACAAATTTAAAACACCGGTTAAAATTTATTTATAGACTGTTAAAATGCTGGGAGAATAAAAAGGTCTTCACCTGGCGTCTAAAGGCATATAATGTAGGTGCCAAGCGAACCTCCTTAGGGAGCTCATTCCACAGCCGGGGTGCCACAGCAGAGAAGGCCCTCCTCCTGGTAGCCACCTGCCTCACTTCCTTTGGCAGGGGCTCGTGGAGAAGGACCCCTGAGGATGACCTTAGGGTCCGGGCAGGTACATACAGGAGGAGGCGTTCCTTCAGATAGAAATTAAATTAAATTAATTTAATTTCAACATGGTGTTGAAATTAAATTAATTTATCGATTTCATTGCCATCAAATGTGGTGGTTACCATGGCTTTAAAAGAATATTAGAGGATAGACCAAATAATGGCTATTAGCCATGATAGGAAACAGAGCCTTCGGGTTCAGAAATGCCATTTTTTGTGTAACACTGTGTGCTTTAGTCCCCTGTAGTTTCCTGGAGGACAGCCCCCCCTTTCTTTGGACTTTGGCAGCTCTGGATGAAGGGGAATGAGAGACAGAGAGATGGAGGAGATTTCAAAGTGAGTAGAAGATGGGAGAGAGAACAGAGAGGGTGGAACAGTGACCCACCAAGAGAAGACTCTGGAGGTGAGAGCAACAGCCACCTTCTACCTTCTCAGAATAGAGCCTGAGGCCTACATCATAGACAGCGACTTTGAACACTCAACTGCCTAACTCAGGTATCAGATCCCATCCTCTCTTATTATGGTGCATAGAGACTTTCTTTAAAATTGAATACCCATCTGAGTTTTTCCCATTGCTTCCTCCCTCTTTCCCCCCACCCAATACATAAATTATCATTGTTGTTGATATCCTGTTCTATTAAAAAAAAAATGGTTGTTTCTCTTCTTCCCCTGACAGGAAATATGGGGACTGGTAAGCTGGAGACATTACACACTGGAGTTCTTCACTCTCAGCTATCCCACAACTAATTGAGCCCAGGTCCCATTATTTCCCTCCACCACAAGGTGTTGCCACTTGGAAAAGTGTGTTTACACTCTGAATTCTGGCTGAAGTGAGGTGAAGGCATATGGTGGGGTGCCATTGCTTTCACATTCTACTTGAAAATTTTTTACCTAGGGATGGGGGAATCAGGGATGTTCAAGCACACCACAGTTCTCTGAACTTTACTTTCAAGCTCAGCTTGGCTCACTCCCATGGTCATTTGCAACATGTTTTTTGTTTTGGTTTGGTTTGTTCATTCAAACTGGGAAAGTGTGACTTTCAGATGGGAAAAGTGTACATTTTTACCCCATCGACTCAAGCATGAAAATATGTGTGGGTTTTCCTATTTGTTTGTTTTTGGCAAATGTAAACATATTTTAAAAAGAGGGGGGAAAGCTCACTTTTTTTGAATGTGATCACAAGTTTAGGAATATGTGAACTTTTTTTTTAATGCACTCATGTTCACATTGAGGGTTGCAAACAGGGAAAGTTTGGAAGATTTGTGAACCAAAACATAATACTCACACATTCCTCTTAGAAACATCTGGCAGCCCACTGATAGAATCGGGCTGCTGAATTAGATGGATCTTTGGCCTGATCCAGTAGGACTCTCCTTATCTGTGCCCAACATGTATAATATATACTGTAGCACTATCTAGCCCCAGCATACATGTATGTATGCAGTGCGTGACATCCCGGGTGGAAGACGACATCACGCCCACCATTTTGGTGTTTTGTTTTGTTTTATCAGAAATAAGCATAGGAGTGCTCCAGTGACAAAGGTATTTTTAAAAAAACCTCCTGCTCCCCCCACCCCACCCCCGATGGGTACGGAGCTCCTGAGGAGCAATGTGCCCCAAGGCCAGCTCCTCACGGTTACTCTCGAGGAGCCGGGATGAAACCAGGATGGCAGCCCACACTTCCTGCAGCCTTGGGATCATCCTGAGACCACAGAAAAAGCAGGATTAAAGGCTATGCCGATATCCCAGGGCAAGGGAGGGATCATCCCTCCCTGCTCCCGGGATCTGCTGTGCATCATGTGGATGTACAGGGATGATCCCAGGATGATCCCCAGGATATCGAACCATCTAGGCATGTCCATAGCAGAGTAGGGTGCTGAATCCCTGATTATGCTTTGTCATTATGGCAGATAAATAACTGGGATCTGGAGCACCACTTCTGTTTGAAGCTTGACTGCTATTGCAGACACAATTCTTGAGAAAAGGGTGGATCTCACATATATCATACATCCCAGGATTTAGACCAGAAAGGGGTGTTTGTGAGTGTCTAGAGACAGCAGTATGAATACCAGGAAAAAAGTACTCCATTGATGGCAACCCTTCCATTTTTTCCTTGGTGATGGGTCTGGAGGTCTAGCCAAAGCATCTCCCAATACCCAGGAGCCAGACCTGCATCTTAAGAAGTTCCCTTTTGGTTTCCATTCAAGCAATGCTACTACTATTAAAACAAACAAATGAACAATAACTACAAAACACATTGATATTATGATTATTATTATTAGTAGTAGTAGTAGTAGTATCATGCCTTTTTCCCAAAACTGGGCCTCAAGGCAGCCTTACAAAATTTAAAACATATACATTATGTTAGGAAGCATAAGCTTGTTTCTCAACTAAATAAATAAATAAATATAAAAATAAACTAAGGATAGGGAAGGAATTCATTGGGTTTACATTTTTTGCATCGAGAAAAAAAATGTACAGAGATAGGTATATAACAGGGGAAATGATTACAAAATTCATAAAATACGGACATGTGAGGACAAAAATGCATGCATTCGGGAAAATGAGCTCAGAAGTGCCTTATATTAGGGGAAATGGCTTGTAAATTTGGAAAAGTGTACAAATATATGCATATTGGGAGAAACACACATGAAAATTATATGCAGCCTTTTAACCTTTTTTTTAAAGTCATGAACTGCTGCAGAGATGGGATGGCATGAATGTAATCTTGGGAAAATGACAAACGGAGTGGAATTGAATGTGACAGTTTCGTTCATCCCTACTCTAATCTGTGAGATACAATGACGCCATCTCCCATTCCAATATGAATTTAATGACCATCAGACATGTTGTAATTCTTGGCATGACTTCACTGCAAAATTATGTCCTGTTACGTTGCTGGGACTTATTAGTGATAAATCAAATGACACCTTAGACAACAGATAAAAAGGTGAACTTATCTTCTAAGAACATAAGAGGTGCCGTGGATCAGACCAAGGGTCCATCTAGTCCAGCACTCTGTTCACACAGTGGCCAACCAGCCATCGCCAGGGACCAACAAAGCAGGACATGGTGCAACAGCACCCTCCCACCCATGTTCCCCAGCAACTGGTGCACACAGGCTTACTGCCTCGGATACTGGAGAAAGCACACAATCATCGTCTTTTTAATTTATTTTTATAAGAACTAGCTGTACCTTTCGGCTGCTGTGTGATGATGACTGTACTCAGATGCCCTCTTCCTTGTTTGTTGCCGTTTGCCCAGGGAACACAAGCTTGCAGTACTTTTCATTGCTTTCCTCTTTTGTGTATTAAAAGGACAAACTTCCTCCCTCTGACACATGTATTGTCTGGCAGAACAAAAGATCTGCGATGGCAGGCCAGCCGCCATCTGCGGAGCATAAACAAATAAATGTGCTCACTTATCTGTCTGTCACTTTTATGAGTTGCTCCAAGAGGTGCATTACTCAAAGCTTTGCTACACCCTTTAGTTAAATCCCTGTCGGCATCTTATTACTGCTGCCGCCACCCTTCACCTTTGGAGTTGCTGCAGCTAGCTGCAGAATTAAAAGGTTCATTTCTAGGTCTTTCCTATGGATGCAATTGCTTCGGGGGCACCTAGCCAGCCTGGGAAGCTCACAGCAACTGGCGCATCACGGAGGTAGTGATTAATCTTCTCTCGGGCACACAGGTGACATTTCTATTGCAGAGATATAAACTAGTGTGGCTTGCAGGAAAGAGGCAGGTTCCTCTGCACAGATAGCATTTTACTTGGGCAGAACTCTGTGAGGAAGAGTCGTTTTTGCTAGTCACATTTAATGGCAATTGCCAAAGCTTGCCCTACATTGAAGGTGTGTGCTTATATAAACAGTCCTGCTGGAGGGGGGGAGGCTAAAGTTGTGCAAGCCCCATTGAAATGGGTGCAACAACCATGATTTTGCACCATTTCCATTCATTGCTGATGTGCTTGCCTGGGATGCATTCCGGCAGAGCTAAACCCAACATTTGAGAGCCGCTGTGAGGGTGCTCAATAATATCACAGAGGTAGGTCCATAGTGAGGGGCCGACTTCCAAAACGCATCCTATAAGGCTAAGGGTGTGATCCTATACATGGTCAGACAGAAACAAAAAGCCTACAAAAAAGCATTCCCCAGCCAGTTGGGAATTGTAGGACTTCTTTCCCCCATCTAAACATGCTTAGGGTTGTGCCTTAATCTTTGTTTTATCCTGTAGGGAGATGCCAAGCCATAAAAGGTCATTACTGAGGAAGGACCGAAGTTCAGTGGAAGACCACAGACTTTGCATGCAGAAGATCCCAAGTTTAGTTCTGGTGAAATGGATCAGGTTGTATGTGATGGGAAAGTCCTCGGCATGCTGACATTCTGTGGCTGTGTGGAAAGCTGCTGCCATTGAGAGTAGGGCTGTGCACCACCACCCTGAACCGCTTCGTGTCCCAATCTGGACCTTCAAGATTGGGCCCGAACCACTTCAGGTCGATCTGACCCTTCCCCGATCCGCTCCAGAACCGGATCGAGATTTGGCCCCCATTTTGCCCCCTTCCACACTTACTTGCCTCCATGGCAGACAGCAGAGGCCGGTAAGTGGGGGAGGGGGGACAAAATGGGGGCCGAATAGGTCCCCCTCCCCCCCTTATCTCGCTTTGCCATCCGCCGCTGCACGGACCGCAGCAGCAGCAGGCGGCAGAGTCAGGTAAGGGCCCCCCCACTCTCACTTACCTGGCACCACCGTCACCACATGGACAGTGGCGGCACCAGGTAAGCCCCCTCCCCCCCACTTACCTGGCTCCACTGCCACTGTTGCTGCACAGACAGCGGCAGTGGCGACACCAGGCAAGCCCCCCTCCCCCCACTTACCTGCGTCCACCATGGCCTCAGTTGAAACCGCCACCCGGACCATGACAGACTCAGGTAAGCCCCCCTCCCCCCTGCCCCCTTACCTGGCTCAGCTGCTGTCGCTGCACGGACTGTGGCGGCGAAGCCAGGTAAGCCCCCCTCCCCCCCCACTTACCTGTGTCCAGAGCTTCAGAGCTGTCTGAATTGCTTCGGACCATTCTGAACCGCTTCACGCCGATCTGGACCTCCCCCTATCCACTTTGGAACTGGGCTTCAGAGGTCTAGATCAGCCCGCTCCGCTTTGGATTCGGGGATCCAAAATGGAGCGGAGCACAGCCCTAATTGAGAGAAGCCAATATTGAGCTAGCTGAGCAAATAGTCTGCACTGATGTATGGCAGCTTCCACCTTACTTATGTCACGCTTCCTTCTGAACATGTGCGAAATACCATTTCCACCTGTCCATGTGGCCATTATTCTTCCCAGAATGCATTGGCTCTAAATATGCTGTCACCATTGTGGAAACTGTGTGTTGGTGTCACTGTGATGGGTGAACCAGCGTTGTGTGGGCTGTTTCATTTTGTTTTTATGTGATAGGGTGTTTGTTTTTATGTATGAAATACCAATGTGGGGATGTTCCATACAGGTAGCATGTTTCTTCATGGAAATGGTGTGTTGCCATACAACATTGTTGGGAAGGACATTGTGTTAATTTACATTATGCATTAGGAGACACATTCCATGCTGGAGTAATTGTTATATTTAGGAAGGCACATGGTGAAACTAAAGGCCTTGCACTGCTGCTAGACCCTTGCTAGTTGTGTGCTAGAACTTCACTATAAAATAGCAAGTGCCCATATTGATAGCTTACTAAGAAATGAATATAATGATGGGAACGATTCAAAAGAACATCAGAAGAACCATGCTGGATCAGACCAAGGGTCCATGGCCAACCAGCTGTCAAACAAGGACCAACAAAGCAGGACATGGTGCAACAGCACCCTCCCACCCATGTTCCCCAGCAACTGGTGCAATAGGCTTACTAGCACATAGCCAACAGGACTAGTAGCCATTGATAGCCCTCTCCAGGAATTTATCCAACCCCCTTTTAAAGCCATCCAAATTGGTGACCATCTGTACATCTTGTGGTAGTGAATTCCATAGCTTTGTAAAGTACTTCCTTTTATCTGTCCTGAAACTTACAACATTCAGTTTCATGGGATGACCCCGGGTTCTAGTCTTGGTCAGCATAGTGTAGCAAGTGTTCCTATTAGTAGCTTACTAAGAAATGGATCTAATAACAGAGACGTTCCCCTTCTGCTCTAATGCATGAGGATGATCATTAATTCTTTAATCCTAGATCACTTACCGGAGAGTAAGAACCACTGAATGCAATAAGAGTTCAGTACTTCTGAGTAGACATGGCTAGGATTTCTTTGTTAGAGATGAGAGTTAATTCAGATGATGAAAGACTTGAATGAACAGTTAAATTGTGGCATGATAATTTTATTGGTGTAATGGGCTTTTCTTAAATAATAAATCAAGTAAAATAAAATGCAGCATAACAGATCACTTGCAGAACTGAATCATGAATTTTTGGACTACATTGCATTTCTGGACAAGCCAAACATGTTGGAGGCTTCAAAATGTCTAGCAAAACAATTTAGTGGGGCATTAAGACCCATGGGAAATGTGCGCAAGACACACAATTTTGGATTCCTGGTTTTAAATATTTCATTGTCCAATAAATTGTAAATCAATATTCATAGAGCTCAGTAATTAAGGCAGGCATATATTTTGATTAAATTTAGTGAGCTGTAAATGTAGGATTTGTGAAATTTATTTATTTCATTTCTATACCACCCAATAGCTGAAGCTCTCTGGGCAGTTCACAAAATGATGCCATTTTTGGTCAGGTGACAGCATTTCTGTTGGTCTGGGCGGGTGGAGTTACAAAAATACCGTCAGAATAGGACCATTTTATTTTTCTGCCTGAGGCAAAACAGCAAATGCCACTCCTTCCACAAAGTCATGGTGTACACTGCTCAAGCCTGGCCATGTTATTTTGTCACCTGAGGCTGAAAATTGCACAAGTGCCTCTTCTTCTCCCCAGTAGTAAATACACAATAACAATAAGTTAAATCCTAACAATTTGGGGTCCTTTTACGATGCCTCAAATCAGCTGACTGAAGCAGCTACCTCACTCTGCCTCATGGGAGGGCTGGACCTTAAAAGTGGTACTGCTAGGAATGGCTGAGTCAACTAGGCATGACTGAATCAGTCTATTTCTGATGGTTTGTGTTCTGCATGTTTTCATTCAGAAGTCCGTTCCATGCCATTCCTGGCCTGACCTGCAAAACTCAAAATGTGGTCCAAATGAAGTTCTCAAGCATCCATAAGTTCAACAATCCCTCTCCAACTGGCAATCCTTGAATTATGGACTGGGAGTTTATAGATGATCACCAACTTACTCCCAAATAAAACTCTATTTGAACCCTATCTCTCACTTAGGGCCTTGCTAGACGAGGCCTTAGTGCGCTGTGAGGCCCGGTTTCCCTGCTGTGCGTCCAGATGACGCACAGGGGAATCCGGGGTCAGGCCGCGCTGAAGCCTCCCCTAACGCGCCATAAGCGAAGTCGCTTATGGCACGCCTGAGGCCAGGGCTGCGGAATGTCTAGCAAGGTCCGTGGCTTTTTGTAGCTACTCACTTACAAGTAGCCAGGGATAGCCACGGACTGGGCACAGCGCTCATACAAGCGCTGTGCCCATTGGGCCGGGGGGGATCCCGGGGGGGGGGGGAAGAGAGGGGCAGGGGGAAGGCCGGACCTGCCAGGAGAGAAGGGGGAAAGCCGGACATCGGGGATGGCATGGGGGCGAGGGAAGGACAGCCAGGGACGAGATGGGGGCGAAGGAAGGACAACCGGGGAGGGGATGGGGATGAGGGAAGGATAATTAAAAAAAAACCACCTACCTTCTCCGGAGTCTTCGGGGCGCACATGGCCCCTTTAACCAAAAAAAAAAAAAAAAATGGCCGACACTGCAGGGCTTCTGTAGTAGTCCCTGCGCATCGTCCGTGTAGGAGGTGGGGCGGCGCGCGCTAAAGTTAGTGCGACGTTGCCCCACCTCCCTGCCAGCTTATCCAGCATCGTCTAGCAAGGGCCTTAGTCTGCGGAAGACAAATCTCTGACCTATATGAAAAAAGCGTCATTGATTTCAATGAAGTTCTGAGAACTGAACTTCATCTCAATGGACATTCCATGAGTAAATGACACTAGGGCCATAGCTAGACCTAAGGTTTATCCCTGGATCGTCCAGGGGTCAAACCTGTTCACCTAGGTGACACACAGGGGAACCAGTGCTCAGGCAGGGGTGAACCCTGGATGATCCCAGGATAAATCTTAGGTCTAGCTGTGGCTTAGGAATCCCTCTTTATGTCTGTTGCTTATCACAGCCCTCCAACAGCTCATGATTCATAGAAAACATCAAAGCTTATTTCATTAACCATTGCAACTTACTGACTCATTATTTTCCTGATATATTTCCCATTGCAAATGCTCCGTATATGTCAACACAAATTAGATATTTAAAGCCAGTCATCCATTAAAGTGACCAAGATACTGTTGCTGCACAGTGACTGTATATCCAATGCATGGAGAAGCTAGATCCGAGGAAACAAACTCAGCCAGCAGGATGCAGAGCGACCTTGTCAACTTTGATATTGGTGTTATCTACCCCATTAGTTTCATATACACAAAAGAAGACAATATTGATGCTTTTTCTGGCTTCGCAGTGGGACACTAATTTACTTCTTTTGTGTGTCTGAAGGGTCATCCAGCCTTTAAGATCCTCATCCCATGACCAGATAGCTATTTTCTCTCTTACATAAGATGAATTCAGCAGGCCAACTGACCCTATCTTTAAAAGTGTTACCTGTGAAACACTTTTCAAAGTCCTTGCTGGTTGCTTAGGAGTAGCGCTATCACCATTTCTCCCCTCCATATACTCAGTGTAGATATAATTATTTTATGGATGGGGCATAAGTGTCTCAGGTAAGGAAGGATGAATCTGTCAATTGTGATTTCTCTCGATTACTCATTTTTTCAATCTTTGGTTTGCCCCAGGCCTAAAAGTCTTTTGTGTGTGAGTGTGTTTGTTTTTTAAAAATTAGCATGAAAATTACTGTGCATGCTTTGTGCATTTCTACTAATATGTCCATTTTTGTATTTATTTATTTATTTACTTATTTATTGCATTTTCTATACTGTCCAACAGCTCTCTGGGCTGTTTACAAAATTAAGACAATTCAAAGTATAAAACAGTAGTATAAAACCATAATATAAAATACAATATAAAAGCACAACCAAGATAAAAACAGCAGCAATGCAAAAATACAAATTTAAAACAGCAAAGTTAAAATTAATTTATAGACTGTTAAAATACTGGGAGAATAAAAAAATTAAAAGTACACAATTTTGCTTCCTATACACGTTTTTCAAGTATTTTTCCAGTGTAATGTATTTTAATATTACTTTCCCTAATATATACATTTTGGTGGGCTATTTAATATGCATATACCTTTTTTGATTGGAGAATTTTGTAATGGGAGAACTCCATTACAAAATGTTTAGATGTGAGAATTTCAAATGATGAACTGAGTTTTGATTCATGTATTTGTTAGAAACTGTGAAATTAGGTGAGTGTGAATTAAAATGTGAAAAAAAAAAAGATTTTCTTCTGCATCCCTTGGGATGGAATTGAAACATGCAAACAATACTGGTAAATTTCAGAGGGAAGCTATATACAACTAGTGATGGTTGAACTTTCCCCGAATGAGTGTCTTATTGACTAAGAAAATTATGAACTCACTCATGTAGCCTTGGATGAGAGTTCTCCCTCTAAGTGAACTCTCATTCCATGTAAATGAACTTTTGCACAGGTATGATATCAAAGTGTATCTGGGGAGCTGTAGTTTAGAGTTGTATAGTGGTTCTTTGGTGTCAGAGCTATGGTGGCAGTGGTGACAATGATAGATGCTGCTAAGGAGATGGGATGGTAACTAAGGGGGGCACTGCCAGAATGGCAGCACTAGTAAGAAGGAAAGAACCATAGTAGCCAAGGGAAGGGTCAATCAACTAATGCAGCACGTGCATAGGAATGGAATTGTTTGGATTAAAGACTGTGCATGCTCAAAAGGCCATGATCAATTCTGAACTTACAGTAAGGGTGAATTCAATAACTGCTGTCCCAGGATCATTCAAAATATGGACATTATAAATGGGCGAAGTTCGTACACTGAGCTGACAACTCATAAAATCCATCAGCATGACTACACACAACAAAATGGGACATAAGCTATGGATGCCAAACTCTGTGAAGGGATCTCTTACTACTTCCTGTTTCTATCTCTGAATGGAACACAAATTGCCCCAAGACATTTCTTAAGTCTTCAATCTTCAAAGCTCTTCTAAAATGTGCTTTCCACTTTTGAGTCTCATTGCTTCTGGGATGGATTTCCAAGCTAAGAAAATGAATGAAAGTGGAATCCTAATTCCATAAATCAATAATCAATGATTCTTGAAAGCACTAATAAGCTTATGACTTTAATGAAGTACAGGGATTGAGTAGCTTCTATCTGCACCTTCCGTGCTGTATGTACCAGTAAATTATTAAGGAGGCAAAGTCCATAAATCTTAATTGACTAAGAAAAGGTGAAGAATTTCTAGCAATGCCCTATAACTGACCCTTTCTTGAGATGGTTTTCAATCCCTGAACATGAAGCACAAAATGGCAATGCCCCCAAATACTGAAAACTGTACTTAACTTTGGTCATTCACTTTCCCTTTGCTTGGGAATTAATTATCTGGTTGGTATCTCTGCTACAGTTTGTGTACAGGTGCTATACAATCTATTCACAAAAGGACGACGGTGATTATTTCTTACAATACCTCCTGTCTCCTCCTGCTGTGCCATTAATAAAGGGTCTGAAAAGCTTTTTCTAAAGAGATTGTAAAACAACCTTCCATGTATGATTATTACACAGATTAAAGTTATAAAATGCTATTAATCCAGGTTCAGATGCTTGCTGTTTGTAAAAGCGCTTGGCAGTTTGCCAAGCAACCAGTCATAAACGCTACTATTTAATATCACTTCCCATCGCATTCCAGGGCTGTGGGTGTTTCCTCCCTGTCTTTCATTCCCCTTTAGGAATGTATCCTGTTATAATAGCCTTGGAGAGCATGAAATTAGAGGTGGGAATACAAAATGATGAAGAAACCCTGTTTGTGGTGTAGAATTAGAAGATGCATTGCAATTAAAGAATGCTATATTCTCCTCCTACCCACTCTGACTCCTACACCATAGCTGTTAATCCAGTAAGGAAGAATAGAAATCACTCATAGGGGTTGGTGTATTTACCAAACAGCTATTCTCAAAGCCCCTTTAGTAGGGACAAGCAATTCCCTGCTCTCTTAGAACAGCCTAGATGCATAATGTATAAGGTTATAGGGAGGGGGAAATGAGTATTCATGAGAGCGGCTTGGCTTTTGTCAAAAAGAGAACAGTGCGAAATTATGATGGAATAATTTTCATTTCTGCCACATTGTTTTTATAGTACATTCATGCCTGGGAATTGAAGGCTTTGGAGTTGGGTATACTGTAGAGGTTGCAGGGCCTAGTGCTAATTTGTTGTTGAAAGTGGCACAATGTACACCCCACCACCAAAATAAAAATAAAAAATACACTGGAAGATGGTTGTAGAACTCAAGTTGCTTAATCAGTGGCAGAATGCATGCTTCATATCTGAAAGGTCCTTCATTTGACCCCTGGCAACTCCACAGAGGGTTGTCTTGAATCTTGGAGAGTGCTGAGGCCCAACTTTGTATTACTGATGGATAAGCTTAGACAGTAACACAAATAACAGTGAGATCTTTTGTTGCTGTAAACTGAGTGACACAAACTGGCTTCTTAGGGCTCACAGGCAAATGTTTAGCAATTACAATCTTCATACATCAGAAAGCAAAGCCATTGACTAGTTGCTTAATTCAAGAAACAGTCTCAAGGCTAAAATCCATACATTGTCAGAAATCAAGTCCAACATTAGATCCCAAGTCAGGATTTCTATGGTAAAGATTTCAAAGTCAACAGAAGTCCAAAAGTCCAGTGAGATAGTTCAAATCACAGATCTCACAGTGCAGGAAACAAGGCCAAGAAGAGTCCAGCATTCATGTTAAGTTCAGGGAATTCAAGGCAGACAAAAATACACCTAGAGATGGTTGTAGAACTCCAGTTGAATCCTTTGTCCCTCCATTATTATTTTTTATGATGTTGTTAAAAGGGGGATAGCATATGGAGTGTTGTGGGGAAACAAATACATCATACAGTTGGCATAAGATGGTATCAACCAAGTCTGAGCTTCATAGTCCCTGTAGAAGACATTATGTTTGATGATGTTATGATGAGGTGGTAGAACTTTGGAAAGGCAAGTAGGCAGAAAGCAATAAAGCTTCTGAAAACTGCAAAGTAGATATTCTAAATAGAATGTCCCCCCTCCCTTTTCTCGGCCATCTTTAATCACTTCCCTGTCTACATACTGAAAGAAATGAAAATAAAAGGGAGCACGGTTCTTTTTCATTTGCAAACATTTTTACAAATCATCTCCCCTAGCGGCTTTGATCTGATCAAACATATGGGTGTTCTTAACAGCTGGCCTAATTTTCTCCATTACCTGCAAGAGCAAAGACATGGTAAAATCAGCAGCATATTGGAATTCCCTGGTACAATTATCAAAGAAAAATGATTTATTCAATGTTACATTTTATGCTTTATGTTGTTGTTGTTGTTGTTTTTAATGTAGATTAGATAGATGGATGAATATTAGAAACGTTTTTTTAAACTTTGGTTGAACCATTTGGGTTGCGATCCGATGCACACTTAACTGGGAGTATATCCTGTTGAATTAACTGGAGTTATTTCAGAATACAGGTGCATAGGATTCAATTGTTCAGTGGTAAGAGACTTGAAGCCCTGGATATTTAGCGCTTGTTTTTAATGTGCTTAAAAACAAACAACCTCTTCTGATTTGCACCCTGACAAATTCATCTGCAGAGATGAGACCAAACCAGACAGATTATAGACTTAAAAAAAAAATCGGAGAAGATTTGTTCTTTTAAATTGGTGACAATTTCAATGGACTCAGATTTGACAATCTGATCATGAACTATCTCCATTTCTCAACCAAAATTCATTGTAATAATGTGAAGCACACACACACACACACACACACAAGGATTTATAGCTCTAGTGTACATCATGGCCATGGCTAGACCAGGCCTATATTGCAGGATTGTCCCAGGATCATTCCTGTGCATCCAAATGACACACAGGGGATCCCGGGAGAAGGCAGGGATGACCCCTCCATTTGCCTGGGATAATCCTTAGGTCTAGGATTAGATAGGATCTTGGAAGATAGGAGGATAATTCAAATTTGTGTCCAAAAATCAAAATGCAGTTCATATAAAATGACACTAGTATAAAATACTTGGATTTGAAAAGATTACAATGATATTTGTTTATGCCATGTTTTCTAACTAATATGACGAGAATTAGAAAAACATGTATTTTCTAGAATGAGATCTAACTTAATTGAGTTTTATCACTGATGCTGGTTTTCCCTATGAAAGATGAGGGGAAGAATGCCAGACATTTCAGACAAAGTGTATTACATCCAACATGTTAAGAATATGCAAAAAGAAGAGAACAAACAAACATACCATCAGTTGCAAGGAAAGGCAAAGCAAAGAACTAGAAGGGTTCATGAGGCGTAAGATATTAGTTCATAATTACATGGGAATCCAAACAATTTTAAGATACCTTAATTAAAGACATAGCAATTTTTCCAGTAAATATGCACACAATTTCAAGGATTAAGTATCAAGAGTTCTATAATTGCATGTTGTGTGTCCAGCCTAATTTTTTCAGCTAATTTCAGTAGCTCATCTGATGTTTAGCCAACTGAGTGCAGTTTACTCTGCACTTCTCAAATTAGCTTGGATGTTACAGATCCCTGTGGTAAGGGAGACAGTGGGATAAAATTGTAACTAGGGATGTTAGAGCAATACACAACTGATTCAAATGTGTTCAGATTTCTATGCATCCTACCTGCAGATTAGAACATAAGAAGCACTATGCTGGATCAGTTCAAGGGTCCATCTAGCCCAGCACTCTCTTTACACAGTGGTCAACCAGCTGTCAGCCAGGGATGAACAAAGCAGGACATGGTGCAACAGCACCCTTCCACCCATGTTCCCCAGCAACTAGTGCATATAGACGTACCGCCTCAGATACTGGAGGTAGCATATTGCCATCAGCACTATTAGATTCTGTGGCAGTCGGGCTTTATTCCAAGCCAAATGGATTCTGTGGAGTTTCAGAACAGTTTTTCATTGGTGGGTGGGTGGGTGTTAATTTGCATTAGTGCTAACACACACCAGCACATTAGCGCATGCACATTAGTTCATGTGAATTAGCGCTCACACAAACATCACTAACAGAAATTGTGAACTTTGTTTGTTTCCATTTTGCATGACAGTGCATGTCTGTTTTCATGTGCATTTCTCCCAATGTTCACATTTTTATGCAAACCCTTGAACGGTAGGCATCCTTCTCCCTTTGATTGAGGTGCGTTGGTGCACATTTTTCAAAATTACGCATTTTCTTATGTGCATTTTCAAATGTATGTATGTTGTTGAACCCCTTTTTTGGGGAGGGATCTGCAGATCTCATTGCAGGCTCAGCAATGTAAAGACATCAACCCCAGATTGCATTCAGGTGCATGTTCAGTCTGGACGGTGCAAATTGGATCAGTCTCGATCAAAAATGAACTGTAATGAATTACTGATACATCCCTAATCATGACATTCCTTGTTACCTTCTAAAAGCCCTCTCTGCCACCCTGTCATTTGAGCATTGTGTTAATCAAAAGTTCTTTGGAGGATGCTAAGAGTTTCTGCATTTGATCATTCTCAAGTGACTAGAATTGTGAGAACAATATATTGGTCAGGAGGCAGGGGCAGTGAAATGTCTACTCAGTGCAGGTCTACTCAGAAAGTTGCAGCCATGAAGGAGGAGTCTTTAAACTTTATTTGTGGTCTCTCAAAACCTGAAAATATAACTCAGGAAAGAACATAGATTCCAAGTTTTTGAGTGATGCTTGGATACATATCAGGTAAAGTAGAACTTCAAACTCAAGGGAAGAATCCAGCAGAGACAGAGCTCTACAGTCTAGTGTGATATTTATTTATTTATTTATTTATTTATTTATTTATTTATTTATTTATTTATTTTGGTAGAGCTGATCCTTTGCTGTTAGTCCTTATGGAAAATCAACAGGAGAAAGGGTTGTGACTAGGGAGTCCAGATAGCAGGGAGGACCAAAGACTGGGACATATCTGCTTCCACTTGGATCACAAGGCCTAGCACTAATGAAAGTTTCTACCGGTCAGCCACCAACTCCACTTTGCAATGGGCAGGCCAGTAGGTTATAGCAGATGGCAATGGAGCATGAATAGACTGAACCCTGGGAGTGTGGTGCCAAATGTTGGGGTCAAGTAGAAAGGCTGGTTCGCTCCAAGAGGCTGTGTCTCTAAACAGATGGAGAAGTAACTCCTGGATACTCAGCTTCTGTCTTACAAGAGCAAGAGTGGGACAAGATGTGTATCTCCAGTGTAGCCCAGCATGGGGAAGAGGAAGGAGGGACAAGGGTGGCATAGGCTGCCATCCTATATCCACTTTCAGGGCCAGCACCAGGCTCAAACAAGCCCTCAGCATACTGCTGCTGAAGAGCCCCAACCATGGCTACCACCTGCCTTCGCCCAAGCCCCATGCCAACCTACCTGTTTGTGGCAGCCCCGGTCTACATGGAGTGGGTCAGAGGCAGCAGCCATCCAGCCAGCCAAGCCTGCAGGCCCTGTGCAATTTATTTATATTACTTACATTTCAGATGCTGCTGGGAGGGGGTGGGGAGAGCAATGTAAAGACTGCCCTGTGCTCTCAATGGCTGTGTCACCCCAAGGGCAACATCTTAGTGGTTCAGAATGCTGCTACTCAAATTGGAAGTTAAAAACAAAACAAAACCAAGTCTTTTTAAAATGGAGCACCGCACAGCCTGCAGGCTCGGTCATGGCACTTCCATTCACCAGGGATCATTTGGGATTATAGGGCTGTGTTTTTAATCACTTTGATCTGAAATGTACATATTTTAAAAGGCGGTTTCTTCCGCAGCAACTCGACTCTAAATTCTGTATTCTTCCTCCGCTCTCACGTCCTTCTCATCCCACGTTACGCTTCCTTTCCAGAAACAGCATCTATTCTTTATTTCTAACCCCTGATTCAGCCCAATCGGCCCTGGGGGAGGAAAACCCTGCATCTTAGAGGTGAATAGCTGAATACTAGCTTCCTCGCCTTCTGGGGGATGTTCCACGAGGAAGGACTATTGGGGAATGAGAAAAATTTGGCTGGTAAGATCATTTGTTGAATGACTTGCTCACCTCATCTGGAAGGTTTCAGAGGAAGTTCCCCAGTGAATGGAGTTACATGAATACATACCTGCAGGCTTGTAAGAGATAAGGCAAGGATGTGTAACTAGATGAGCAGAGAAGAACTTCAATGAGGTCCGATTAACACAGTAAGAGAAAGCAGAGGGCAAAATTGCTTTTCTCCAATGTAAGGCATATGCAGAGCAGGCAGAAAGAGCTGGAAGCTAAAAGGACATGAAGGCAGCTGCAATCTACTTGGCATTACATGAGTGTAGTGCCGTGAGAGGATCAGTATTCAGAAGTTCTCAGATTTTGGCAAGACTTCGGCTTCTCCAAGCAGCCGTATTTGGGATCTAAGGGGAGCTGGCTGTCAATACAAGTGGAACAGAACCAGGTGAGTCATCCAAAACTGACAGGGATCAGGTTCCAGAGCAGTAAGCAACTATCAAGAGGTAGCAATTGCATAGTCAAAGCCAGGCAGCAAACAGAGGAAAGGGTGTTGCTTGTGCAGTGTCTTCTCATGCAAGACAAGTTGCCAGACTAAAAAGGAACCTCTGAGTCTGGGGCCATAGCTAGACCTAAGGTTTATCCCTGGATTGTCCAGGGGTCAAACCTGTTCATCTAGGTGACACACAGGGGATCCAGTGCTCAGGCAGGGGTGAACCCTGGATGATCCCAGGATAAACCTTAGGTCTAGCTGTGGCCTGGGACTATGTAGGGCTTGGGGGAGAGGGAATGTGCTGACTGTTCAGGCAGGCTGGTGCTGCCGCCTAGATGAATTCCTGGGATTACCGAAACATAGTTTTCCAAGGTCATATTGGAATCAGGGTGCCAATGCTGCAGGGGATAAGGCACGGGAAGAATCGTGGGTTCAAGAGATTGCCAGGTGTCTTACTTGCTCCAGAAAGACAACTAGGGAAGAAAGAGGAAGATAAAGATATCCACATTTGGTTCTGTCCCAGGCAGAAGCAAGACAAAGTCAACTAGTGGTGAGATGCAGCCACCTGAGCCTGTGTAGATCTAAATTGGAGCTACCCAAAAATATTCAGCTAAGTTAAAATCCTCCCCACAAAAAATTGGTGATCCATTCACAGAAAATGGAGGGGGGACATGTTATTTGGAGGAAAGAACCACACCTTTCAGTTCATGACTAGGAAGAGGGACTCTTGCTGCTGCATACGGCACTAAAATACAGTTAAAGGACAGAGAGAATGTCCACCATACCACAAACAGTCCAGCTACCTTCAACATTTCAAAGAATGTTGCCCCCTAAAATTGCCCCCCTCCCAATTTCCAATCGAAACTTATCACTGATAAGTGTTTAGTCCAACTTTACAAGAAAACAAAGCCAGGATTAATTCAGCCTCCAGTGTCACACTGAGCTTACTGGGATCAGCTTGGATTGGAAAAGTGCAAAGTAAGGGCTGGCTGTTCTCCATAGCTGCTATGAGTGGGTGCAGTTTTGAAAATTGGTTCTCAGCATGTTAGAAATCCATACAACTCTACTCAAGACCAAGGTAAAAAAAAAAGAAAGAAGTGGCTGAACTTCTGAGGTCACCAAAGAATCTTGTGGCATTTGAAAGACTAAAGCATTGATTGTCGCATAAATATCATACTTTAGTCTTTAATGTGCAACAGGGCTATGCTGTTTTTTCTTGCAACAGTGAGCCATCCGGAGCAAGTAAAGATAAACAGACTGGAGCAGACATCATGATAGAAGTTTACTGAGAATCATCCAACCATGCAGAGGAACTGGATATAACCTTCTTCCAACAGATAATAAACACTTCTGAAAGAAATATTAGGACATTTACCACTTGGGAATACAAGATGGTATGGTCAATAGGTTATTGACCCATATTGTGGACAAATGCCTTTTTTTCAGTTGATGAAGTAGGAACTTACCTGCCATGGACTTGATTCTGACTGATTGGAAATAATTGACTGAAAATGCAGGAGATGGGAATATTTGCCATGAGCAAAAGCAAGAACCCTGGTTTTCACACCTGATCTGTACAGTATGCCAATATCTCAGAGCCTGTACTGTTCCCTAAAGACGTAAAATTGGGGCTGTCTTGGTGAGTTTGGTGATTAATATACAGGACCTGGATAAAAAAAGGAAAGAAATTCTTTCAAATCTCATGCCATTGACTTTCCTGTTCAACAATAGGTTCTCCCACATCATACCTGCAAATTTATGACACTTTTGCTCAGCTCTACAGTGGAGAAAGTCACCTTTAATAAGATGATCCACTAGAAGCAGAATTGTTCAATGCAAACTTCACTTTCCATCTTCCCAATAAAGCTAAGATGAGCTGGAGGTAAATTAATATAAGCAAGGAGAATGGAAGAATTCAGGTCAAAATAATAGATGAACATGTCAGAGGATATCTGGTATACTTCAGTGAACTCAAGTCATCAGGGGCTGAAGCAGTGAACCCAGAGATACTGAAGGACCTGTTTCAGACCTGGCTGTGAAAGAAGTTCAGACCACTGGTATTTCTCTTTGGTGGGCAACATGAGACCTAGGAAGAGCTGAACACTGGAGGAGATAATGTTTCACTACTTTCAAGAAGAAAGGGTTTATCTCTGCTATTCTCAAATGCTACTCCACAGTGGATGCTATCCCAGCTAAGCCCAGAGAGCTCCGCCTATTGGGCGGTACATAAATGTAATTAATTAATTAATTAATTAATAAGACCTGTTCCCATTTGGTAAGGGAGAGAAAGCTGAGCTAACTAAAGCTTAGATTAACTATAAAGCACCTTCCAGTTCTCAAGCTCCCTAGATGCCTGGGTTGTTGTTGTTTCACACATGAACACTTTTCTTACATAGTAACAGTTGACCTTACTACTATTAACCATAAACTTTCATCATCAAGTCACTGTCATCAAGCTGCTCCATGTGCTATACATAAGAACATAAAAAGAGCCATGTTTGATCAGACCAAGGGTCCATCTACTCCAGCACTCTGTTCACCCAATGGGCAACCAGCTGTTGATTAGGAACCCACAAGCAGAACATGGTGCAACAGCACCCTCCCACCCATGCGCCTCTGATACTGGAGACAGCAAAAAGCCATCAGGACTAGTAGCCATTGGTAGCCTTCTCCAGGAATTTATCCAGCCCCCCTTTTAAAGCCATCCAAATTGGTGGCCATCTGTACTTCTTGTGGTAGTGAATGCCATAGTTTAACTATGTGCTTTGTGAAGAAGTACTTCCTTTTATTTATCTTGAATCTTCCAACATTCAGTTTCATGGGATGACCCTGGGTTCTAGTAATGATAAAACTTCAGTCTAAGGTAGCAAGTGTTCCTATTAGTAGCTTACAAAGACATGGGTATAATAACAGAGACTTCATATGTCACATTTAGCTATGTGGTTTCTAAAACTACTTGTTCTAGCCATTTATGGTGGCAGTTCAGTATCCACCTTCCTACGAGTAAGATTCACTGTACTTATTTGCACTTACTTCTGAATATATGCACACATATATAAGATTGGACTATACATGCCTAAGATAGCTCCAGATGTATGGCTTCTGGGCCACCCACATAAGAACATAAGAAGAGCCATGCTGGATCAGACCTAGGGTCCATCTAGTCCAGCACTCTGTTCACACAGTGGCCAAACAGCTGTCAATCAGGAACCCACAAGCTGGACATGGATGCAACAGCTGTTGTTGTGTTATGGCCTGAGAGTGGGGATAACTTTCCATACTGGTGGACCCCTTCTTTATAAGGGTTGCCCCCCTGCCACTAGTCATGATGGCAGGGGGGCAACATACTGATACATCCTTGTCTGTCCAGCTGCTTCAGGTATTTCTGAGTCCTATTGACAAAGACCTTCCCTTCTGCCCAGCTTTAGGGGTGGAAATACTAAAAAGAAAGGTGCTTTGGATTTACTTGCCCTGAGAACAGAAACACAGAACTCAACAAAAAAACCTTGTGAAAACGTAAAGAACGCAAGTGGACATTTTGTAACCGCATGGTATTCAATGCGGGGGAACTGGTGTGGTCTGATTATACAATACCTTGTTGAGAAAGTGATGCCTCATGCTATTGCACTGTTGTGCAGTTAGGTTCAGGAGAAGTGTGTGCACACCATGGATAGGGTGACCATATGAAAAGGAGGACAGGGCTCCTGTATCTTTAACAGTTGCATAGAAAAAGGAATTTCAGTAGGTGTCATTTGTATGCATGTCGCACCTGGTGAAATTTCCTCTTCATCTCAACAGTTAAAGCTGCTGGAGCTATACTGCAGCTATACTGTGACCAGATTTAAAAAAGGGCAGGGCACCTGCAGCTTTAACTGTTGTGATGAAGAGGGAATTTCACCAGGTTCTCCATATATACAAATGACACCTGCTGAAATTCCCTTTAGAATACAACTGTTAAAGATACAGGAGCCCTGTCCTCCTTTTCATATGGTCACCCTAACCATGGATCCCTCACTGAATATGGTGACCATATGAAAAGGAGGACAGGGCTTCTGTATCTTTAACAGTTACATAGAAAAGGGAATTTCAGCAGGTGTCATTTGTACATATGGAGAACCTGGTGAAATTCCCTCTTCATCACCACAGTTAAAGCTGCAGGAGCTATACCAGAGTGACCAGATTTAAAAGAGGGCAGGACACCTGCAGCTTTAACTGTTGTGATGAGGAGGAAATTTCACCAGTTTCCCCATATGTACAAATGACACCTGCTGAAATTCCCTTTTCAATACAACTGTTAAAGATACAGGAGCCCTGTCCTCCTTTTCATATGGTCACCCTATCATGGAATTCTCTCCTGCCATATTAACACAGAAGAGCCTGAAATGACCTATAAAGAGAGTTTCTCTCTGAAGAAGCCTCTTTTCCATTTCTAACATAATTCCCAAAGAACCTTATTTGCTGGCAACATTTTTGTTGTTGTTGATGTTAAAGAAGATCCCTTCCCCTATGATATGCCAAAAAGTAAATGTGTGTGTGTTTTCTGCCACCAATCATGAGTAGAACTAGTCTCTTTCACTTCCACTAATGCTTTCTTCTGTAATTGTTCCACTTAAAATTTTTAATTTAGAAGACTTCCCCTGGTTTTATTCTTAAGATAAATATTATCACAGCAGTTATTTATAAATAGAGTTTCCAGCAGCCTTTTTAAAAGGCGCTCTGGTTTTGCATCTTTGCCATCCATGTTAATGAGCAATAACCCATTTAATTACTGTAGCACCATTCGTGTTAACCAATGCAAGTGTCTCTTTAAGGCGGCGGCCAGATTCATTCTAAGAACAGACAGTAAGTGCGTTAGGGAATGGAGAGCAACATAAAAGCAACTTAAAGCTATTACCATGTTTTCTATCATCACTCTCAGCTGTCTCTGATAGTCTGTGACATCTGCGACATCTGTCATGTAGGCTGGGGAAAAACAATCTCAGTCTCCTCTTTTAAGCAATGTTTTTTTCCTCACTGAAAAAATAATAATACTAAGTTGGGTGTTGAAGTGGAAATACCTGCCCAGCAATGGTTGGGTAAGATGTCCAACACCAAGGCATATCAGACATCTGTAATGGCCTAATCTACAAATAAAATTTAAGGATAATATGGATGTCTGATCTGCAAGAAATTCACATCATTTATCTATTTTATTTTATTTTATTTTTCTCAACATGGCAGGTGCAAAAACAATTCTTCTAGTTGCATTGTGATTATCCTTCATTCTCCTTTTCTAAAATTGTTAATCTCGTATAGATATAAACCTAAACTATATGTGGAGTTACAAATCATGAATGTTTTTTCAACATTTCTCGTAAAGGCTCCTCATTCTATTCAACAAAGGTAAAAAAAAAAAAAAACCTCCACACATTTGAGAATATAAGAAGTGCCTTGCTGGATCAGACCAAGGGTCCATCTGGTCCAGCACTCTGTTCACACAGTGGCCAGCCAGATGTTGACTAGGGATCAACAAAGCAGGACATGGTGCAACAGCACTCTCCCACCCATGTTCCCCAGCAACTGGTGAGTTCCCAAGCAACCTTATGTTTGTGCAGCTTGATATAAGCATTGAAGATATATGAACATATATGGACATCAAAAGCTGTCATATACTGGATTCTATACTGCTCAACTAATGTAGTAGATAGGTTATGAAAACTTGGGCCTGTTCAGACAACATGCTAAGCCATGGTTAGGCTCTAATCTTTTTACAGCAAATGGTTAGTGAGTGTGTTTAAATTGTAGATGTATAGCCACCATGGTTAGGAATGATTCACATGACACACTAAGTTCACATGACATGCTAAACAATAATGTTTAGCTCAAAGTGCTTAACCACCATGGTTTAGTGGATTGTCTGAACAGAGTCCTTCTTTCAAATATGGTAGGTTGGTTGTTATCACTGGGAGAAGTTCCAAGTGGTGTGTGTGTGTGCGCATGTGTGCACCTGATCCGCTTTCTACCTAGATTATAGGCCTCTCAAAATTCTTCACCTTATTTGTGGTCAGGGAAATTTGAGAGACAATTTCACCAAATTTCTCCAGGAGGAGGAGAAATTCTCAATAATATCTCACAGGTAGGGTTTCCCATTGGCGGGACTTGTAGCACAGATTCTTTCACCTCCTAAGTAAGGTAACCCCAGGAAACCCAACCCAAACCCATGAGAATGTCTCAGACCAAGAGGAAGATAGTTGGGCAATGGAAGGATGGTACATGAAACACATTAAACCTTGCCTGGCATAGCCTGGGCATGATGATGCTATACTGGAGGAGGGGGCAAGTGAGGCATGGAGGCTGACCAGTGGCGGCCTCCAATCACACCATGGTGGAGAGGGATCAAGTTTTAAATAGGTTTTTGCCCCTCCCCTCCTCCCTCTTGCAAAGTGGCTCCCTCCCTTCCCTGTAAACTGTATGGGCTTGCTGGTTGTCCTTTAATGGAGGCCAAGTAGGAATTTTTTGCTCATAATCTTTCATTGGTTATGAGTTTTTTCATCTACTTCATACCATAAGACAGAAAGGGGGTAATAAGTAGGTTGACTGGCGTTAATACAATTTAGTCACATTTATGGACTGTTAGGCATGGGCATCTTCACAAGCCTAAGGTCGGTGAGCATTTTCAGGCACCTGGCAGTGATTGGTAATGCCTAAGGCTCAACACCTACAAGTCTCATGGCCCAGGTGGTGAGATAAGGATTACCCTTGGGTCCAACCCAACTCACCTACTCAGAGCCCCACAGCCAGAGTTGGGGTGACACTGGAAGGCCTCCCTACCCCAAAAGGAGTAGTTAGGGGGTGGCGAAGTCATAACACCACTACCTGACCAAGAATGTCTTGCCTCTTAAATGATTGGCTGGATGTCATAATAAGAATGAAGGTGCCCGCTTAGGTTACCCTTCTACAAATCTATCAATTAGGGGTGTGCACGGACCCCCCCGCTCCACTTCTCTTCCAGATCTTCAATTTGTGGATCGGGCCGCTTCGCTCTGCCCCCGCTCCGCCTATGTCCACTCCGCTCCGCTGCGGAGCTCCGGATCCGGATCGGAGCTCCGTTTCCCCCCCCAGGCTTGCATTAAGCTAAAAAAGTATACAACTTTTTTTCTGTGAAAGTTAGAAACCTCAAGTTTGGCACCATGACACCTCATGGATGTATACACATGCATGCCAAGACTCAAGGCAATCCCATCATCCCCTGATTTTTGGGGAATTTATGAAAATCGGGCACTCCATTCATACCCCTTTCGATAGCTCCGTCAATTTGCACGTTAGAAACCTCAAACTCACCACCATGATAGCTTATCCAGGGATACACATGCACACCAAGACTCAAGGCAGTCCCATCATCCCCTGATTTTTGGAGAATTTATGAAAATCGGGCACCCCATTCACACCCCTTTCGATAGCTCCGTCAATTTGCACGTTAAAAACCTCAAACTCACCACCATGATAGCTTATCCAGGGATACACATGCACGCCAAGACTCAAGGCAGTCCTATCATCCCCTGATTTTTGGGGAATTTATGAAAATCGGGCACCCCATTTGCAGACGTGGACTGTTCTCTGACATTTGGACAGATAAGGAAAAGGGAAGTGGGCACACTCACAGATGCCATCTAGACCCACAATCATACCAAGGTACAAGGCAATCCCATCATCCCCTGATTTTTGGCGGAGCTTAAACTTGCAGACAGCTCAATGGGGCCATTTCAAAGGAAATCCCAAGATGCCATGAATTGGGGAGTAGAGATCAACCTAAATATGAATCTTCTTCCACACTTGAAAAATGGATTTGGAACATCCAAAAGTCTAATTGAGCGCAGGAAGGACTTCTCCCCTGAGTCAAAGCCAGACACAAACCATCCCTGCGAGGCGGGCAGGGGAGGAGGGAGGGAAGGCAGGCAGGCAGCAGACATTTCTGGGGGCATAAGGAAGTGAGCCAAGGATAAGCCAGTAATGCATATAAAATGGAATAAATAAATAAACAAACAAAGGAGGGGTGGAATTAAAAGCAGCAGTGTTGCTGAATAAACAACAAGAACTTTTTTAAAAAGACTATATCTGTCTTTTACCAGTAATAGGGGGGGTGGACGTGCCTAAAGGGGAAAGCATCTGCCAATTTGACTGGTCCTGTCTAGGTACCAGTCTTTTAAGAAGCAAACGCTCACTTCAACTCATGATAGGCATTGCTCCACTGGGTTACTCTTTGGACGGCTCCGATGGCACTCCAAGTACAGGAGAGTGAGGGCACGTCCACATGCCATAGGGGAGCTCATCCCCTTGCACCACATCTATTCAGTTGTTCCCCAAAGTTAGGGTGGGTAGCATTGCTGTGTTTTTTCTATCTCTTATTATTGGCTTAGTATATGATTTCAGGTTGTGTTTGTGCATTTGGTGGGGCTACTGTTTTAAAAAACACTGGGAAAAGTCCGTTCAGACTAAGAAAGAGAAGTTCCCAGAATCCCAAGTTACCCATTTTGCCTATCCCCTCCTCCAACTTTGGGATCATGTGAACATTACCGGGAGTTGACTCTGCCCCTCAGCAATCGAAAAGGTAATCTTTTTCCTGCCTTTACCCTACTTTTTAAAAAATTCTAGCAAGCGAACTGAACCACTCAGAGAGCTGAGAGTAGGCTCAAAATGACCCCCAGCCATGACTTTCTAAGCACAAGAAGTTTCAGAAAGATAGCTTCAAAAACAACACAGTTATCCCCTTTTCTTTTCCGCAATGCAATCCTATGGGCGAAATGTTTCAAAATGGCGATCGGATCAGTCCGCGGAAAGAGGATCGCTCCGAAAATGGGCGCTTCTCTTTGCCTTGCTTCTAGGGGTTTGCGGTCTGCTTCTACTCCGCCTCTGGGCAAGGCGGAGCAGGCCAATTCGCTTCTGATTCTCCGGTTCTAATTGGAGCGGAGCACATCCCTACTATCAATAAATGTGGTCCTGTTTAAAACCCAGTCTTGTGTCTCCCCTCGTTATTTCCCATGCTACACATTCCTGCAACAGAATTTCCATCCTATCTTGAGTTCCCATCACCCAGTACAGGCACTAAAAATGGTGGAGAGTGGAACAAGGGCCTTACCATATTTTTAATGTTATTATTTTAAAATCCCTCTCTGCTACTATGAAGACTGGAATCATGCCATACATTTTAGAAAAATCAGGGAACAACTATCTGGGTGCACAGAGGTTCATTAATGCCTTCATGTGGACTAATTTCGCATCCCAGTATAAATTAGCAATTTCTATGTTGTCTTTTCTTCAGGTACATTTAATAAAACACTGACTCTTATGATGCAGCATTTCTTTCTGTGACCTAGTTACCTGACTTGCTTTCCTGTAGTCCTTTGGTTCTTCCCAGGAGTCAAATATTTGTATTGCATAGTTACCAGAAATAGTTAGTATTTGCACTGCCAGCTATCCATTTTAGTTACATATGTTTGACAGCATAGCAGCAACGGCATGATAAATGCAGATTCTGAGCACAGTCTTTGGGGGAAGTTTACAAATGGATAGCATTTCTGTATTAAAAGAAGTCAATGTAAAGCTACAGGGCAAAATATCTGATGTCCAATGACCGAAGTGAAAGTGCTGGGCAAATTTGCTGATCAATTGAGATTAATCAACTGGCCACTGGCACAGACCCATCATTTTTAAAACGTATTGTTCCCATTTATTTCCCACTTAGGTGACTGTAAAAAAATCTAAATAAAGGCAAAGCAAAGCTATGGTAACTGGAAGAACATCCCAGGGACAATACACCATTTTGGATTGCCCCTTCCATTGCCATAGACACTCCTACAACATTGAGAGGGGGAATCATGGAATCATAGGCCCTTTCTACACCTAAGGATTATCCCAGGGAAATGGAGGGATCGTCCCTGCCTGCTCTCGGGATCCCCTGTGTGTCATTTGCCCCGGATGATCCCAGGACAATCCCAGGGAAAAAGGAAGGTGTAGAAATGGCCATAGAATCTGATTTTGGATTCTCTCCCTCCCCTTCCCTCTCCCTGCAAAGCCATAACAGAAAGAAGCACATAAGGAACTGTTTTCACAAGTAGAAGGAAAACTAATAAACAAGGTACAGACAGCCTCACTGAAAGACACACACACCCCATATTCACAATCAACTATGTCTCACACTTACTGAGGTTCTGCAGATTCCCCCTTTTAACCACAGGTCCTTATCAAAGGCCATTGCAGATTCTATCCTAACTTTCCCGATGTTCTTGTGGAAGACATAGAAGACAATGTTGGGAGGGAGAACCTCAGAGCCCCTAGTGTATGAAGAACAAGTCTGGCTCAGGTATTGGATCTCACTTCTTGTCTCCCTGTGGTAGCCATAGGCATTCTACAAAAGACTTCTGAAGAGGCACCAGAGACTAAAATGAGGTGGTGATCAACAGATTACACAAACTCAGATCTTTCTCTACCAACGGAGGACAGTGGTGCAGCATCAAAGACACAAACTGAGCAATGGACTAAACAGCAGAATGGGTAGTTTTGTGTACTTTAAAGGCCCTTGGTTTCCTTGGCTGTGCAGCTCCTCCTTCTGAAACTTTATTTTTCTGGTTTTGATTTACTAGATAATACCTGACTCTGTGTTTTTTTCCACCATTCACTTCCACTAGTAATCTCCGTATAATAATAATAATAGTTATTATTATTATTATTATTATTTATTTATTTATTTATTACCCGCCTCTCCATTTTGATCAAGGTGGGGAACAACAGTAAATGGTAAAATATGTAAAACTGAATTAAAACATAATATACTTTGTTAAAAAATCTTAAAAATCATTCTAGAAACATCTTAAAATTCCACTGGATAGGACTGCCGGAAGAGATCAGTCTTTATAGCTTTCTTGAATGCTAGTAGATTATTAAGTTGAGGAGTCTCCTCCAGCAGGCCATTCCGCAGTCTGGGAGCAGCAGAAGAGAAGGTCCTCTGGGTAACAACAGTTGTTAATCTAGATTTTGCTAGCTGAAGTAGATTTTTCCCAAAGGACCTGAGTGTGCAGGGTGGATTGTATGGGAGAAGGTGATCCTGCAGGTAGCCTGGGCCCAAACCATGTAGGGCTTTAAAGGTGATAACCAACACTTCGTACTTTGCTCGGAAACTAATTGGCAACCAGTGAAGAGATTTTAAAACTGGTGTAATGTGGTCACCCCTAGGTGTACCGTTGACCAGCCTGGCTGCCATATTTTGAACTAGTTGAAGTTTCCAGACTAGGCACAAAGGTAGTCCTATGTAGAGCAGAAGTCGAGCCTTGAAGTTACCAGTGCGTGCACTACCATCTTTAGGTTTTCTGACTCTAGGAAGGGGTGCAGCTGGAGTATCAGCCAAAGCTGATAGTAGGCACTCTTGGCTGCCGCATCTATCTGAGCTGTCATTTGGAGCGATGGATCCAGAAGCACCCCCAAGCTGCGAACACCATCTTTCAGGGGGAGTGTAACCCCATCCAGAACCGGTTGACATACCTCCAAACCCAGGCTGTGGCCTTCAACAGCAAGCACCTCCGTCTTGTCTGGATTCAGCTTCAGTTTGTTTTTCTTCATTGTTTTTCTTCATTACTGACTCTAAGCATTCTTTCAGAGGAGACACATTCTCCTTAGCTGACACTGTTGTCAAAGACATAGAGAAATATATTTGGGTGTCATCAGCATACTGATAGCACCCCACCCCATGCCTCCAGATGATCTCTCCCAGTGGTTTCACATAAATATTAAATAGCATTGGGGAAAGGATGGAACCACACAGCAGCTCCTTCTTTGAGGAGGAGCTATCCCCAAGCATCACCATCTGGAACCTGCCCGAGAGGTAGAACTGGAATCACAGAAGCACAGTGCCTGCGATTCCCAATCCCCTCTGGTGATCCAGAAGGATACCATGGTTGATGGTATCGAAAGCTGCTGAGAGGTCCAAAAGTACCAGCGCGGACACACTCCCCCTGTCAATACTCAGGCGTAGACCATCCACTAAGGTGACCATAGCTGTCTCAACTCTGTATCCTGCTCTGAAGCCAGTTTGAAATGGGTCTAGATAATCTGTGTCATCCAAAACTGCTTAGCATTGGTTTGCAACCGCCTTCTCGATCACTTTACCCAAAAATGGTAGATTTGATATTGGTCTATAGTTATTTAGATCCAGGGGATCCAGGGAGGGCTTTTTTAGAAGTGGCCATACCACCACCTCTTTTAAGCATGATGGAAAACTCCCCTCCCTGAGAGATGCATTGATAATATGTTATAATTGCAATCTTAACTGCATCTCCTCCCTGGGCGACCAGCCAAGAAGGGCAGAGATCGAGAGGTCAAGTCGTCTTCTTCACTCGTCCAAGCAGCTTTTTCATGTCCTCGGTACTCACCAACTGAAACTAATCCAGTGTAATCCTTCACGTAGAGTTGCTGGACTCTCCATTGTCAACTTCTGCTATAATGAGTGCATCTAAGTCTGCTCTTATTCCCATTCCTGTGTGATTTGAAAACATATCCACAGTTAAGATCACTGCCTAAAAAGATCTGAAAGGCATTAATCTGTAGATGCCAAGACACTTATCCAGACAGCCACATTTTTCATGGACATGTGTCTTCATGCCAACTGGAAGGTGGCAATTATTCAGAAAGTAGGTTTTCTGGATTTTTCTTTGGCCATAAAAGCAAAATGGGGAGGACCATAGCTCAGTGAGAAAGCTTGTGCTAATGTTATGAATTCTCATGTTCTGGATTGCACACCACAATGTACTTTTTTAAAATTTTGAACTCATTAAAATTAATGTGCATAGCATATAGAACATATGGCCACACAGAAATTATGTTCATCATGAACTGGAAATTGAGATGTGCAAATCAGCAAAACATGAGTTCGCCAAAATTCTTCAGATTCCGTCTTGAAGCTTGTTCTAACTCAAGCCTGTATTAGAATGCAAGCTTCTTCCTTTTCCGTATGAAAATCCATGCATATTTCCATGGCATTTTTCCTAATGTATGCTTCCAGCTTGCACATCTTTAAAGTGTATGCATTCTTTTCCCATTTTTATATCCATTCTTCAACTGTACACATTTTTTCACAGATTTTTTTCAGATACATGCATGCTATTGAATATATTTATTTGGGGGTGGGGCAGGGTCTGTGAACTACATTGAAAGCTCAGAAATGTACAGACTTTGACCACAGTGATCTTAACTCTGGATATGTTTTCAAATCACACAGGAATGGGAAGTACATAAGATGGACATTAGCAGTGGAAGTGAATGGGGGTGTAAACAGAGCCAGGTATTATGTAGTCCATTTTAGTCCATATTCAGTTTGGAAACTGTGAACTGGGTAAATCCTGAGCAAAAATGAATTGAAACCAATTTCTCATACATACCTAGTTTTCATTAGATGTTAACTGAATTTTAGTGGTAGGGATGACATGGGGGTGTCTGGTTGGGACTTGAAGCTCAGTGAATTCTCAGCAGGTTGGCCCCTGATCCCAGTCCATGGACCCTCACACTTGCCTGACTCAGTGCGTGCTGAGTCAGACAAGCATGCAGCTGTCCCTTCTTTTACTGAGCTGCCATTTTGCATAGAAAAGGTGGCTCAGGCTTTTTTGTAAATAGCCATTGTGCAAATGGTGGCGGTAAAGGGCTCATTTACACACCCTTGCAGATGTGATATGCCTGTAATGTCATGTGAACAGCCCCTTTACTGCCACCATTTGTGTAAATGATTACTTATGGAAAAGGCTGAGCCACCATTTTTATGCAAAATGGCAGCATGGCGAGGGAGCTGGCAGACAGGGACCGTCAGGTGACTTTGCATGCACAGAAAACAAGGTTGGACAGTTGGCAAGGGACTGGCGTATGGCGTGTGGCACAGACGGATTCATTGGAATTGTGTTTGTGTGCGTGTGAATTCTAATTGTTCTTGCAACTTTACCCAGGTCCTCAAGATTGGGGAGGTACTAAAACAAATAACACACTTTACTATGTTACTTAATTCTGAAAATATTTAGTTCACTCCACCCCCTGCCCTACGCCGTAGAGAAAGTGGAAAGGCCTGTTTTGTGTGTTCCTGCTAAATATATTTTTTCCTCCCTGCATCCAAAACAATCTCATGATATAAATAGTTAAGTATTTTGTTTTCCATTTCAATTACCTCCTGAAGCTTTTAGTGCCTCCAATAAGTATGGGAAGGATGAATCGGCATAAATAAAATTCTCACTTTGAGCTGTGTGATCACCAACTCCATTTCCCCTGAGCAAACTAGCTTTCAGGCTGCTAACGTTTGATTGCGTACTTCAATCTCCCTGGCTGAAATCTACAGGAGAAGCAGGATTGGGGCCATCACATCCATTCACTATTCTGTTAGCTTTCTAGTAACGTTTGGCAGATGTCTCCCTGGGGAACCCAGCGTTCCAAATGGTAAGAGCTTTCAGGGCTCTGATTAAGATTAATAACCTTGTGAGCACACATTTTCACACAGTGGCTTTATTTTAGACAGACATAACCAAACGTGCCTTTACAGAGCTCTTATTCTGTCTACAATGCTTATTTTACCCCTAGCACAAACAAATTGGAAATGCACAGATATATCCTCATCTTTGCAGGCAAAAACAAATGTATCAAGGCACCAAGCAGCATTTTTTTCATTGTTCTTCTGACCCCCCCCCCAAAAAAAGTAGTTTCATTTATTAAATATATTTCTAGCATCTTTATGTAAATTGCATACTCTGTGTACACACTATCAGCAGAATACGACTATGGAACGAAACCTCATCTTTGGCATTAATTTGCTTGATATTTATCTCATCTAATATGTAAATTAAGATGCTGCAGCAGTCATTAGCATGAGCTAATGTTTCCTTTAAGCTAAGTGAAATCTCTAGCCAGTGCAGGGTGGAAGAAATAACTGTACTCATCTCTGACGCTAATGATTGTCTTATCGGCATATCCCGTCTTATGAATTGGGAAGTTAGCCCATAAAAAGTAGGCAGACATGTGCGTAAAGGAAAAGTTTAGAAGAAACACTCTGCTGGTTATACACCATCTTTTTTTCTATTAATGCACAAGGGTAGAAGTTGGTTTGGAATTACCAGTTAGACAATTATTATTATTATTATTATTATTATTATTATTATTATTATTATTAGCATTTTCTTGGTGGGGTGGGGGGAAGATACCATGAAACAAGCATTTTATTTTAAAAAAGTTAAAATAGGCATTGTGAACAATCATGAAAAGAGGAAATAGCTGGCCCTACAAGTAAAATACCTAAAGGCACAATCCTATGCATGTTTAGACAGGTAAAACCCTACATCTACCAGCATTTCCTAGCCAGCATGGATAACTAGGGAATACTGGTAACTGTGGGTTGCTGCTGCTGTTTTCAGTCTAAACATAGATAGGATTGCACCCTTAGAAGCAATGGGTTTGCTCCAAATTTAATCTTACTTACTAAGTTACTAACCTAACTCCAATTAATTTCAATAAGTACACCCTAAGCTACAGAGGGACGGGTGGTATTCACAATCACAAATGTAAGCAAGTGAGCCCCCCCTTTTTCCCCCTCCTTTTTTTTCTGAGAAATGTTTGGAAATGCCTGAATTGCAATCACATTGAGGGGAGACATGATAGCACTCTTCAAATACTTGAAAGGCTGTCACACAGAGGATGGCCAGGATCTCTTCTCAATCATCAGGATCCGGAATAATGGGCTCAAGTTACAGGAAGTCAGATTCTGGCTGAACATCAGGAAAAACCTCATGACAGTTAGAGCAGTAAGACAATGGAACACTAGAGGCCTTCAAGAGGCAGCTAGACAGCCATCTGTCAGGGATGTTTAGGGTAGATTCCTGCATTGAGCAGGGGGCTGGACTCGATGGCCTTATAGGCTTCTTCCAACTCTACTGTTCTATTATTCTATGACATTGGAATGTATACATAGTGTGTGTGTGTGTGTGTGTGTGTGTGAGAGAGAGAGAGAGAGAGAGAGAGAGAGAGAGAGAGAGAGAGAGAGAGAGAGAGAGAGAATTCACACCTTGAGATGTACTTTTTTAAAAAAACATTTTCATGCTTTAGCCAATGCGGAGAAATGCATACTTTTGTAACATAAGCACAGAAATGTGTACTTCTGCAATCTGAAAATCATGGATTCTACCATCCTTACTCTAAGTATGACATTTGGTTAGGTCCAAGATCTGCCTTCTGCAAAAGGAAGGGCACAACTAACAGAAAGTCTCTCTGTTAAATTTTGGGGATGCATGCTGCTCCCCCAACACACACACATACACACACCCCACCCCATTTAAAGGAACCTCTCGTGCAAGCACTGAGTCATTACTGACACTTGGAGGGACACCAGCTTTCGCTGATGTTTTCTTGGCAGGCCTTATAGCGGGGTGGTTTGCCGTTGCCTTCCCCAGCCATGATTACCTTTCCCCCAGCTAACTGGGTACTAATTTTACCGACCTCAGGAGGATGGAAGGCTGAGTCGACCTGAGCCGGCTGCCTGAAACCAGCTTCCGCTGGGATCGAACTCAGGCCGTGGGGAGAGTTTCAGCATAAACTGCTGCTTTACTGCTCTGCACCACAAGAGGCTCTTGGTGACTACATAACCACTGTTTAAACATGCTCAGTAACCATTTGCTGCAAAGGGGTTGGTGGCCAAGCCATGGCTTAGCATGTTGTCTGAACAGGGTCTGTATGGAGAATTTTCAGGGGGGTGCTGCGTGAAGGAGGGGATTAGGCAGTCTACTTCCATCAGCACAGTTGATCCAGCATAGATCTGGTTCCAAAACTAAGTCTGGGTCCAATAACAATGAATGTTCCACACAGTGTGTTTGTTTGTTTGCTGAGTGAGAGAGAGAAATTGATCCAGAGGCTCAATGAGAAAGCATCCCTAACAAATGTCTCTTTGACCAAAAAATTGCTGTTTTGCTAAAAGAAGAGTAGCATTGCACTGCTTATTAGAACTGTGTGAAATCCAGCACTGTCTGCAATTATCTCTTTTGATTTGTAACTTGGTTTTGAATGTTTGCTGTCTCCACCTGGGTTCCAGGGGGAAAACTTTGTACTGTACAGCTCTCGGCAAATTTTCTAAGGAATGTAAGGCTGAAGCTGCTCCTGCTGCTAAGGACCTCGGTTGATTTCCATAAGTCACTAACCATGTCAAGTGTCATTCGTGTTGGCAAACTTGAGAGTTCCCGAGTATAAATGTAGAGGGAACGGGGAGGTCAGCAAGAAGAAAGAAAAATGTTCACTACTAAAGTGAAGGAAAACAAGAGAACAAAAGGTCAACACTATCTGTTACCTTTGAGCCACGTAAATTAGACACGGAGGTTAGCCTACTAAGAGACTTCAGTAGAGAGGTCTCCACTCTCCGTTGATTGTGTAGAATGCAACAGTGAATTTAAGTGAGTCAATCTGTGGCGTACATTTTTGTAGTGTGGGTAAGTTCAGAAGTACAGATGATAAACACCACTAAATCCAGAGACAGGGAAGAAATCCAGAAAATGCTTAGAGAGACCTGAGTTGAGCTTCTGAGATCATGGTTTGTATTTTAAACAGGAAAAAGTAGCTGCCGATCACACATTCCAAAAGAGAGTATTCTACAACTAAGTCACTATGACCAAACAGGCCATGACTGGAGTACTGCAGCCTTAAACTTGTTGGATCAGAGATACCAATCGTCTTTGAAATCAAGGCCAGATGAAAATCGATGGGCTGAGGCCGGAATACCTCTAGATATCTGGTATTATAAACAACACCTTTACATGATATTATAAATAAGAAGTCATAGGAATTTGGGAACAGAGGAAGCTGCCTTATACTGAGTCAGACTATTGGTCCATCTAGTTGACATTTGCTGACAGCGGCTATCCAGGGTTTCAGGCAGGATTCTTTCCTAACGCTACTTGGAAATACCAAGGATTGAACTCGGGACCCTCTGCATGTAAAGCAGGTGCTCTACCACTGAGCTATGACTTTGTTTTTGCTATTTATTTCCCATCATACCATTGCAGCAAATTCATGTCTTCCTGCTAAGGCTTCTTTGCAAGTCCATTGTTTTTCTTTGTTTGCTTTTCCTGTTTGTTTGCTTTTTGCTTTCCACTACAATGGGAGAGAGAGAGAGAGAGAGAGAGAGAGAGAGAGAGAGAGAGAGACTTTTCACATTACGGAAAAGGCATAAAATGTGTTTTATGGTTTCAAGCACCTGGAGGGGAAAAACATTTGTGGAGAACATGGAAGCAAACTCTAAATGAAATTTGAATTCTTGGCAGCTTGATCAGACTCTGGGTCTTGATCTGCATGAGCTATTACACTCCAGAAGCAAACACAGTTCAGTTCAGCTCAATTGTTGTTGTTGATGATGATATTTTTCTTCCTACTTAAAACCAAAGGCATAACCTTGCAACAATATCTCTTTCAAATTGGACAATGTTGATACTTGGATGATGATGCATTCTTAGTTGTAAAGGCTGATACACTGAAGGCTCATAAAGGGACACACAGAATCACTTCACTTCACAGCCCAAGGAGAGGTGCAACAGATGATATATTTCTGAACTGGAATTTGTCCTGGTGTTAAGGCAATTATATTTTTGGATTCGTGTTTCCAGAATCCAAAAAGTAGGATGTCAGATTTAGCCATCTATGTAAAATAGGATCTTGCTTTGCGCTGCTTCTGTATATGACTGTGAAGCAGAACTAATACATTTTAACTGATAAACACATCAAAGGAAGTATGTCTAAAGCAATAAACAGTTCCTGTGGTAGTGGGGCTGTTTATGCACTACAGGAGATGCTTTTCTCTTCTTCTCCTGAGCTTTGATGTAGTTATCATGAGTATAACGATAGTAGTAGTTGGATCTTATTGCTATTTAAACAGCTCTTTTGTCCACCAGAGTTCTATTAACTGTTAATGGGTTAATAATGTGAAGTGGATTCATGACTTTCATTTCAGATTAGTACAGGACGCAGGGTGGGGAAGGTTGCCGTTGGCCTGCTTTGAAAGCCAATTTGCCCCTGCTTCCTTCCAGGCTCCCACTGCAAGGAATCAGTCATGGAATTAGCAAGTGAGAACTCCATAATAAACTGCAATTACTGAATGAGCAAATGCTCTTTCTGTCATATCTTTGCCCCCCAACAGCTCAGCCATGCAATTCAAAACATGTGTCCCCAGAAATGTTGGGCATATGGATTTTGTACAATCCAATCCATCTGTTTTTGTGGATTGTCAGGTGCCTTTCATTCTGTTTTCATGAAATCTGAGTTTTCCCAATTCCCTAAATTTGTACAAAGTCACCTTTGTGCAAATTCGCAGTTGCAAAAATGCACAGACGCCCCATGTGAAAATCCTCCCCCAAATGAGCAAATATTCTTGCTTTATATATGAGGAAAATGTGCATTTTTGGCCAGTGGTGTTTTGTGTTTTTTAAAATTTGCATTTTGCATATTTTTCTACAAATAAATTTGTGTACAATACTGGAATTTTGTTTGTTTGTTTGTTTGTTTAAACTAGTCTGCAAGTTTAAACAAGTCTGCAAGTTGGATTCACAGTAATTCAAATTCATTTGATTTCCTTGCAGGTTTCTCTGACATTCCTATTTAGGGTGCAATCCTGTACATGGCTGGCTGGGGAATTCTGGGAATTGTGGGATTTATTTCTGTCTAAACATGCATAGGATTGCACCCATAAGGTTTTGGGGCTAGCAGTTTTTCAGATGTCTCAAAGAGCAGGAATGGAAAAGAACATGCCAGTCCTTGGATAGGCAAACCTTGAGTCTGATTTTGGGTGGTGCACTAAGTGAAGATTCTTCCATTAGCTTTTTGGTACAAACAGCACATAATTAACTTATGGAATTAATTTCCACAACCACAGATGGCTCTGTCATAGATGGGGATTAGGCAAAGCCATAGACGATAGGTCCATCAAAGGCTATTACCCATGATGGGTAGAATGAACATGCCTCTGAATACCAGTTTCTGGAAACAACAACAGGAGAGTGTCATTACCTTCACGGCTTTGGTGGGCTTTCTGGAATAATCTGGTAGGTCACTATGAAAAATAGGATACTGTAGCTGATGTCTCTTTGTTTTTGGAACAGCAGAAATCTTCTCCAATCCTTAACGTTAAATCTGGTGTGCACCCAGTGCAGTTTAATGTAATTGTCCCCATAACAGATTGTTGTGTTTCTCAGAAACCTCCTGCCTTCTTGCGAGACAATGACAAGGCCTGCTAAGTAATCCACAAAGCTTTATTTAAGCAATAAACTTCTCTTCCCACCTGAAGGGAATCTAATCTCTTTGAACCTTCCTCCTAGGCAAAACTATGCAAACTAAGCGAAACAATTGTCCTTTCAAGGAGAATGGAAAGCCTTTTCCCAAAACAGGTTAACTTCAAAGAGGCTAGTTCTGAGGTGGCTTCTGACACAGTGCAAGCTGGGCTGACTTTCTCTCGCCTTCCTTTCGCTCTGCACACCATAGGATCAGCTAGCCTGTTGGTGCTTTCTCCTTCAGAAGAATGTTGGATTCCCACTGACTGTGTGTGATTTGCCCTTGTTGAGATAAGATCTGGAGAGAGTTCACCACCAACTGGGGAAGAAACCTTGACAGCTGTCTCCCTCACTGGTACAGGCTAGCCTGTGTCTGGTACCGACTCCTCTTCTTCAGAGTCTGATTCTGATTTATTTGTCCAATTGATTACCCGAAACACCTTCTTCCAAAACAGGGGGAGCAGGGCTAGACATTACACAGATTCTCTTCCATTCTATCTTGAGTTTTTTCTCCATGCCCAGGAGTGTGTGTGTGTCGCCTAACATCCATCCCAACAAACATTTTGGAGGAACTCAAAACCTTGTTAGCTACCTTGTGATATTTTAATTAGTCTGAATAAAGGTATTATCCACTTTAGATTATTTTCTAGGTTTGTCCCTTAGCTTGGAGGGGAAGGAAAATTGATTAAGGGTTATTGATTTTCCCATGTTCTTAGCAACATATTTGATAGGTCTGCTGAAGCTAGCCTTAGAATTAACATTCTTAGGAAAGTCATCACGACTAGCCACACAGCTGGCAGCTAAATCTATTCTTTAAAAAGTAAAATCCCAACTTATTATTATTATTGGTCACCTGGCTAAGTGGGCAAGCTGGTTTTAAATAAAGAAGTGGTTCCCCAGGGTAATGGTCATTTTAACCATATAACATGGATCTTAAAAGATCTGCACTGACACTTAGGCCATTTCTACACCTGCCTTTTTTCTCGGGATCATCCCGGGGTCATCCCTGTGCATGCAAATGACCCACAGGGGATCCTGGGAGCAGGCAGGGATGATCCCTCCATTTTCCTGGGATAATCCTTAGGTGTAAGATTGTGTGTTTCCAGATTCAATTCAAAGTATTGGTTTTAACTTTTAAAAAAGGCATCTTCTTGGGTACCAGTGCTAGGTAAGATTAGGCAAATGGCAACCTGGAAGACAGCCTTTTCAGTGTTGATGCCCAATTTGTGGATTGCTCTTCACCAACAAATAAGGAAGCACCGGCTCTTATTTTTCAACAGGCAAGTTAAAAAAATCCCCTTGCTCTTTAATGGCTTCTGCAGTGAAATCATATGCATCTGTAGTCAGAAGTAAGCCCTTTTAACATCAGTTGGATTAACTCCCAGGTAAATGAGTATAAGATGTCAGCCAATTGGACTCAGTAGGACTTTTAAACATGGGAGATGCATTTATGGATCTCCTAGTGTCATGACTAGTCCTCAATATTGTCCTCAGTGAGATTGAACTCAGAAGAAAAACCACATTGGATTGTGCTGCATTTCCCGTTATACTGCCAGATCTAGAAAATATGCAGACGTTTGAGACCTACACTACTATAGCTATGGGAGTGCCTTACATTGTTGCCACATTCCCTGTAGTTTAAAAGTTATATCACTCTGTTGTCAGCTTTGTTGCTGGGATAGCATAGGGACCCATTATATTACACCAGTGTTAAGCTGACATTGGCAACCCAAAAAATAGTAGAACCATAAGATTACTCAGCCCAGCCACTATGGGAGCTAGGTCACCTTTGCAGAAGAGTTTCTAATCTCTCTCTATTACTAAAAGGATAAATGCAGTAGAGATAGCATGAGGGGAATTGGCAAAACAATGCTATCTATCATGGAAATTCAGAAATGGCTTCCAATAGGTACTAAAAGCAGAGATATGATTTATAATTAATGTGTAATGGTGGGTTTCTATAATCAGAAGTTGCTGTTTGCTAAAGGACTCCAAAAGCATCCACACACAAGCATTTTCTTGCTAGCATAAGAGCTATTCAAATATACATCTTAATTCTTTTACAGTGGAAAGTGCAGAATTCTTACCTGGGTGCTCTTTTATATTGATGAATTTACATAGACATAGTCCTGTAATGTAGCCCTTCTTGTCATGTGCACAGTAGTAAACAATTTCCCCAAATTTCAGCCACTTATCATTTACACCTTTCTTTCTGTACATAAAAGCACCTGGCACCAAAACACACACACACACACACACACACACACACACACACACACACACCAAACAGTATATTGGTTTTTATTTTTATTTATTTATTGCCAATGGTGCTTTTTCATCCCAGCAAATGTTAACATATTGAGATAAAAATATCCCATAATGTTTTTTCCCCAAACAAAAAATTAATCTAGGGAAGCAGACCTAAGTAAGTACCCAACTTATGACAAAACTAATATGGCTTTGATTTGGGACAGTTAATTATCCAAGACATATTGGATTTTTGCTTGGTTAGTAAAATGTCCTTCAAACCTATGTATATAAGCTTCTTTGTCCCTGGTTAAAAAGATGTAAAAGACACCAAAAAAAAAAACATTCTCAAATAATAAGCAAGAATCTTCTGCTCACCTAAGTCTCGCTGGGTAATTTTGAAAAGGATAATGGGTTTTTATTGAATTTATACGGTTCATAGCATGTTGGTTCCTATATTTTGATTTTCAGCCTTTGGTGAACAGGGTGCAAAAAGGCATGCACAGTGCTTGACTTAAGAAGGTCAAATTGATTTGGTAAGCACTAAAATGAAATTCACTGTTACTGTACATTTATTTGCAAATCAGCTTTTTTAACCTATAGTATGAGATTGGTCATGGGGAATAGGAAAGAATGCAATATATATTCAAAGCAACTTTGCTCATTACATAAGGAGAATGAGCATCCAAATGCACAGTCACTTCTTCATTTCACCTGTGGTACTTGTTGTAACCATTATGGCTATTCTGTCACATCCGGCCTGGCCTGGGCGTGGGGAAGCATTTGTGGGTGGGGGGGATGAACGAGATCTGCCCTCTTGCCATGGGTATGGCACATCTGGGCCTCGAGGTGGGGAGGGGGTGTAGAGGCTTTAAAAGGAGGCTCACCCCTTCCCACCTCCTCTTTCGCTGCGCAACTTCCTCCCTCCCAGTAGACAGTGTGGGCTTGCTGGTCGCCTTTTACGGGGCCAAGTAGGATTTTTTTACTCATATACTGAATTGTACATGAGTTTTTCACCTACTTCACATTGTAAGACAGTTCAGGAGTATTAATAGGTTAATTTGGTCACATTTATTTGGCACTAGGTACTGGCATCCAGAGGGAGTCTGAATTGGTGAGCTTTCACAGGCACTGTTCAAGGTGACTGGTAAGTCCGAGGTTCCCAGCTTTGAGCCCAGCAACCTAGCGAGGGAGATAAGACTTACATTTGTGGCCAACCCTACTCATCCACTCTGAACCGGGTGGTCTGAGTAGGGGGTGACAAAGGAAGGCTCCCCTACCCCACAAGGGGAGGCCCGTGGGAAGACAATTGGTGCAGCGCCTGCCAACAGGCCACGAATGTCTCACCCAACCTGAAGGGACTGTAAACAGGCCATACTGGATGCCCGATAGGTTCAGCCCCCTTTGCAGATCGCTAAATAAATACATGGCCCTGTTTGAACCCAGCTATTGTTGTCTGTCTCGTTATTTATCCACCTACACTCCACAAAGGGTGAATTTGTGCACCTCTTCCTATGCTCAGATGTTTTGAAATCTGGCTCTCTTCTGGAACTTTCTATGTTTGGACTGCCAATTGACTTTGTGTTTGGTACTGACCCTCTCTGACTGATTATCTGTCCCCATTCCACCACAACTACAACGGGGGCTAATGTCTCCCTCAGCTGGAGGGAATAATTCAGGAAGGCTTCTCTCTTCACCTGAAGAGGTGCAGCACCCTACAGTAAGGGATGATGTTAGTTACTGCCCCTTCCCAGGGTAGTAGAGTTGAGGCGGTTACCTATTTACCTAAACATTTTCCATCCTATAGCTATCTGTCCATCATTGTAAATAAAACCAAAAATGAGTTCTACCCATTCATGTTTCTCTTGCCTGCTTATTTCCAGTGTTGGGATGGAAAACATAAATGAGACTTACAAAGAATGAATTTTATTAGTATGGTTTGGAGGTTCTTTCATTTCATAAAGTTATCACCTTTAGGAAATGAAGTGCTAAATATAGGAAAGTTTTAGAGAAGCTGTTATTATTTACATCTAATATTTCTTCACCTTCAAGCATCTTTAAATTTGAAATATCTTTTTGACATATTTAGATACTTTTTTATTATGTTATGTCATTTCAAAATGTATAAAAATAAATAGTACCCTACCACCACCACACACAAAGTTATTTGCCCTTTGCATACACGTATCATATCGTAAACTTAAAGTTTTCCCCTATGGTGCAAATAGGTGCTTTGGGTGTGATTTTAATGGAAGGAATGCATGCATGAAATCCCTAATGCCATGTCCTCACTGACTCCAATTCACTCCCCATCCTCATGGTTACTTTCATCATTAAAAGGTTTGCCTAAATTTTCCACATGGTGATTTATCTAGAGTTTGATCTTGGAAAATGGCCCTCTCTAAATGTGTCCCCAAACAACTTCCTGAACAAGGCAAACAAATCAAAATCCCAGATTACCTGGGAACCTAAATGTGTGCTAGAGGTTTTCACTTGAGTGAGTCCATTGCGTTTCTCCACATGCCGGAGGGCATGCTCCTGGTGGTTCTATGTGGACCTATGGCCCGATTGGAATCCATCAGGAGAAGAGCCTTTAGTGTAGTGGTGCCTTCTCTGTGGGACTCTTTGCCCCTGGAAGTCAGGCAGACACCAACACTAGACTGCTTCTGGTGCCTACTGAAAACAACTCTGTTTCAAGAAGCCTTCCTCAACTGACTAGCCATTGTTTTTCTGGTTCTTTTGTTTTTAAATCTTTTTAAATTCTTCTTTCTTTTACTGTTTATACCTGTGTTTAGTGGTCTGGAATCTGTGTTAGATAATTGAGCATAAGAACATAAGAAGTGCCATGGTGGATCAGACCAAGGGTCCATCTAGTCCAGCACTCTGTTCACACAGGGGCCAACCAGCCATTGGCCAGGGATGAACATGCAGGACATGGTGCAACAGCACCCTCCCGCCCACGATCCCAAGCAACTGGTCAACACAGGCTTATTGCCTCAAATACTAGAGATAGCACACAACCATCAGGGCTTGCAGCCATTGATAGCCTTTGCTTCCAGGATTTATCCAACCCCCTTTTGAAGCTGTCCAGATTGGTGGCCATCACTACATCTTGTGGTATTGAGTTCCATAATTTAACTATGTGCTGTGTGAGGAAGTACTTCCTTTTATTTGTCCTGGATCTCCCACCGATCAGTTTCATGGGATGACCCCAGGTTCTAGTATTTTGAGAGAAGGAGAAAAATGTCTCCCTATCCACATTCTCCATACCATGCATAATTTTGTACACCTCTATCATGTCTCCCTTTAGCCTCCTTTTTTCCAAGCTAAACAATCCCAGTTGATGTAACCTTCCCTCGTAGGGGAGATTGTCCAGCCCCTTAATCATTTTAGTTGCCCTTTTCTGCACTTTTTCCAACTCTATAGTATCCTTTTTTAGGTGTGGTGACCAACTGTACACAGTATTCTAAGTGTGGTCGCACCATAGATTTGTATAAGGGCAGTACGATACTGGCCATTTTATTCTCAATTCCTTTTATTTATTTATTTATTTATTACATTTCTATACCGCCCAACAGCCGGAGCTCTCTGGGCGGTTCACAAAAATTAAAACCATTCAAAGTATAAAACAACAGTATAAAACCATAATATAAAATACAATATAATTCTTATAATGCAGTATATAAATATTATTATTATTATTATTATTAATAATAATAATAATAATCTATAACCTCATATACTCTGTCCAGAAATCCTAAGCAAAAGGCCAAGGAACAGTTGCAATAAGCAAGCCACTGTTGTGTAGTGATTAGAGAGTTGGATTAGAGAGCCACAACCTCATAACCTACCCTGGCATACAGGAGGAAATATGAAAGAGGTAATCTGAGTTCCTTGGAGAAAGGGCACAATAAACATGTTATTAATGCCTATTTTGATACCAATGCATAAATGAATACTTATTACAATAGATTCAGATTATGCCCAAGGCAGTGTCCTCTTCATTAATCAGTTAGAGATGGGGGAAGAGAAGTTTGTTTGGTCTTCATTTTTAATCAGTGGCCTAATTGGCACTTACTATGGTAATATGAGGATCAGGAAACAGTTATCCCTTGGATTGCTCACTTCTCCAAATTCCGTGATGTACTTCTTGGCTCAGACATTGTGTACAAAACATGCACACGTTAGGGAAATGTGTGCTAAGATTAATGCAAATTGGATGCATTCTTGAAATTGCAGTCTGATGCAGAAATTGGATGGAATGGACAAAGGATGGAATGACAGAGACCAGAAAAAGACGGATTCATTCATCCCTAGTTAGGAGCACTAATCCCTGCTAAAAGGCATAAACTTCCTCTTTCCCCTGCAGAAGACCTATGGACAGGTATTCCCTTTCTCTTTTGATGTGGCTGCCCTGTTGCAAGTCAACCTCATGCCTCATGCTATCAGTCAATTCATTGTTCTCTCTCTCTCTCTCTCTCTCTCTCTCTCTGAATTCTCTTCACTCAAAGCCTGGATGCAGCTGTTTCTCATCAGGCCCCCTTGTGCATTGCGCTGTAAGGGCCCCTAATTAAATCGCTTTTCAGCTGCTACATGAGATAGGCGGGGCTTTCCCTCTTCCTCTTGAGCCTTCCAAATGTTCCATTCTTCATCCTACAATATGCAGCGGGACTCATTGTTTCCTTTTAATGATGATGTCGAACAGAAGTTTGTGTAAAACATCCAGGCACTTTTACCAACGGCTTGTTCTTTGCAACTATCGCCTATTTGGGGTTGACAATCTGTTTGGAAGCTGCAAGAGAGAATGTGGCGAGGAGAAGGCTGCTTTTAGGAGAGGTCTGCATTTCCCAAGCTCTGGAGTCTCCAGTATTGCATCCATGGGCACCAATGTGCCCATAGACACCTTCCTTGGAACTCACCCAGTTACCTGCCCCTCCGGATTTTTATTTATTTTATTTTTTAAAAAAAGAAAGGAACTGGAAGGCAAAGAGAAGCATCAGCTTCCAGCACCATCTTTATTTCCAAGAATGCCTCTGGTCCCACATGTGACATGGCTATTGTGTTGTGCTTTATGGGGCCAAATATGTGATTCGGCATTTGAGGGTCAGCCCCCACCTCAGCTTTGTACTCATTTTCATGGCCAAGTTACTTGTCTCTGAGCCTTATCAGTTTGCCTTCTGTGAAATGGGTGTTGGAGCAGAAAACTGTGGGTTCAAAGGGCTGGTTTTGTATCTTGGAGCTCAGAGCTCCACCTCTGCCTTCCATTTGAGTTTTGGGGCAAGTTCCTTTTCTTTCAGCCTCACCAGTTTGCCATCTGAGAACTGGATGTGTATGACTGGCCACACCCTCTATAGCAATGAATGGGCAACACTGGCGGCCATTTTGTGAGAGCACTCAGGACACTCCCGCAAAATTCCAAATGTGCCCCCACTGGCTCATTAAGCTTAGGGACCAATAATTGAGGCTTTCTGTGCATTTAGACAGCACCCCTAGCTCACCTGAAGCAGAAGCTGCTGCAACTGGCTCTTCTCTTTCTCTCTCTGCCCTAGGGTGGTTAAGAAGAGACACAATCCTGAGAGGAAGGGAGTAAAGAGTTTGTGGCTAAACAACAGCCCGCTAGTGATGTTGTTGAATTTAGTAATTAGTTGACTGGTCAAAACATCTGTTTGTAATACTCACCTTTGTAGAGAGTCTGGACTGATGTATTGTATTGAAGTTTTGATGGTAAGCATTCGAGTGTGTGCAATAAAATAGTACACGATTTCCCCTTTTACATATGCAATCATCCCACCACCTAGACCTCCCCCCCAAAAAATGGGAGGGGGAGGAGGAGGAGGACAACTCTCTCATGGGTCATCTCCATATCAGTAATTGGCAATGGTGAAAACAACTGTGACTACAACCAAGCGGAAAGGAGACATAACACAGTGATGCATGACATCATGGTGCATTATGTGACATCAAATTACAGCTGCCAAGATGGACCTTAGTCTTGCACATTCACTAAAACTTGGAATGAGTGTTCGCATTGAAGGTGAACGCTCATTCAAGCTCACATGAATGAATTTGCTACTTTCCAAATAAAGAATGAATGCAGTCAGGATAAGTTTGGCCATCATGACAGATCACCCAACTGCCATCATTTAGAGGACTTTGAAGGCATGAAAAGTAATGGAAAAGCCCAATGACTGTATTTAATATTTATTACAAGACTTTTTTTTTTAAAAAAAAAAAAGAATGCTCTTTATAAAAAGATATCAGGACAGTGTACAAGGATAAGACCCCAAAATGGTCATATCATCATAAAACACATTAAAACGCATACGGATACACAGAATGTTTAATTTGAAGGGATGTGCGACGGGATTGAATAACCAACAAAAATGCCTGGACAAACGGAAAAGGAGCCTTTAGAGAACTCACTGGGTTATGAGTTTGCCAAGCAGGGCTGCTCAAGCCTTTGCCAAGCACTCGGCAGGCTGTGTGAGTGATGGGTAGGTCCATCCAGGCCCATGAGGGCTGCATGCAGGGGTGATAGCTGCCCTCATGGGCCCAGGTGGATTCCCCCCCCCCCAATGCTACAGAAAAGCTTAAAGTATAGCAAAGCTGGTGCAAGTTATGTTTCTTTTGGGAAGGTCCTCCAAAAATAGGGCACCATAGCAGAGAAAGTTCTCCACCTTGTTCACATATGATGTGTGGTGGGTACCATAAGGAGAGCTCCATCTACCGGATCCTGAGACAGGCTGCTTCAGAGAAATACAATTCGAGTGTCTGGATCCCAAGGCATTGGACTTTAAAGGTCAAAAACAGTGCTTTCAATCAGTGTAATGTGATCCCACCTGACTGCACTCATTAATAGTGTAGTGATTGTTAAAATGTTTTGGGGGTAGGGTTAGGGAGGGGTGGGTGTATTCTCCCAGGACAATGCTAGGAGTTGCTGGGGCAGAAGAAGCCCCAGGACAATAGTGTATTTCATCACGTGATTCATCAGAATTGAAAGGTTTTATAGATCCAATCAAATGAAACGGAAATCAAACAGGATCAAGCATCATCCAGTACTAGGCTGCTTTTCTGCACAACTGGGAGCTTCACAAGGACTAAGTCGATGACCTTCCCACTTGCACTACTAACAGCCCAAAATGAACTAGCAAGCAAATTATACACATCCCTCGGCAATCTTAATTGTTTTTATTTGCTTCAGCTCACTTTGAAATTATAGTGGGTTTTAGAAAGTAGGGAAGAGGCGTCAAATTTGTGTACCTTAAGAACAATAGACATTTCAAGAGAGAAGCAACAGGGCTCATTTCCACTTCTGAGCCAGGAATGCTTTAATACTAGATGATCAAAAGATCCCTGCACTTTTAATTCCAGATACAATACCTACAGCAGTGCTTTGTAAAATGTGAACTGAGCCTCACAGGGAGGGGCATACCATTGTCGGAGGAAATGGGAGCTTTTCCCTGAGACACCACCAATTTGGATGGCTTTAAAAGGGGGCTGGATGAATTCCTGGAAGAGAAAGCTATCAATGGCTAACAGTCCTGATGGTTATGTGCTATCTCCCATATTCAAGGCAGTAACTCTGTGTGCACCAGTTGCTGGGGAATGTGGGTGGGAGGGTGCTGTTGCACCATGTCCTGCTTTGTTGGTCCCTGGTCGACAGCTGGTTGGCCACTGTATGAATCGAGTGCTGGGCTAGATGGAGCCTTGGTCAGATCCAGCATGACTCTTCTTATGTTCTTATGTTCTTACCCCTTCCAGCATATGAAGTGGATGAGGTGAGGAGACATGCACCAATCCAGCCAGCATCCTTGCAATATAAGAGACTAGGGTGACCATAGGAAAAGGAGGTCAGGGCTCCTGTATCTTTAACAGTTGCATAAAAAAGGGAATTTCAGCAGGTGTTATTTGTATATATGGAGAACCTGGTGAAATTCCCTCTTCATCGCAACAGTTAAAGGTGCAGGAGCTATACTACAGTGACCAGATTTAAAAGAGGGCAGGGCACCTGCATCATTAACTGTTGTGATGAAGAGGAAATTTCCTTTTCTATGCAATTGTTAAAGATGCAGGAGCCATTTCCTCCTTTTCATATAGTCACCCTATAAGAGACCCTAAAGTTCATTTTATTCATTCAAAATATTTCTAGCCTGCCTTTTAATGCACAGCCTTCACAAGGTAGCATACATAAAACAACCATAATACATACTACTACCATATTCTGATAAAATATTTAAAAAGCAATTTAAACCAATTTACAGGCTAGCAGTAAACATACCAGTGCAAATTAGCCAAACAATTTGAACCAGCAGCACCATAACTCTTTAATAATTTGAGACTTTAGACCAGTATCTCAGCAAAAGAAATTACACAGGGTAAGTGGGATTTTAAGGCCTGTGTAAAAGCCTGTACTGATCTAGGGTGACCATATGAAGAGGAGGACAGGGCTCCTGTATCTTTAACAGTTCTATTGAAAAGGGAACTTCAGGAGGTGTCATCACAACAGATAAAGCTGCAGAAGCCCTGCCCTCTTGACCAGTGTCATGTCTAACCCTACTGCCCCTGTTTTGGGAGAAGATGCTTCAGTTAAACACTCAGAATCAGATTCAGTACTAGAAGATGCAGCGCTAAACACCAGCTAGCCTGTACCAGTGGGGGAGGAAGCTCTCACAGGCGATTTCCCACCTGGGAGTCAGCTCTCTCAGGAGCTTATCTCCTCAAGGCCAAATCTTACACACTCAGTGGGAAGTGAGGTTTCTTCCGGAGGTGAGCATCCCAAGAAGCTAGCTAATGCTAGGGTCTGCTGGAAGCTGAAATGCACGGTGCGGAAGGAAGGTGTGAGAAAGTGGGTTCGATTACACCAGAACCTGCCTCCGCACCAGGCTCCCTGAAGTTAAGGGCATTTGGGAAGTGGTTTCCTATTCTTCTTAAGCAGACAATTGTCTTGCTTAGCTTGCATAGTTTTGCCTAGGGGGACATTTCCAAGAGGTTAGACTCTCTTCAGGTAGAAGAGACTGCACTCATTTGTTGCTTAATAAAAGCTTTGCAGATTACTTAGCAAGCCTAGTCATTTGCCTCCCATCGAAAGCAAGAGTTTTCTGAGAAATACGACAACTTGTCTGCTCAAGAAGAATAGTTTGTGTGCTCAAGAAGAATACCTTTTCTCTCACGGAATGGAGATCCTGGACCAAACCCATTATCTTTTCATAAACTTCATGGTTGTTCAAGGAGACATTTAATTTGGACAATACAGCCCCCAGCTGCAAACTGTGGCTTAGGGGAATTACTTTTTTTTAAAAGGCCCTGTGGCTTGTGGTTTATAAATGAGCAAAATGTGAGCTCCCTGAAATTCTCCGTATCCCATCATGAAGCTCATTCCAACTCGAGTCCATATGAGATTGTGAATTTTATTTTATTTTCCCTTTGAAAAGTATGTATTTGTCTTCCATTGGTTCAAATGTAGTTGTGCCAAAGTATGCATGTTTTCATGCAGAGTTTTCAAATGTATGCATGTTGTCAAATGCATTTTTGGGGTCCGCAACTCCCACTGCAAGCTTGGAAGTCTGTTGACTCCAACCTGCGGATTGCGACTGAGTTTGTCTTGAGCCCATAAGGCGCAAATGGGATAAATCTGGATCAAAAACACACTAAAATGAATTTCTCATGCATCCCCTACCCTTGGCCATCATACAAAGTTCAGCCTCCTTTCATGTTTCCCAAAGAAAATATGCCCAGTTTCAATTTCTGCAAGCCTTTTTATGTAAATTATGTTAACAAGAAGCAGTTATTGGAAGAAGGGAACAAACTTTCAAAAAGCTTGAATGGCATCTACAGCTTGTGTTACCCAAATCCCCCTGCATATTTTTGTCCCCATTCCCTGAAAATTTACTCTCCACGTCACATACTGCCCTTGATGTCAGTGGGAACTCTGCATGCAAATTGAAGGCATAGCTCTGCCTTTAATATTGCCAGTTGGGTGTTCTTCCCCCCTCCTTCTGAGCTGCATAAGTAGCTATTTTTCCCCTATGCTTTGCTATAAATTCATTGGGGGGGGGGGGGACTGTGAAATTTACCATCTTGCCCTGAGATATCTATAAATGTATGATAGTTTTTACAATTCATAAAGTAAAATGTGAATGATTTACTGCATTTTGCAATAACCGATGACAACCAAGGACATTTGTGGCGCACACTTCCGGAACAATGTTCCATAAATAATGGTACTACGAGTCATCATGGTGTTACTATAAAACTGCCTGCCTAGCCTTGTAGAGGAGGAGAGGGAAGCAGATTATCCAAAATGCCCTGCAAATTCAGTACATTTTTGATCAGGATTTAACCAGTTTGCCCCTTCTGGATCAAACACCTACTTGAACACAATCTGTGGTCAAAGTATGTATCTTTCGGAGCGTGCAATGCAATTTGCAGGCCAAAAAACAGTGTTTGACAACATGTGTACATTAAAAATGTTTGTGAAAAGATGTGAACTTGTGAAAATTGTGTGTAATTTCACTTAATCATTGGTAGAAGAATGTGTATATTTCAAAGATGTGAACAACTGATGCAAACGTTTGGGAAAATACAAAGAAATATATGCACAGATTCCCATGCCAAAAAAAAGAAGCTCTCAATCCGATACAGACTCAGGTTGGACTGAGCTTCTAGGTGGAATTTGGAGAACTTGAATTTTGCTAATTTGTCCATCCCTGATCATATGTAAAGTGGAGCCATTAGTATAGATGGAACATGACTCACCTAATATATTAATATATTAATATATTAATATAGATGGAACATGACTCACCTAAGTGCCATTGATTTCAGTTTGGCATTCAGCTTTGGGACGCCTTATAAATGTGGAATTAAACACCCAGTTCTTTGTGTGCTAATTATTGTTTTGTTTTGTTTTGTCCTCCTACCCCCAAAGTAGAGGTTCATGCTCATGGATTTGCCTTTGAGTAAACAAATCACAAGTTACTGAAGCTGAAGATCCTATGCGCAACTTGGGAGTAGGCACTACTGAATATAATAGGATTGGCTCTAAGTAAGCTTGCAAAAGATTGGATTCCTTATGTGAACCTGCCAACATATCTGTATTGCAGGGGCCATGCTGGACTGCACAAGTTCAGACATCCGTGTGCCCGTCCTTTCCTCTTCTCCCACAGGTAAAAGGCAGCCTATGACCGAACGCCATCCCACTTTTCCTCCTGCTTCTAAATTTTGTGGCACGTTCTAGAGACAAAGTTTCCTCTTCACAAACTGACTGCTGTTCAGTGAGGCTAAATAATGTACCGCAGGTGTCGATTAGAATAATAAATTATATGAAACGATGCCTGTCGTATGAAGGGAATTTTGTTCATACAATTGTCAGTGGAATAATTGCACTCTTCAAAGCTCTAAAATAAGAGTCATTCCAGCTGCACATCAGTAAACAAAAGCCTCCCCTCTCGTTTTGCTTGGCATTCTCATTTTGCCCTATTCCCCAGCTTCTGTATCCCTCTTGCTTTTCAAAATAATAATAAACTATCATTACTCCTTCATGCAAATTTCACAGAGGCCACTCAAATAGCAAAATAAATCATCAAAAGGGGTAAGAGAAGGAAAACTTGCTCTCCTATTCTGAACCTTTGCATTTCCTGAAGAATAAGTCATTGTGCAAGTTCCCTTGATTTCCACTTGCAACCAATCACCCGATCACCTTTTGTAAGCTTTCAAGAGAGATCCCATTAATAGGCTGACCATTAGCACCGGACATCCCCGGAAAAACCGGGAAATCCACATGTCACTGGGGCAACAGGCGAAGGGGCTAATTTCTCCGGGGGAAAGATGAGCATCCTGGAGGCAGCTTTCAGCCAGATGTAGTTTTTTTTAATGTCTGGGAAAGCCCAGGCATGGGGGATGGAGCAGGGCAAGTGCCTCTCCACGTCTCCACGTCTCAAGTCTCACGAGGTTTCAAAGGACTCAAGTCATCCAGTACTCTCACAAGACTTGGGATCGGCTGGGTGGGCTTCTCTAAGCCAAAAGCAAAAATAAATCAGTGAAAGATGAATCAGTGAAACTCTGCAGACTACTTCCTACAACCCCCTGAGGAAGGCCTAACAAAAATACAGGCCAAAACACGTCGGGCTTCTCAAACTTTATATATATAAAGTTCAGCATCTTGAGAAGTTGTTTCTCCCCCTTTTTTGCAGCTTTCTCGGTTGCTTTTCACCTCCAGTTTTTGCTATCTGCCTCATAGCCCAGCAGAGGCTGGTGGCTCCGATCTCAGTGGGGCTGTGAATCCATTGTGTATTTCAGTCAAAACCACACAGAACTCTAAAGGAGCTGCCCAAGGTGCTGAATCCTATACCCAAAATAGTTTCAGCACCTTGGAGAGCTCTTGTCTGTTTCTGGCTGAAACCCAGAATGGATTCACAGACCCACCAAAATTGGAGCAACTGTTACAGCCTAAGGCACCCCATACTCTAGATACATTATGCTTGTGAAGTCAGCTGACTGAGTCACTTAAGTCTCTTGTAGGTTCAGCTGCATTTAATAGACTCCATTTTACAGGGCAACGTCTCTGTTGCCTGGTGTTTATCTATAGTAAAGCATCCATTTTCTTTATTTTTTTCAGTTTCCCTTTTGGCATATCTTGGGATTGGGAAAGAAATTCACTGAGACTTGCTATTTATTGTTGTTGTTGTTAAAACATTTCTTGGATGCCTTTCTGGGCAGGACCCCCCCCCCCCCCCCAATGACATATAACAATAAAACATGTAATAAAAAAACAATGCAGTATTAAAAGCAGTAAAAAAAACCAATAAAAACAGTAGCAGTAAACATTATAAAAAACAACAATAAACTACCAGCATAAAATAAAACTCAGAATAGATAACTGAAGCCACAAACCATTCTGTTAAAATATAACCTGGTTAAGGCCAGTGTAAAGTAGTATGTTTTCAGGACCTTCTTAGAAGCCAGCAATGATGGGGCATGGCAGACCACCAATGGTGACTTATTCCAGAGGCATTCCTTACTAGACAGGGAAAGGACAGACAGCAATTTTAAAAATGTAATAAATAAATAAATTTTCATGCTTGCCTAAAATCTTCAAAAATCCCTTCAGAGCTCTTTTTTTTTTTTTTTTTTTTTTTTTTTTTTTGCTTGCTCCCAATTTTATTTTGACCTGTTTTTATTTATTTCATTTCATTTCATTTCTATACCACCCAATAGCCAAAGCTCTCTGGGCGGTTCACAAAAATTAAAACCATGAAGAGCATAATAAAACAACCAGCAATCTAAAAACACAAATACAAAATACAATTTAAAAAGCACGACCAGGATAAAACCACACAGCAGAAATTGATATAGGTTAAAATATGAGATTAAAACAGCAGAGTTTAAATTTAAGTTAAATTAGGTGTTAAAATACTGAGAAAATAAAAAGGTCTTCAGCTGGCGACGAAAGGAAAACAAAGTAGGCGCCAAGCGAACCTCTCTGGGGAGCTCGTTCCACAGCCAGGGTGCCAAAGCAGAGAAAGCCCTCCTCCTAGTAGCCACCTGCCTCACTTCCTTCGGCAGGGGCTCATAGAGAAGGACCCCTGTGGATGATCTTAAGGTCCGGGCAGGGACATATGGGAGGAGGCGTTCCTTCGAATAACCTGGCCCCAAGCCGTTTAGGGCTTTAAATGTTAATACCAGCACTTTGAATCGGGCCCAGACCTGGACTGGCAGCCAATGAAGTTGCAGAAGGACTGTTTTTCAGCTTCTTCAAACGAGGGAAGTGCACACTCAAATGCATGTTTTATCAAAGGTGTGCACTTTCACCTACTGGCTAAAGTATAAATGTGTATTTTGAGAGGGGGTGGAAACACATTTCAAAGTGCCTATTATTATTTTTGTTTTTAAAAAATTTCTCAAAATAAAGCACTCCTGCTAGCATTCACATTGAGGATTGGGAACTCAACATGCTCACAAGATTTGAACACAGAAACAAAATTCTCATACATCCTTACTACTAGACTGATCACTCTTCAGAGTTGAGCTTTCTTTCCAGAGTCTCTAACAGTTAACAGGACAAGCCTATGCATGCTTACTTGGAAGTAAGCCCCACTGTGTTCAATGGGATTTAATCCCTAGTAAATGTATTTAAGATTGAAGCCTTATTCTCAGTATGGAAAGAAGATGATCCTCCTTCCCTCCATGTCAAATATGCACATGCGTGAACACTACAGCAACTGATGTATGTTTTGGAATGTTGTTAATATCTTATAGAAAGTGTGTGAGAGTGTTTTAAGAACAGGAACCATTTGGCTCTTTGGTCGGGGACTTTATCCAGGGATTAAACCTCATCAAGCTTTAGACAGCTTCCCTGCCCCCTGCCCCAGAATTTGACTCATTTTCCTGCAAACTGGCCTAATCTGATCTGCTCAGAAGGAAGAGAAACAAGTTCACAGCATGCAAAATATTTATTTTCCAGAAGCCTGATACATTTCAACCTATTCTTTATATTATGGCCTTCCTCAGGGTTTTTTTAGAAGGTAGTGTCTGCAGAATTTCCACTAGGCAAAATCATTGTGTCCCTCCTGTGGTGGTCTATGGGACCTGACCAGGCTGACAAATGCTGAGTTGGAGGTGCCATGGGAACCCTTTCGGCCTAAAATGGGTCAGATTTCAGAAGGATGGACTTCCCTACTCTTAGATTAGAGGAGAAGCGGCTATATAGCTGACAAGATCAGCATCAAGTCAGGCCAACTTGTAGATTTCTGGTTTTTAACATGATTATTTCAGTAAAAGCATAGCGGGACCATAATTTGTGCAAATTATGACCATAATTTGAGTAATTTGCTCAAATTGTGGCCACAAATTGCATTTTATGCCACCCCCCAAAAAAAGTTTCCCGAGTTTCAGGAACAAATCCCTGGCTCAGCTTGCAAATGCAAGCTGAGTTGCGGGGCATTGTGGGAATCCATCAGGGCTGGATTTCAGGGGGATGGCCATCCCTACTCTTTGATCAATGGAGGAGAGGCTACATAGCTGATAACATATAGGTGTTTGGAATACAGCCGTCACCATTTATGGTAGGTGTGAGAATTCGGCAGTGATCCTTGGCATGAAAAAAGGGGCATGAAAAAAGAACCATAAGGAGAGTCCTGCTGGATCAGACCGGAAGCCTATCTTGTCCAGTTTCCAGCAGTGACCAAGCCAATGCCCATAGAAACCCCTCAAGCAAAGGCTGAAAGCAATAACCCTCTCCTACTGCTGTTCTCCAGCAACTGGCATACAGACACATGCTGATTTAGATCCTGGAAGAACTATTGCACCATCATCACTAGTTGGCATGAAAAGCCATAAAAAGCTTTATCCTCCATGAATTTGCCTAATCCCTCATAAGTATTGTTGGAAGTGTATGTTTACTTTCATCTGTGGAATACTGGGGTGGGGAGGGGAGCATGCTATTTGGTTGAGTCTCATGTGATGCATATTATTCCTGTCCTCCTGACAATTTCCACACAGGAGGCAGTGAAACAAACCTTTTGCTTTGCTATAAATTCTGTAGACCTGAAAACAAGGAATTTGACAGCTGCTGTGTTATGACCCTTGTATTAATAAGTACCCGTAAGGGGTCGGAGTGGGGGAAGCTTGTAGATATTTATTTATTTATTTATTTATTTAATTACATTTATATACCGCCCCACAGCCGAAGCTCTCTGGGCGGTTTACAACATTTAAAAATAGTAAACATTAAAAGTATACAATTTAAAAAACAACAACACACACACACACACATAAAAAACAGTATAAAAACAACAGTATCCATTTAAAAACAACAATTGTGGGGTCCATTAAAAAAGCAGAAAATAATAATAATAATAATAATAATAATAATAATAATAATAACAACAACAACAACAACAACAACAACAACAACAACAACATTATGGCTTTGTTGATACCAGGCTATCGCCTCACCTTCATTAAGAAAGATATAAATCTTCAAAGATGCTGATTAACTAACCACAAATTCCAAGACTGGAGTGAATTATGTGATGCTAATCTTTTCCTTCTTCTCGTTCTAAACCTCCCCTCCCTGTCCCCCACCCCAAGACCGATAGGCAACAGTGTCATCACAATTCCGGAATGTAACGCAGCCAGGAGAAGCGATGGCAATCGTGCATCAGGGGAAAGCCGATGAAATCGAAGGAGAGAGAAGCTGTGCTCAGCTCTTGGAGGTGCCCGCCTAATAAGAGTGCTTTCTTTTGTTGAGGGTTTTTGCTGCAATTGAATCTTGGCATCAAAGGAAAGGGCAAAGGAGAGTTACCTAAAGCAGAAGCCCCAGTTTCTTCATTGCAAATCATATTATAATCTCCATTTGTGTGACAAATTTTATTCCTCTTAGTCTAGCCAGTAGCCTGGGATAACTACGAAAATCCCTTTCATTAAATGCGGCGCTTTTTGCCTCCATCAATCATGATCCACCTGATTAAAAAGTGTGTGTGTGTGCGTGCGTGCACACTGCCCCCTTTCCTGAAAGGCTCAAATCCCATAATACTTTATAAATATCTTATTATTCAGCAATTGAGCTCTTCTTCTTTTTCTCCTGACCCATTTCATCTTATTCAGTTTGATTAAGGTCACTGGGATAAAGTCATTCCTGGTGCAATCCCACGGATGTCAGGAAAGTTGCACCATAGATCCCTCTGCCCCATTGAGCAAACATTTGGTGCCCTACATTTGTCAAAACAAAAGGATAATGTCCCCTTTACTTGGCTGTTAGGGTTGAAACTATATAACAGCACATCAGCATTCCGCAGAAAGAAAGAAAGAAAGAAAGAAAGAAAGAAAGAAAGAAAGAAAGAAAGAAAGAAAGAGAGAGGGGGGGGCAAGTTAGGTTACTTAAGAGGGCAAATTGTTTGGATATGATGTCTCTTATCATTCCTTCTCTCAATCCATCTCCCACTGCTCACCTCTATATTCTAAAGATTATATCTAAAACACACTACTCTGGCTCTGTAATAATGTCTCAAAAGCTTGGCTCTCTGCCCTCCGCTACTTAGAAAGGAGCAAAACCTTCTGTTTAGAACTTTGCCATCATCACCCATCTAGCTCGCTGTAAACTAGTTGACCTTCCTGGCATCCATATTAATCCACCCATAACACAGCTGTCTATATTGTCTTGTAAAGCCACCAGTCAAGTCAAGTCAGATCATCCCTGTTTGGGATCAGGCCTTCTAGAGCATCAAATCCAAATATTTATTCTTCCTGCCCTCTGTGTCCTTTTCTCAGTGTCTCCCTGTTCACTGAACTCGGCAGTTTGATCATCAAAGATAGCTAGCGATGTAATAAGCCTACGGAGTCAGACTAAAGCCATCCTACTTGAAAACATGCTAGGTTCTCAGCCTGAAGTGTTGGTTGTGGGTAAGGAGGAAGAGGAAGTTGCAAGAGGAAGTCAGTAGGCTGTGCCACTTTAATTATTATTATTTGAGAGGGGGAAGGGCTGATTATTCAGGGGTAAAAGTCAGGGTTTGCATGCAGAAGGTCCTAGATCAAAATCTTGGCATCTCCAGCTGTTCTTTCTTTTTGGTGATAGTGCATTTAGGATGCAGTCCTATAGGGATGCCCCTCACTCTCTGAACTCGGAGCTGATAGGCATCTTATGCAGAGCTCCTCCTACTCTGCATTTTTGCTAGATGGGTGTTTTCACCCATGTAGCTGGGGCTCTGTAAAGCAGAAGGGAAGGAAACTGGGGAGCCCAGAGGATTCTTCATAAACTGGCCTCCACAGTCCCCTCCTCTTCCCAACCACAGAACTTTCCCGTTTCCTTCCTTGGCTAGGGGGCAGGAAGATCAGACTCCTGGATCTGAGGTCAGAGTGCCGTCTCCAACTTCGGATCCTGGAATCCAAACTATCCTATGGCCTCCCAGATGCTGTCTAGGAGGTGTAGGATTGCTCCCTCCATGTTACAGTATTAATATAATAATAATAATAATAATAATAATAATAATAATAATAATAATAATAATAATTTTTCCTTTGAGTTGCCTTGAGACTTTTAGAAAGGGCAGGGTATAAACTTTTAAATAAAGAAGCACAGTGTCTGTTTTTAGAGACAAGTACACATATGTCATTGTGCTGCGGGTCCCAACATTTGGTCCCCAGATGATGTTGGCCTACAACTCTTATCATCCACAACCATTGGCTATGATGGCAGGGGATGATGCTGTTGGCAACCTGGTGTCCCCCTAATATTTTTGGCTGACTGGGGCATGTTGGGAGTTGTAGGACCTTTTTCTGTCTAAACCTGCATATGATTGCACCTTAAGTCTTATAAACCCCAGCCAGCATGGCCAATGGTCTGGAATTATGGGATTTGCAATCCAACAACACCTCTGGAGAGCATTTGCTATAGTACAACAGCTGCTCAGAGCTCAAATTTGGGGTGAACTGCAATAGAACCTCATATCATTGCTGGAAGACAGGCAGTTACCACTAGTTAAAAGGCATTAAAGGGGGATTAGATACATTCAAGGAAGAGAAGTGTTTTTGTGGTTTTAAATCATATGTTTTTGTGATTTTAAATTTTTGTATATTGTCTTTAAGTGTTTTTATGCTATGTGTGGCACAGAGCAGTAAAGCAGCAGTTTCTGCAGCTGAAACTCTCCCCACGGCCTGAGTTCGATCCCAGCAGAAGCTGGTTTCAGGCAGCTGGCTCGGGTTGACTCAGCCTTCCATCCTCCTGAGGTCGGTAAAATGAGTATCCAGTTAGCTGGGGGAAAGGGAATAACGGCCGGGGAAGGCAATGGCAAACCACCCCGCTATAAGGCCTGCCAAGAAAACGTCAGCGAAAGCTGGTGTCCCTCCAAGAGTCAGTAATGACTCAAGTGCTTGCATGAGAGGTTCCTTTCCTTTTCCAAACCACCCAGAGAGCTTCGGCTATGGGGCAGTATACAAATGTAATCAAGAATAAGAATAAGAATAAGAATAAGAATAAGAATAAGAATAAGAATAAGAATAAGAATTGGATGTTAGCCATGACGGAACCCCCATGTTCATGCTCTGCCTTCATGCCCTGCTTATGGCTTGTCAGAAGCATCTAGCTGGTCACAATTGGGAAGCAGGGTCCTGAGGTACATGGACATTGGGTCTGATCCAACAGTACTGCACCCCTTCCTAGAGTTGGAAGACCTAAAGACGGTAGTGCACACACTGGTAACTTCGAGGCTTGACTTCTGTAATGCGCTCTACATGGGGCTACCTCTGTGCCTAGTCCGGAAACTTCAATTAGTCCAAAATATAGCAGCCAGGCTGGTCACTGGACACCTAGGGGTGACCACATTACACCAGTTTTAAAATCTCTTCACTGGCTGCCGGTTAGTTTCCGGGCGAAGTACAAAGTGTTGGTTATTACCTTTAAAGCCCTACATGGTTTGGGTCCAGGCTACCTGCGGGATCGCCTTCTCCTGTACAATCCGCCACACACACTCAGGTCCTCTGGGAAGAATCCACTTCAGCTAGCAAAAACTAGATTAACAACTGTTACCCAGAGGACCTTCTCTTCTGCTGCTCCCAGACTATGGAAAGGCCTGCCGGAGGAGATTCGTCAACTTGACAGTCTTTTAGAATTTAAAAAAGCAATAAAGACTGATCTATTCTGGCAGGCCTATCCAGTGAAATTTTAGAATGTTTTCAGGATGTTTTAATCATGTATGGTATGTTTTAATTCATTTTAATGTGTATTTTATCTCATGTTTTTATACTGTTTGTTTTACACTTTGAATTGTTTTAGTTTTTGTGAACCGCCCAGGGAGCTTCGGCTGTTGGGCGGTATAAAAATGCAATAAATAATAATAATAATAATAATAATAATAATGGTCAAATCAATGCAGTGTCCTTCTGAGTAAACGCATGTAGCTTCAGGCTGTAAAATGGACAGATTTGTAATTTCAGGTAGTTAAACATTCTTTTCTGTCATGATAGTAGCTGACATATTAAAGCATCTCCCTTGAAGTACATCTAAAACATACACCAGAAAATGGGAATGCAGAAGAGCGAATCTATCTGTTTTTCTTAATGTCAAATGTGTCTATTGTGCCTCACTCAGCAAGTTAATACAATTCCTAAAGGCTCAGCTAAAGAACAACCTAGCAGACAAATCCATTCAGAGAGAAGAGAATGAAGAAAAACTTAAACAGAAAACATTAAAAGTCCGTAGATACAGTTGTATTGGAACAACCAACACGTACCAGTCTGTGTCATCGAACGGTGTTTGTATAAACTAGGGATGTATGAGAAATTCATTTCTGTTCATTTTTGATCAGGATTTACCCAGTTCACCCTTTGCAGACTGAACACACATTTTGACACAGTCTGTGGTCGAAGTCCGTACCTTTCTGAGTTTGCAGAGTGATTCGTAATTTCCCCACCCTGCAAAAATGTATTCAGCAGCATGCATGCATTTGTGGGGGGCGGGGGGATGTGCATGAAAACATGGAAAATGCACACAAATATACCTTAATCAATGATTTGCGCAAATAAAAAAGTAGGAAACTGAGCTGGCGCAAGTCATCACGTGATGAATCGACCCAGCTAGGGGATAAGCAAGTCAGGGTCCAGAGGGGGCAAACTGGTGAAAACTCACCAAACTCTACCCTCCATATGGATTCCTCCTCTCTCCCTATCCCTTCACAATCATTTAGTGGTGGTCCCCAGGACAGTTTCTCAAATTGCCAACATGACCGTGGCCCCCAAAGGTTGCCTAGCTACTGAGTTAGCAGGATCAGATAGCAGCTCATGCAGAAGACAGAGGCCCTTTCAACACCTAAGGGTTATCCCAGGAAAATGGAGGGATCAACCCTGCCTGCTCCTGGGATCCATTCTGTGGCATTTGGATGTACAGCAACGCTCCTGGGATGATCCTGGGATATAGGGCTGGTATAGACATGCCCCTAGAGAGCTGTTGCCAGTCAGGGGTAGGCAACCAGGATCCATCTAGATGTTTAGTTGGGGCTTATGGGAGTTGTAGTCCAAAACATCTTGAGGGCACCAAGTGGCTTATGCCTGGAGTAAACAATACCAGGTTAGCTGGACAAACAGTCTAACCTGGTGAGTGGAAGTGTTGTTCCGTATAGTCCTATATTTCAACCTCAGGGTCCATGAAAAGCAAACACTAGTTATACTAGTGATTCAAATGCTTGCTTAGTTACGTTACTGATCCACTGTAAAGCGCAGTGTCAAAGGACAGAAGGAGATGCCACTTTGATAACAGATCTACCTACATTAAAACAGGGGAGATCAGCTTTAGCTAATTAAGAATGTTTCAGGTCAGACATGTAAATTAATAAAGTTATGGCCCATTGTTTAATGTATTTATTGTGTCTTATGTCTGCATTCCAGAGGTGTGGGGTCAACAATGTTTAAACAGATGAATCTGCCACCAACTCATCCAATTTGGCCACAGAGCTCTTAGATCCAGACATAACAGGTAACTCATCCCATTTTCACGTCTCTCCTCTGCTTTTATTCTGTGAATCATAAAGATGTGTCACAGATAATTAAAAAGGAACCCAGTCCCAACGTTTATTAAAGAAGCAAGAAAATATGATCTTTGGAAAAGCTGTCACATACAATAACGCCGCACTATCTGCCTAGAGTTACAGTGATTTTTAAACTGATAAGTCTGGAGGAAGAAATCTACTGAAATGCAGTTAAATTAATTGCTGCTCGACAAGGGAAGCTTTAAAATGCTGTAATTAATTGACCTACAGCTTGAGACAATTTCCATAGAGTTAACAACCACTCTTGCAAGAGAGCAGAGTGACAGCTCTCTTTCATTTGGAAAGAGACGCCAGTAAGGGAAGGACAGGACGAAGCATGCGACGTCCTTAATCATTCCACTTTTCTTGTCTTTCTTTCCCTGCACGTTTATTCATTCTCTAATTATTCCCTCTGTGATGGGAAGACTGCAGAGTTCTTCTCTCACAGAGAAAAGACTGCCCTGCCTACCTGATAGCTACCGAGCCAGGTACAAGGTCTAGATGTTGGCATATAAACCCTTGAACAGGCTGGGGACCAGGTTACCTGACATGGGTAGCCTTCCTCAGTACAGACCTGTGCAAGGATTAAGATAATCGGAGGAGGCCTGGCTGCCATTCCACGGCCTGTCAACTCTCAGCAAACAGGAAGTGTGCCTTCTCTGTGGTGGCACCCACCTTATGGATTCACATACACCTAATATTCACTAACTGTAGCAAGCTAGAGCCACCAATTGAAGACCCATTTATTTACCCAGGTCTTCTCTGAGTGAATGTGCTGCCCTATTTGTTTGTAGTTATGGCATTACATTGGTTTTAATGTTGGAGCAATGTTTTATATGCTCCTGTACCTTTAACAGTTGTATTGAAAAGGGAATTTCAGCAGGTGTCATTTGTATATATGAAGAACCTGGTGTAATTTCCTCTTCATCGCAACAGTTAAAGCTGCAGGTGCCCTGCCCTCTTTTACATCTGGTCACTCTAGTACAGCTCCTGCAGCTTTAACTGTGGTGATGAAGAAGGAATTTCACCAGGTTCCCTTTTCAATACAAATGTTAAAGATACAGGAGCCCTGTCCTCCTTTTCATATGGTCACCCTATGTTTTAGCCAGGTAATTTATCAATGTGGTTAAATTTTCTTGTAAACCACTTAGATATTTTTATTTATTTATTTTTAAAAGGTAAGCGGTATGGACTGAAGGCAAATGCAACCCCTGCTTCTCCCCCGTCCAAGTATGTTGTACTTAAAGCCAAACTGCTTTTTAAGATGGAGATTTCATTTAGCTATCATATCAAAGAGTTATTGGCCTTAGCTAGACCTAAGGTTTATCCTGGGATCGTCCCGGGGTCATCCCTGTTCATGTAAATGATACACAGGATATCCCGAGAGCAGGCAGGGATGACCCTGGGATAAACCTTAGGTCTAGCTAAGGTCAAAGATGGACCTAAATTCCATGGAAAACATTGTTCTACCGGTCTTGTCCAGGGGAGTTGTTGCCCCACCCCAACCCCTTGCCTAAAATTGGGACACATGGAAGAAGTGTGCTGGTGTCCACTTGCAAGGATGCTTGCCAACCTTGGAGAGGTCCCCTCACCTCTTAAAAGCATCAAACACCCATCATTTTGACCACTTTGGGCCAGCACAGCAATCCATGCACCCAGACCAGTGCAACAACATGGGGCTGGTCCATCACCTCTCAGAGATGAGTAGAAATTTTGAGAGCGTTCTCTTGATAAGCAACAAAGAATATCATTTTTGCTTTCTCCATGTTTTTCAACATGCTGGTTGGACCATGATCATTCAGCTGTTTCCCTTGGTCCCAATAATTCCCTTGGTCACAACTGGTAGGCAATGAGGGCAGCAATTTTGTTAAGTTAGGTGAACAACTTGAGGTACCAGGGACACTTCGTCCAAACTACCAGTCATTGCCTTCCAGTTTGAGAGGACTGAGAAAAGAAAGCAATCCTTAGGCTCTGGAAGTTTTGGCCCATTGAATGCTAGCCGGTGGGGCTGGGGTCTCACAAACAGACCTTTCGGAGGGCAGGCGAGGAAATGCACAGTTCTCCAACATCTGTGATCTGCAGGGTGGTTACAGCCTAGTAGGGAGGAACCATGGAATTTCCCTGGAGTTCCCTTAAGGAAAAGGGAGCTCACTCTTGAACCTTCATTCAATTAAGTTGGTTATACGCATTGCAGATCTTTATTCGTAGTTAATAAAGATGTTGCTCTCTTACCCCAAGCAGCTGTCTAATGTCACAGTGATAGTGTGTGGGATGCAATGCATGTGTGTATTCGAATCTCAGGAATATTTTATATATATATAAACGTATGAAGTACACCAAGGAAAGAAATAATATATCTAGAATCAGAGCATTCCTGACAATTTTAGATCTAACCTCAGGTGCACTCATTTCAGAAATATGGACCCACCATATTGTGTTGTGCACCACCCCCACCTCCCAGTCTCGGTCTATTTGGTAGAATATCTCTAAGGATACATCAGGGATCCCCAAGCTTTTTCAGCCCAAATAGCCACTTCCAGTGTGTCCTGGGGGGCAGGGACACTTGCACACACAGCCACTGATGGGGCATTCTTTCTTTTGGGGGGGGGGGCTTTTTTCTACTCACCAGCAGGACTGAATCACTCAGCAGCACATTCAAACAGCATCCAAAACACCAAATCTCTCCATGGCTACTCAGAAGTAAGCAGAATAAATCTCTGCATGTCCACTCAGAAGTAAGCTGGACTGAATCACTCAGCAGCATTTTCAAATAGCATCCCAAATGCAACGCCACTGTATGTCTAACCAGAAGGAAGCATGAGCAGCAGGTCTACTTGCACATAAGCAGGGCAAACCTATGCATGTGTATTCAGAAGTAAGCAGGACTGAATTGTTCTGAAGCTTCTTCCCCAGGACCTGCCACCCTCTCCCCTTAGGGAAAAAGCTCTTATCTCCCATCATCACCTGATCTTGGTAAGAAAGGAGACAGAGCTGGTGGAAGATGCTGGCAGAGCATGTGGGAGAAAGTGGTGGTGTGCCATTGGCTTTGCGATCTGCCCTTGGTGTGACAAAGGTCTGTGGGTTGTGCACCTCTGCTATATGAATAGGCTTCCTTTGGGAAAAGGAAACCTATTCATATAGGCTTCCTTTTCCCACCTCTTTCCTTTTTTATTTGTATTTTTATCAGCTTCCCCCTTTTACTTTGTGCAGCTATTGGGTACAGTCCACATCCAGGGCTGGTGCTACCATAGAGGTCACTCAGGTGGCCGCCTAGAGCGCCAAGCTAAGAGGGGCACCAGGCGCCACGCAGCACTCACGCGCGTTGTTGGCTGTGAGCTGGCCCAGCCCGGCCTGAGGATTCAGCTGGGCCTGGGCAGGCGAGATGGCACCCCTCACCCAACCAGCTGAAGCGAAGCCAGGGACACTGGGCAGGGGGGGGGGCAGATCCATATTCAGATTTCCGCCTGGAAGCTGCCCTCCCAGAGCCAGGAGGTCACCGCCAGAAGAAGAAGAAAAAGCATGTGGCAAGCTGGACCCTGGCCCAAGCCAGCCTCTGTCTTACTCCCAAGGAAAGGGTTCTGGGTCACCTTGCCTATCTCCTCAAACAGGCTGCAATGTCCAGGCAGGCAGGCAAGCGAGACTCCCACTCCCTCTCCCTTCCCCCAGGAAAGCTAGGGACTTGTGGACTCCTCACAAGGCAAACTCTCCTGCTTCCTGATCCTGTGTGTGTGGATCAACGGGACTTGCATCCGAGAAAGCGTTGCACCGGGAGGCACCAGTGCAGCTCGATCCACCTATGCCTCCTTACTCAGAGGCCTTATTCCCCTGAGTAAATGTGCGGAGGGGATCGGAACGCCAGGCTGCATAGCGGGTTGCGTTCACACAGAAGTAAGTCCTGGTGAATTCCAGACGGCTCGGTCCCAAATCGAAGCGAGCCAGTCCCAACTCTCCACTTGGCGCACATGTTCAGACTTCCGTACAATTTGGGAGGGTGCAAGTAGCTCTCCTTGCCTAGGGTGCAAAATAGTCTGGCACCGGCCCTGTCCACATCCCACTGAATCCAAAACTGTCCTTCATTTGTATGGTTTCCATTTCCACCATTCATTTATGCGAAATGGATTCTGCTCAGTCTGCTTTAAGAAGTCGTAATTAAAGAAGCCTGGTTAAATGTGGAAATCTGGGTTTATGCAGTACTGGATGAGATCACATAATTGTCTGGCAAAGGTTGCTCTAAGTAAAAGAAAATCCGCTTGGCCAGCTCCCTCTAAAAGAAAACAATGGTGGCAAGATACTTTGGACAAAGGGAAATAAAATGTTGGAATTCAATTTACAGCTAGAAGTGCACATAATTAAGGGACCTTCCTGTGCAAACCTAGGCCAGAGCTACACCAGGCAGGACATGACACTTTGAAAATGGTTTGAAAACTGTATATGGAGTGTGTTATGGACGCCAACAGTTATCACTACTGTTATAAACCATTTAAAAGCAGTAGTGTAGATCCTGCCCTCATAGTAATGCATTAGCATGAGGCCTATGTTCCATCCTTGTTCTGTTGCAAAAAAGGTTTGCAACAGAACAAGATGCATTTTGAGGATCAATGCTCATGACCGACATTTTACCATTGCACCTAAGTCGTGATTGGTCTGCGTTCTGAAAGCCACAAAGAAATGTCTTAGCTGTTAATCATCTTACACATCCACTTAGCAAATGGAAACAAGAATCATTAAAAGTCTGCCATTTGGAGAGATAATAGATATTTCCTGAATAATATTCATTAAATAGTCTATGCAAAAAAAGAAGAAATACATTGTTGCATTAATCAGAAGAGAAATAGCTAAACCTTACATTGTGCTTCTCAATTCATGTATGACTGCCTAAGCTGATTACAACAAAATCTAACGGACTGGGTATTTTTCATTTGAAGGTTAAATTCTCAATTAATTTTCCAGCATGTTGCCACCTCTACTAAGTGCTGCTGCTAATTGCCCTAAAACAATAGAGTTCTCTGTTTGAATTGAGTGCATGAATTCAAGACACTGCCAGAGATCTAATAGGCTCAAAAGTACTACAGAGCGCACATAAGAATTACTGAATAAAACTGCAATCCAAATTCCCATCTCTGCCTGCTTTTAAAAGAAGGCTTGTGGCAAGAGAACTGTTTATTGTACATTCTCTTTTATTTTTAAAAACATGAAGCCCAAGCTTTAAATTACTGCTATTTCCAATAATCTCTGGTGAAACCTTTCTATGAAAATTACAGTGTACTGAAGCCATACTTCTTCACAGTATAACAGAAACAAGATTTTAAAAATACATTTCGGTTAAAACAATTGTGAATAGAAAGCCCCCAAAGGGCAAGTGTTATTTAGTTGGTTTGTTTTTTGGTAACTTTGTTAGCATTTCATTAACAACCATTTGAGTTTGATCTACACATTCAGCAGAATCTTGTGATTCAGCTTTATTGGACTGTACCATTGTGATGTATTGACCCACATAAAATGCCAGTTTTGCCATAGCTTTCCCATTTGCTGGGGCACACAGGGTTAAATGCTTCAACATGCCCTTAGGAAGCCATATTCCATACAATGTACACACTTACCTGGGGTGTTTTGTACAAGAACATAAGAAGAGCCATGCTGGATCAGACCAAGGGTCCAGAGAGCTTTGGCTATTGGGCGGTATAAAAATGTAATAAACAAACAAATAAAATAAATAAATAAATAAATCTAGTCCATCACTCTGTTCATGCAGTGACCAACCAGATGTCAACAAGTGACCCACAAGCAGACCATGATGCAACAGCACCCTCCCACCTATGTTCCCCAGCAACTGGTATACATAGTAGGGGTGTGCACGGACCCCCCACTCCGCTTCACTTTAAGATCCGCCATTTTCGGATCAGCCCGCTCCGCCCCGCCCCCACTCCGCCTGTGCCCACTCCGCTCCGCTCGGAGCTCCGGATCCGGATTGGAGCTCCGGTCCCCCCCCATAGGGGGGGTTACCGGGCCCTGCTGCCATCGCCGCCCATGCGGCGACGGCGGCAGAGCCCGGTAAGGAGGAGGGGGGCCTTACCTGCCTCCGTCCGCGGTCCGTCGCCATCTTCAATTGAGCCCGTGGTTCGACCAGGAATCACGGGCTCAATTGGCGGGGGGCGTTACCGGGCCCTGCTGCTGTCGCCGCATGGGCGACAGCGACAGTGGCAGGGCCCGGTAAACCCCACTTACCTTTCCGGCGGAGCTCCGGATCGAGGCGAAGGATCCGCCTTCACCTCGATCCTCTTCGCCACGCTCCGCCGGCCCCCCAATCCTCTTCGCCTCCACCTTAAGGGCAGGCGAAGCCCCCCGCTCCACTACTGCTTCTCCGGTCCGATTAGAAGCGGAGCACATCCCTAATACATAGTCTTACTGCCTATGATAGTGGAGGTAGCACATAACCATCAGGGCTAGTAGTCATTGATAGCCTTCTCTTCCAGTGATGTATCCAACACCCTTGTAAAGTCATCCAAGCTGGCGGCCTTCACTACATCCTGTAATAGTGAATTAACTATGTGCTGTGTGAAGAAATGAAGGCTTAATCCAATCTTGACAGCCTCCCCTCTCTGTTTAGCCATTGCCTTTATGAAGGACCATGGAGAGAAGCTCTCACAGTGACTGCATAACCAACAAGAACATTTTTGCTCACAAGAGGACCTGCAGAATATTGCTGCTGGAAAAACAGAACTAACTCCAAAAGCACAGTACGTGGGAGCCAACTCAGGCACTGTGGTATGGCAAGGCAGGAGGGTCGATACATTACCTCCACTTCAGATTACAAGTGGGAGCTGTCATGTTGGAATGCCTATCCTTGGTGGAAGGGGGGTGTCTTCTTTTGATATTGAAAACTAGCAAGCAACACAGAAGGACAGCTTAGAAAAACAGAAATGCAACATGGGCGAGAAATATGTTTCAGAAGGAAAGTTGAACAACAGATTGGAAATATGTCCGTGACTTGCCTTGATTGATTTGATTTTGATTTGATTTATTGCATTTATATGCCGCCCCATAGCTGAAGCTCTCTGGGCGGTTTACAAAAGTTAAAAACAGTGAACATTAAAAAGTATACAAAATTTAAAACCATCAAAAACATAAACAGTATAAAAACAACAGTATCCATTTAAAACAACAGTTCTGGGGTCCGTTAAAAAACAAACAAACTTAGCATTGTTATAGGCTGTTAAATGTCTGGAGAAAGAGAAAAGTCTTGACCGGGCGCCGAAAAGATAACAATGTTGGTGCCAGGCGAGGCTCATCAGGGAGATCATTCCATAATTGGGGGGCCACCACTGAAAAGGCCCTCTCCCTTGTTGCCATCCTCTGAGCTTCCCTCAGAGTAGGCACTCGGAGGAGGACCTTAGATGTTGAGCACAGCATACAGTTAGGTTCATGTCGGGAGAGGTGTTCCATCAGGTATTGTGGTCCCAAGCCATGTAGGGCTTTTTAGGTTAAAACCAGCACCTTGAGTTGGGCTCAGAAGTGTATACGTAGCCAATGTAAGTGGGCCAGAATTGGTCTTATATGTTCAAACCTTCTGGTTCCAGTTATCAATCTGGCCGCTGCATTTTGCACAAGCTGCAGCTTGATCTGTTTGCTCCTGTGTTCCATCAGATATATGTCCTTGGGGACCTGACAGTCAGTCTTTCTTGAAGTGTCCTCCTGCCCACCTTCTACACCAGCCTTCCCCAACATGGTGCCCCCCTCAGTGCTTTGGGCTGCAGCTCCCTTCAGCCCCAGACAGAACGCCCAATGGTGACAGTTTATGGGAGTTGGAGTTCAAAACATTTAGAGGGCACCATATTAGGAAAAGCTGCTCTACACCATTGTAGTCCCCCATTAATCCCTGCAGATTAATTTTATTAATATTAATATTCTGCCCCATAGTCAAAGCTTTCTGGGTGTGTTAAATAGCCCCATTCAAGAGATGAATGCTGAATGGGGCTATTTAACTACAGGGATTAAAATGGGAACAATATATGTTGGAAGAGATTTAATTTCAGAATTCACAATCATCCATTTTCTCTAGCATCCCTTGCTACTAAACCTCCCAGCTCTGTCATCCCAGTGGAAATATGCATTTGTGTGGGGCAGAGAGTGGGGAGGGGACCACATCCATTCATCTCTACTCTACATTTGTCCCTGCATCAGTGGCATATTGCTACTCCAAAGAGAGGCCTTTTCTACACCTAAGGATTATCCCAGGAAAATGGAGGGATTTTCCCTGCCTGCTCCCCGGATCCCCGTGTGTCATTTGCATGCACAGGGATGATACCAAGACGATCCCTGAAAAAAAGGCAGGTGTAGAAACGGCCTTGATAATATCTTCATCTGGGAAAGCAAGTGGAAAAGATGAAATATTCAACAAAACACGTATAGTGTAAGGAAGTGAGCTGACCACAAAATTTGATTTTGGGGAGCGCTGAGCCCCGTGCGTGGCTCCCGGCTATGCGCGAGTAATTGAGCGCAGCTGGGAGAAGCCACTTCAAAGGGCCACAAGCTCGCGGTCTTGGGCTCAGCCCAAGACCACAAGAAAAACTGGGCCAAAAGTGGTGCCCACTATCCCGGGGCAAAGGAGGGTTGATCCCTGCCTGAGCCCGGGATCCCCTGTGTGTCATCTGGACACACAGGAGCGATCCCGGGTATCAGCCCAGGATAACCCCTCATCTAGCTAAGGCCTTAGTCACCTCTTAGGAGGAGACGGCGCCTTACAAATCTCAGAAAAATAGGAATATTGGGGGGGGGGTTATGCTACACACCATTATATTTTCATTTTATTTTTAATGACAACTGCTGATAAATAAGTACAAATAAAACAAAGATAGAAAGAACACCTGGCCACATTAATGTCTGTCTCCGTCTCCCAATCTAGAGGTTGGTTGGTTTGTTTTTGCCCTCCCCATCACCCAGCCGAATACAAACAAATTCAACTAGTAAAAACATTTGAGAAATTCCGAGACTAGCCACAGTATCCTGTTATTTTAATTTGAATTAGTTAAAACTAGAGGTGGACACTTGTTTTGCATCCCTGCACACAATTCTTGAAGCCAAACCCACCCACCCTCCTTTAAAGGGGAGGGGAGTTAGGTACTTTGGGGACAGGAACATTTTTAGAACGTTTCATTAGAGAAGGTGCGGAACGCTTTTTTGCCCACCTATTTTTCAACTTCAAAGTAAAGCCTTGTTGTCACTTGTGGTAGTGATAAGGCTTTTGGCAGCCTACCAGCTGTGTTTCCTGCTGGGACAGAATGTCGGTGTGGATGTGTCTGTATAGTCTTGTTGTTCCCATAGGCATTCTGGCTCATCAGGAAACACAGCTAGTAGGCTGTGAAGAACCTTGTCCCTATGTAGCCGGGTTCCCATGGGCATTCTGGCTTAGCAGGGAACATGCTGTGCAGTGGTGGAACTTTTTTAAATAAAAGTTTAAAGATGAGAACAAACAAAGCCTTGGCCAACCTGCCTCCCTGAATTTTCGACGAAGGTTGCTCAATCTTTTGTTGGGTTTGTTGCAGAGAGTGCCCAGGTTTTTTTCAGTATCTGGGGAAGGAAAAGTAAAATGCCTCCAAATGTTGGGGTGGGAGAATTTCCCCCAAATAATTAAGTAAGGGGAATCATAGAATAGTAGAGTTGGACGTTGCCTATAAGGCCATTGAGTCCAACCCCCTGCTCAATGCAAGAATCCACCTAAAAGCATGCCTGACAGGTGGCTATCCAGCTGCCTCTTGAATGCCTCTAGGGTGGGAGAGCTCATGACCTCCCTAGGTAACTGGTTCCATTGTCCTGCTGCTCTAAAATTCAGGAGGTTTTTGCTGATGTCCAGCCATAATCTGGCTTCCTATAACTTGAACCCATTATTCCGTGTCCTGCACTTTGGGATGACCGAGAAGAGATCCTGGCCCTCCTCTGTGTGACAATCTTTCAAGTATTTGAAGAGTGCTATCATATCTCCCTTCAGTCTTCTCTTCTCCTGGCTAAACATGCCCAGTTCTTTCAGTCTCTCCTCATAGGGCTTTGTTTCCAGACCCCTGACCATCCTCATTGCCCTCCTCTGAACACACTCCAGCTTGTCTGCATCCTTCTTGAAGTGTGGTGCCCAGAACTGGACACAATACTCAAAATGAGGCTTAACTAGTGCCAAATAGAGGGGAGGAGGTGTTAGCTTACTTTACTTTTATGAGGTGGCCAACAACCACTAATGGTCAATTCTAGTGATGAGTAGAGCTCCCCAGAACCTTTCTCAGTATAGGTAGTTTCCAATGTTAGTCCTATGTACAGTAGATTCATTGAAATGAATGAAACTTAAGTGAAGCTTAGGCATGATTCAAGTTAGTCTCATTCAGTTCAATGGGTCTGCATTACATAGGAATAGGACTAACATTGGATACTACCCAATGTTTCTTGGGTGACATGTTCCATGGGAATGAGGCTACCCAAAAAGTAGCAGAAATTGTACCCCCCTTTTGTGGGAAATGTGGGCACTTCAGCACCACAGTAGTATGTTAACTAATCGATGAATCAACAAACTACAGTTTTGTGAGTTAATATGTAACAGGAAACTGTGACTTGGCCAAAAGCAAAAGCTCTACTGCTGCCCTTCTCTCACGTGTGAAGGAGGAGGAAAGGGAAGGGGCAGTGTGTAAAGTGAACCTAAGCTTTACCACAGCTTGTTTATGATCATTGACACCAGTGGTGAATTACACAGAGCTCTCAGGCTGCATGAGACTCCCAAGGTTATATTTGCAACCCCATGGACCCTAAAACAATAAATAAATAAATAAACAAACAAACAAACAAACACCTAATATGCTACCATGACTGCTGAGGATAGTCTAGGGCATAAGAAATCAAAGGGCCTGCTTTCCAGAAGACACGGGGAGGCAGGCCCTCTGGGAATCAACACTCAGTGTGCGTGCTTCCAGGAGGACACTAAACCAGCGTTTAGAGGGTCTCCTTCCCACAGGATGTTCTTTGAATCCACACTCAGTGCCCCTGCTTCCAAGAGGACACTGTAGGAACCAATATTCAGAGAGCATATAAACAGGTTTCGGAAGAAAGTGTGCATGTGTGTGCTCACAAGCCGCTCCTGACCAACCCACCCTATATGTGGCCATGATAAACCATGGTTTAGTTTATGACTGCCTATTAAAACATCTCCTTTTTATCATCTTTATCATTCACAATCAGAAAGCAACCGTAACGAACAGACTTTGTAATGACCCTGCTCTGTTTTGTGCCATAACTGCAAAGTTGGAGTTCAAGTTGTAGCACGATGAGGTGCTGCTTTGAGTGGACGACCTACGCCTGCCTCTGAATTTCGTCTGTGTGCTACGTGATGGAAAGTTCCTCAGTGGGTAACTAGCTGTTCATGAACTTCCGCTCATCTCACAATGGCTCTCTTAAACTATTCAAGCTGAAACTTTTCCCACATTGTAAATGATATAAACACGTTATTGTGAGTTATAAAAGAGCCTGCATGGAGGGATGTTCCAAGATCGGTAAAGATTCTAAAGGGGGTGATAAATTGATGAGGAAATACACAGCTCAGTAGAAACTGCTTTTTTCAGCAGTTTGTACCAGAAGACTCTAAGCAAGACTTTTATAGCAGCATTAAAATATGTCCAGCTGTCACGGCATGGTCTCATTTCTGTTGGGTTATAAAGGGAGAGATGACATAGCTTGGCAGTCATGCTGAGTGAGGAAGCATGTGCATGGGCTTCCAACATCACATGTTCATCACTAGCTCAGGCTCAGCACAGATTTCATTAAAACACAAGACAGATCTTAAGTACTCTTACCATGTTGTTAAGCAGTGACATGTTGATCCATGTGTTTCCCCGTGTGATTCATCCTGTCTTTCGTTATGTATAGCATTTTTTACTCCGTATCCCAACATGACTCTCTGTATGAGTGTCATAGTATGTGTGATGTGATGTGTTTATTTACAGAAACAGATCCCTTCAGCATAGGTAGTACTGAAATGGACATTCTGCCTTTTGTTGCCGTAGGGCATGTCTAGATGAGGGCTGATCCCTGGGATCACCCCAGGATCATTGCTCTGTGTCCACATGATGCACAAGGGATCCTGGGGGCAGGGAGAGATAATCCCTCCATTTCCCCAGGATAAGCAGGATGGCTTTAATCCCAATTTTTCCCATGGTCTTGGGATCATCCCAAGACTGTGGGACATGTGGGCAGCCATCCCGGTTTCTTCCCTGCTCCTCACAAGTAAACACAAGGGGCCAGGAACCAGGCTTGGCCACCAAGCTCCTCAGGAGCTCCGTGCCCATTGGAGGTGAGAGGGTGAGTGGGGACTTTTTTTTAAAAAAGAAAGCCTACCTTTTCAATTGAGCTCTCGAGCACTCATTTTCAATTAAAAAAAGAATCCAAAATTGCGGGTGTGACGTCCTCTTCCTCCCGGGATGTTGCGCGCCACATGTGGACTGAGGGGGAGGATCTTGTGATCACCATTTCATGAGATCCTCCCCCCTCCTGTGCCTAGGTCTAGACATGCCCATAGTCTCTGCCCTTAAGTATATGGCCAGCCTAGAAATAAAAACAAACCAACCAACATCGGACGTGCCTTTTACTCAGTCAGACCACTGGTCCATCTAACCCAGTATTGTCTACACTGGCTGGCAGCAGTTCTCCGGGGCTTCAACATCTCTGCAGAAACACTCTAAAAAGAAAGAAGAACAAATTCAGGGTCAGATGAGGAATAGGGGGAAGGCGTAATATAGCTAGCAAAGTCACAGGAGATAGGGCAGAGTAGCAGTAGCAAAACAAAAATAAAAAGACTTTCCAGATGCCAGCTGATCAGTTACATCAAAGCCAGCCAGAGATCTCTCCATCTGTAAGACTGCAAGTTCTTACAGTGGGGAGGGGGGAATTGAGAGTGACAAACCCCCCAAATCAGGCATCAGGTGAGGAGGGAGGAGCAACTTTGCATTCTGAAAGGCTGTGATGCATGCTGTGAGGTTGACCACCCAAAAATCTTCATTTATTCATTCATTTATTTATTTTTGCATTTATATCCCACCTTTTTTTCCTGCAAGGAACCCAAGGTGGCATACATAATCCTCCTCCTCTGCTTTTTATCCTCACAACAACAACCCTGTGAGGTAGGTTGGGCTGAGAGTCTGCGACTGGCCCAAAGTCACCCAATGAGCTTCCATGGCCAAGTGGGGACTAAAACCCGGATCTCCCAACTCCCAGGCCAACACTGTAATCACTGTGCCGCATTGAACTTGCAAGCCTGTTCACAAATGCACATTTTTATGGTTTGCGGAATGGGGTAAAAGTGTGCATTTTGATACACAATTTTTTTAAAATGTGAATATCTCTCAATTGAAAAAAAAAACAGTAGAGATGCTCATGTTCATGAATGGGGTGAACTGAGTTTTGAGGAGGAAGTTGGAGAAGTTTGACAAGCTCGAAAATTGCATCTTCACCCATCCCTACGTCTGCATATGATACACATTGGAAATGAGAGGAAAACACCACATGTGAATTGCAAACATCATGAGGAGGATATTTGACCCAGCCTTTGTTACGGTAAAACTCCAGATTTGCCTCAGGAATCCTTGAGAAATTCAATCTTTGCACATTCTTATGTGAGGTGACCTGAACTGCACCACCAAATTAACATGTAGATCAAAATATAAATATCACGAGGTTTTACAGTTTTCCAAATGCTGTGCAATAGCTCTTGGCTAAAAAAAAAAGGTATCAAATGTTTTTTGAAATATGTGTATTAGCATAAGATGTGTTTGGAAAAGGAAAGGAACCTCTCGTGCAAGAACTGAGTCATTACTGACTCTTGGAGGGCTTTCGCTGATGTTTTCTTGGCAGGCCTTATAGCAGGGTGGTTTGCCGTTGCCTTCCCCAGCAGTGATTACCTTTCCCCCAGCTAACTGTTTACAAATAATACACCAAGTGGGTTTTTAAATTTAATTTAGTTTCTCTGCTCCCTCCACCCTAACCCCGATGGGTGCAGCTCCTGGCTCTGTGTGAGTAATTGCACAGAGCCCGGTCAAACCACGGCAATGGGCCACATGTTCCGTGGTCTTGGGCTCAGACAGGGACCATGGAAAACGTGGGCCCAAAGGAAAGGGCTCTATTCCAGGGCAAAGGAGGGATCATCCCTCCCTGATCCCAGGATCCCCTGTGCATTATGTGGATGCACAGGAATGATCCCAGGGTTTGCCCCGTGATAAAGCCCGGTCTAGCTAAGGCCTCTCTCTCTTTGTAGAGGGAAGAATGAGCACAAATTATGGCCTATGCACACACACACGAATATGTTCAAAGCCCTGGAGTTAGGTGTTACTCATGTGTATGGAAGTGTTGAATGCACATGCCAAGAGAAAGGGCAGGGTAGATGTGTGTTATCAACTGGCCCATTATCACAGCTCAAGCGGTTACAATCAGGAACAAAAGCACTAATCAATGGAGAAGTGGCTTTTGAAAACTCATGAAACAGGAATAATCAAAGTATTAAAGACACAATCACTTTCCAAGGGTCTGTGTTTTGTTAACGTGCTCCCCGAGATTCACTTAGTCAGTCCTTCCTGCTCGGAGCAGCTTCAGGAAATAGATGCTCTTAAGAAATGGTTTGACGCCAAACACAGGTCCTTCTTGTTCCTTTTACCATCGCCTTTTCTGCCTGAGGCATACATGACATAGACTGATTTAACCAAGGAACCAGGCAAAGGATCCCCCAAACAACATGACAGTGTGCTTCTAATATTACTTTGATTAAATATTTCAGCTGAGTCCAACATTCAAGCAATCTCCTTGTTAGAAAACCTGAAGTTCGGCTTCTTTTTTTAAAACTGTGTGTGTGCAGCATGTCTTCCTTATAAGTCTGAAGTGGAGTGAGGACACTGGTTAGCCTTGCACACACTCCTTATTACATGGGTGCCAATTTAGGGATGTGAAACTCAGCAAACATTCAGGTCATCAAACTTCTCCAAACAATATCTCGAAGCTTGTTTTGACTTGAGTCCATGGCCTTAGCTAGACCTACCTTTTGTTCCGGGAGAGAGGAGGGGAGATCTCGCGTTGGGATGAAAGCGAGATCTCTCCCTCATTTACACGTAAGACGCAATGACCTCAGGAAGAGATTCGTGGCACCCACCATTTTTAATTTTTTAAAGAGGACGTAGCGCACAAATGCTCGTGCACTAAAGGTAAGTCTTTTTAAAAATTTAATTTGGTTTCCCCGTTACCCCCCACCCTAACCCTGATGGGCTCAGCGAGCGCTGTGCCCATCGAAGTTAGTGTGTGGGGAGTGGGAAAACCTAATTTAATCGGGCAGAGCGGGGTCAAGCCATGGAAACAGGCCAGATGTTCTGCGGTCTTGGGCTCGGCCCGAGGCCGCAGAAAAAGCAGGCTCAAAGGGGAGGGCTATATCCCGGGGCAAGGGAGGGATGATCCCTCCCTGATCCCGGGATCCCTTGTGCGTCATCGGGAAGCACGGAGATGATCCCGGGGTTTGCCCCAGGATATAGCCTGGTCTAGCTAAGGCCCATATCAGATCACAAGCTTTTCATTCTTTCTTCCTTCCTTTTTTGGGTTTGTTTTTGGCATGAAAATCTGTCTGTCTTTCCATGCACGTTTTCCAAAACTAATGCATCAACTCTACACATCTTGGAAATGTACACATGCTTCTCCTATTAATTCAAGGATATTTATGCGCATTTTTCAAAGGCATGCATTTTTCTTGCACATTTTTTTTTCAAATGTATGTATGCTTTTGAATGCATTTTACACAAAACACATTGCAAGACTGGAAATGTATGTATGGACGTCAGAGGCAGACTGTGTCTGAGTCCTTGTTTAATCCAGAAAGTGAAAATTAGGTAAACCCTGACCAAACATGAGCTGAAACAATTTTTTACACATTCCTAGTCATCCATTTCCCCAAAGTACATTCAGTGGCTGTGCAAAGAAGGGCTGGGGTTTGTATTTGAATGTGGATTTTCTTGATTTTTCACTTTTAAACCCATAGATGAATAGAAACTCAGCTACCCTTCAAATTTTGCACTTCTTTGAGTTTTGCACTTTTCTGAATTTTGCCATGCAGTTCTCCAGTCAAAAATGTGTACAAAAATTCATATATTGGAGGAAAGGGCAAACACAAAAGGGGTGTGTGTCTCTGTGTGTGTATGTGTGTAAAATGGATTATATTAGGGATATTGCTTGTGCAAATGTGTATATTTCACAAAATTGTTTACAAAATGCACAGATATAGCTGCAGGAGAATTGTTCAGGAGACTTGTGTAGAAAAGTGCATATGGATGTGTGCATAGATACTTTAAAAATATCCCAAAGTTCAGGAGAAAATTAACTTTAGAATGGAAAAAAAGGAGAAATTGAGGGGGGGGGGAAATCTGAAATTGACTGATTACTCCTCCTCTAGTATGAAGGGACCCTATGCATGTATTGCTACACTCACATAGGGTTCCTCTACATGAGAAGGAATCCTGGGCGAATCTAAATTCTGCTCCAATGAAGAAGCTCTGCACACCTACATCAGTACACATGAAGGGGCCCTTCACACAGCTGCTGATCATGCAGCCACCACAAGCCATGTATGGTGTGTGTGTGTGTGTGTGTGTGTGTGTTAGCAATGCCAAGGCAGGAATAGCCAGTGAGACCCTGCAACCCCCCTTTGCATGCTGCCATTGGGTGAGGGGGTGTTGGAACTCTCCTAAGCACTACTGGACCTGGCAATTTTAACATGATTGATATGTCAATCAAGGTTTGAGTCTCAGAACAATTCCTGAGTAAATACTCTCACTGATCCCTGTTTAGACCTGCAAGGTGATGACACTGATGGTGGAGACTTAACCATATTTTCTTATTCCTTTGAATTTGCTCTGCTCCCCTGTTTAATGGCTGTTGAAATTTTTATAATGGGTAATAGACTTTTCCTCCAAGGTCTTCCACTTCCAATACCTACAAGTTCTTCCAAGGGGCTTCCCTCCATATACAGGCCCTAGGAAGAGAGAGCAAATAACTAGAAAGCAGCAAGAGGAGCAAGGAGGTAGTTGGGCCAACTCAGTGAAAGGGTGCCCATTGAGATCATTCTGGGCTCATCTACACTAAGCAGAATATAACACTATGAAAGTGGTATGAAAACATTCTATGGTCTGTGTCAATGGGCCCCAACAGTTGTCAGTGCACTTCAATACCACTATAAAGCGGTCGTGTGGCTCCTGCCTTTTATATGCTGTTTTCATACCGCTTTCATAGAGGAATATCCTGCTTGGTGTAGATGAGCCCCTTGTCTGAGGTACCCCAAAACCTGGAGCTGGCTTGGATGCAACCCACACATACACCGGTCAATTTCATTTGCTTTTGGACACCATAAAACTCTGGCAGCATCAAAGCAATTTACTTTCTCAGCATTGCACTCAGCCATCTCATTGATGAGAGTTTCCTAATTATTTTCAAGTGATGTTTAATGGAAGAAAATACTTTCAGGATTAGATTTGTCTCATTAGCAACATGTACAATTTCAATTAAGACCGTTCACTGTATCGGCAACCATACATTTTCTCAACCAATGAGTCCTCACTGCAGTTCTTTCTATGTTTTGACCAGCTAATCATTGCTGTGCTTGTACGCATTTTAATTAGAGTTGGGTGTTGTTGTTTTTTAAGCAGGATGGTTTGGCATCTGCGTACACTTTGTGAGTTTTGTTTTTTTAAAAAAAAAATGGGGGTCAGGATGGAAGAGAGAGATGCTGTTGAGAACAAAGCAAAGAGAAAATTCATCAGGAGGTGTGAATAGAAAAATCTGCAGGGGTACACATGATGCACGGAGCTCTGCAATGAAAGAAAATTTTGTCACGGTGCACTTTGCAGTGTAAACCATGCTGTTTTTCAGATAAGCTGCGAAATAAAGTTTAGCAGGGCATGTGGTTTTACAAGTTGACGATGATCCTTAGGACTGTGTGAACTTCATCGCAAACAATCCTCTTCCTTTGATTTCAAAAGCTTCCTTTTGCTTCTCCTTCACATAGCATTGTGCCTCCTTTTTAGGGATTTGTTTATTTATTCATTCATTGCATTTCCTTCAAGGAGATGGTTCTCCCCGCAACCCATTTTATTAGGCTGAGAGACAGTGACAGGCCCACGGTCACCACAAAGTGTTGTGGTTAAGAAAGGACTTGTACCTGTGTTCCAATCATCCTACGCCCAAGACTCTATCTACTATATTACATTGAGTACATTTTCCCTGTTCTGACTCTGTTCTTACGTAGCATTCTTCCACCACTCCTGAATTTCAGTTTAAGTGGAAGAATTTTCATCATATGCTCATTCTACTGTTACTTTCTACTGTTAGTTTTTCCCTACCCTGTACCTGTTTGCATTCTCTTCCCCTCCTTATTGTTTTACTATGATTTTATTAGATTGTAAGCCTATGCGGCAGGGTCTTGCTATTTACTGTTTTACTCTGTACAGCACCATGTACATTGATGGTGCTATATAAATAAATAAATAATAATAATAATAATAATAATAATAATAATAATAATTTTCAATCCCTTCAATTGATTTGAAGCTCTTCCCTGATAGAACATGGAGAAGAAGGAGAAGGAGAAGGAGAAGGAGAAGGAGACCTCAAAATTGACGTGATCATGCATATGGTTACAGCAAAACTCTTATGTGCCATGGGTTACTGTTGTGCACATGGGCTCGTGTACACACAAAATGCTTCTTGATATAGTGGTACATACAATCACAACAAGTGGTGTTACATCAATGCTCACCTGTGCATCTTATTATGTGGGTCACTCTACTTTGGAGCATGAGGTGGACATATTAGACCTTCTGATAACTCACAGTCCTTGGGATTCTATTTATCTAAGATTCTGATGTCATTTTTAAAAAAAACACACAAAAAAAACCTGTTATTAAATTTAACCACTTAACCTGATGCCCAAATCTTGGTTGAGATTTGGGCATCTTGGTTGAGACTGTGGCAGTAAGGCCCCAGTAGACCATTCATTCCAACATCTCCACCCCCTTCCCCAAAGCACTTACCTGAATGTATCAGCACCCCATAAATTGATTGGTGTTAAAGAATTGCATCCTGCCTTTCTAGGCAAACATTCAAAGTGGCTTACAACATCTTACAATAAAATAATTCAACATATAATCAGATAATAAACAAACAACAATAAAAACAGCAGAAACAGAACAACACTACACACTTATGAACACAAAAAAGAGCCCTGCTGGATCAAACCAAGTGTCCATCTTGTCCAGCACTCTGTTCACACAGTGGCCGACCAGTTGTCAGCCAGGGACCCACAAGCAAGACGTGGTGTGACACCATTCTCCCATGCATGTTCCCCAGCAATTGGTGAAATAGATGAAGCAAAAGTAATGAATAAATGCCTGCTGAAATAATACAGTTTGGACAAAAGCAATTGGGTTTTAAAAGAAGGCAATGATAGAGCCAGGAAAAAAAACTTCTTTGGGATGAGTATTCCATAAACTAGATGCAGTGATGAGAAAGCACTTTCCTTTGTCCCCACCAACAAAATATCTGGCTAAGGAGGAGACTTGCAAGAAGGGACTCAGAAGCTGGACCAACTTCTCATTCAGGCTGATATGGGGTGCATTTACACTTACATTCCCCTCTAAAACGGTGGTAGTCTGAATGGTATATCTAGTGCTGAGGTTACTGCTAGTGTCAATTAACACAGTTGAGGCCATAAGTGGAAAAATATTACACCCCAAGATTCTAGAGCAATGCCTTTCTTTTCAACAGCTTTAAAAGAGATTGTACTCGCATCCAAACATTGGTACAAAAATACATTCATTCTTAGAGTACAGAATACTACATGATTTATATAGGCTCACTGGCTCATGCTGAAGCAATACTTCTAATACTCTGTGTGTGTGTGTGTGTGTGTGTGTGTGTGTGTGTGCATGCGCGTGCGTTCATGTGTGTGTGTTTATTTTAAAGCCAAGTAAAATGGAGCAAAATCCTTCATTTTGGCTCCTCTCCAGGTTTCCAATATCAAATAACTTGAGTTCCATTCAATACTACACTTTCAGGATTACCTCGAGAGATTTGGTTTAACAGCAACCTTCTCAGCCACAACTTTCTGACATGTTTTAAAAAAATATCAGCCAGGAGAGCTTTATTTTATTTTTAATTAATTTTTATAGGGTTTCATATCCAAGGTCTTTCATCTTGTGTTCTTTCCAAATACATAGACCGCTTATGCATTAAATGGCCTCTGTAGTGCATTGTTACTCCTAACCTTTTACCATTGTCTTTCATTTCTATTAATTCTTTGCCACAACCTTCAAGGTTGCAGAAATCATTTGTTTTTGTTGTCATTGTTGTGCCTTTGTCAAGCACCCCCTAATGTGATTGAACATGGTGCATCAGTGCATTCATTAAAACCATAGAGCGAGCTCAAGGTTCCTCTCTTTTCCTTATGCTTTGCAACATGCTCCATAATTCATTTTAATCTTCAGCTTCACTTCAGCTTCACTTGCCCCACCCCCTTGCTCCTTGCTGTTAGTGCACAAAACATCCAAAACAGACTGCTGCCAGGTCTATATTAGTTAATCAATGTAGAGAACAATCCTATGGTCCCTGCATGAGCATCCCAGGGACCATGGGGTGGTTTGGGGAAACCCTTCTGAAGTTGAAGGCACTGCTCTGGCCTCAAAACAAAGAGTCAAAGACCCAAACCTAAACCCTGACGCCAACCCCGTGCAGCCAACAAGGAGAGAATATCACCAGCTGCCTCTCCGAGGACAGAAAATGGACTTTTGGTGAGGGAGAAAAGTGGATGTTCCAGTGGATGGGAAAAGGGAGGAGACTTGGGAGGCCACAATATGATTTATTCTGAGCCTCCTCCAGCCTCCTTCCCTCCCCCTCCAAAGTGCTCTTGCTAGACAGGTCGAAAAGCTTTTCCGCTTTGGGATTGGGGGAGATAGCAAAAGTGGGTGCAGCCCTTCAGAGCCATTTGGGGGTGCTCGAGTCGGGTGTTTCCAGAAATTCCACACTTTGGGGAGGGGGGAGTGGAACAATGGGATGTTTGTGCATTCCTATCTATAATAGTGGGCCCAAGTCATAAGAACATAAGACAATCCCAGGTGAAGGGTCCATCTAGCCCAGCATCTTGTTATTGACCTCAGGCAACAAAACGTCTTGCTCCTCTCTTGTGCAAGACTATCCGATGTAGTAAGAAATGAACAAAACTTATTGTATACTCATAAGAACATAAGAAGAGATATGCTGGATCAGATCAAAGGTCCATCTGGTTCAGCATACTGTCACACAGTGGAAAACCAGCTGCCCATGGAAAATCCATAAGCAGGACATGAGTGCAAGAGCATCCTCCTGCCCCTGTTCACCAGCAAATGGTGAACACACCACCACTGATACTGGACGTACCATACAGACATGAGGACTCGTACCCATTTCATGGATAATCTTAGCTGTGGAGCAGTGTAGAAGTTTTGTAAATACTCTAATCATAGAATAGTAGAGTTGGAAGGGGCCTATAATGCCATCGAGTCCAACTCCCTGCTCAATGCAGGAATCCACCCTAAAGCATACCTGACAGATGGTTGTCCAGCTGCCTCTTGAATACCTCTAGTGTGGGAGAGCCCACAACCTAGGTAACTGGTTCCATTGTCGTACTGCTCTAACAGTCAGGAAGTTTTTCCTGATGTCCAGCTGGAATCTGACTTCCTGCAACTTGAGCCCATTATTCCATGTCCTGCACATTTATAGCCTTATTCTCTATGAATTTGTCTAGTCTCCTTTTAAAGTCATCCAAACTGGTGGCCATCAGTACATCTTGTGGTAGTGAATTCAATAGTTTAATAATGTGCTGTTTTAGTCTGAGTTCTTTTTTACATTTCTCTCCACTCAATATGTCTTTGTCAGATTGCAAGTCCATCAGATACAGAACTTATTGTCCTCTTCTATGCATAATGTCTCAAGAGGATGGTTCTGGATCACCACTAAATCAGCAGTTTACATGGTGGGGGAGAGACTTCTTATAGATCCAGCCTTTTCTTCTTGTTGTGCTTTTGATAGGATGCTGGAAAATTTATAAGCCATGTAGGAGGGTATAGAAGGATTTTCCTCTGTAGTTTATGATTCCATTACAATTGAGACTTCACATAAGCCATGATCCTCTGTTTGATAGACTTGGCCAGCCATACACCTTAATCAAAGAGGTACATATGACATTCAGGAATGTGTGTTGCATTTGAGTGCAGGAGCTGGGGGACAGATGCAAGGAAACAAGCTGAGATTGGATCAGCAATAGAGTATCAAGGTAATAGATGTTCTGCCATTGACTCTTCCCCAGTCTATGAAACTTCTTTAGACCATGTTTATGGGGTTGCACGCATGGAGGACCCTCTTCATTCCTGTTTAGAGAGGAATGAAGAGGATCCTGTGCATCTGTGCACACCAGGGTGCCCAGCACACAATGTGGATTTTGTAGGATCCCCTCCAAAAAAATGTGGTCATGGAAATAGAATGGAACAGCTTAGTTGTTGAACACCTGTGAAGTGGGCATGAGCCCAAAAGATCTGCCCAACCATCCCAACTTGTTTCTCCCTCTTGTTTCTCAATAGCTCTGTTTTGCCGGCATAACTCAGCACTTGAGATGGCTTATAATTTATTATTGGGATGGGTATGATATGGATAAAATTGGGGAGAGCCATGGATATGGCCTGTGGATTTCTTTAAACCCCTCCACAACCCTTTTTCCATAGTACATTTGTTAGAGATGAGCCAGAAATGCCCCTTCCCAGTCTCACGGCTTTCTTCAAGCTCTGTGAAGATGGGAGGCATTGCAGCTATTGTGGAGTGGGTGGGAATGAAATCTTATTATTCCTGGAGATCAGGAGCTTAATTTGAAAATTGGCAGTGACTATGATTGTATTTATTTATTTCATTGACAGTAGGTGTTTTATTTATCTGTTTGTTCCTTGCTTAAACTAAATTGCAAGCAGTGGTGTAGCTGCTGCAATCAACAGCCCTGGGGCCATCACATTCCCCTACAATGCCTCACCTGGAAGGACGCTAATTGATTCCAGTGTTATTATTTGAGGGGAAGATTCAGGAAGGATTTCCAAAGTACTCTCCAAAGGCTGTCTCTGGTGGCTGCCCACCAAGCTTCAGTCGGTGAGGGAATACAGCGTAGGGCCTCGGAATGGACAGAATAGATGAAGAAGGTAATCCTTAATTCCCATGGCATTTAGAATTTATTTGTTTTGCACATCACGGCTAAAACTAGCACATTGATTTGTGCACTGGAAGAAGCCTATAGGCAATATCTTAGCTAGAGACTGAAACTTGAGTGGGTTAATGGCTTCCTGCCTAACACGGCCCTGTTTAATTGATGCACCTTTTAAAAAAGAAAAGGAAAGAAACACTGCAATCCCTCTGTACACAAGAGTGAGTCCCAGATAAAGTCCAATTGTTGTTCTTCACCACTTCCAAAAATGACTAATCGCCTAAAACAATGTGAGATAAATGCATCCATTTCCGCAAAGCAATATGTTTTTCCCCCCGATGCCAGCTTTATGTAGCAACATGACATCTAATCATCAACAATATTTTAAGAGCTCATTGAAATAATGAAATAGCTGCAGTTACTTCCATTAGAAGGTTTATAAATAATACCTGCTGTTTAGTACATTAAAGTGGGAAGTGATGAGTTGCTCTTGGAATATGAGTAGATTGTTCCTACGGCAGCAGAACATTTAACTCTTCAATTCAGGGTATGTCTTTTTGTACAACTTCCCCTTCCTCCTTTAATATGAATAATTGTTGCTCTTCCATTTAAACTACAGATTGATACATTCTCGAACACTTTTTATTTTATTTTTTAAGCCTGCAAATCACATCACAAGGTCAGATATCTACAGACATGGACCACCAATAGCATTTGAGTCTGCATTTGTATTAGGGATCTCTGGATTAGGTAATTCCTGTTCAAAAAATGAATTGAAATGTATATCGCTTTCTACTCACGAGTGCTCACAAGGAGAGTGGTTCTTGCCTTCCAGTGTTCTGACCAATGAGTGCAAAGGAACCAGATCCACTGACAAGCATTTGGCCAGGCATGGGAATCCTCTGGCCCACAGGCTGGACAACATCCACCATTTCCCCATCTGGCCTGCCAGTTCCTTCTATAGCCCGAAACCCCACAACCCCCCACCCCACCCCACCCCACCCCACCCCACAGGGACAATCTCTCACCTTCAGTCAGCAGCTGATTATATCCAATAGCTTAAACTAGCCCCAAATTTTCATTTACACCAGTTTATTTTATCCACTGACTAAAGGCCAAGATATTTAAAAGAGCAAATAAGGTAATTATAACCTACTAAAAAAGGAATTTGCAAAAACACTTTTCTTATTCTTTTTCTTTTCTTTTCTTTTTTTTCCCCTTTTTCTTTATAATCAAGGTAATCTAAGTGAGAAAACTAGAAGTAACAACTTAATATATGTTATGGTACGGTTAGTCACACTCCCATAAACATTTGCACAAACGACTGCAAAATCAATTGGAGGAGTAAAACCATTGTCAATTAAAGTTTAAAAGAGTATGTAAAACAGAAGCTCTTTTACTTCTCCAAGTTGTTTAAATCAAATCGACAAGAGAATAGAAACTTGGGCACATTTTCCATAGATGCTGCAAAAATGAGCTATCCCAGTGTTTTGCACATCTATATAAGCATATGGTAGTGTAAGGCTTATTACTCGAGATGTGCCAGACTGATTTTCCTCATTTTTTCCTTAAACGGAAGCTTGAGCACTGCAGATGTGCAGAAAATATTGAAAGTTTGAGAAAGTTCAAAACTTGAGCTTTAATTAGGGCTGTGCACCCCCTCCCCGAACTGCATCGGATGCCGATCCGGACCTTTCCGATTGAGCCCGAACCACTTTGGGTCGATCCAGACCTCCCCCAATCTACTCTGGAACCAGATCCGGAGTGAGATCTGGATCAATATTCGGCCCCCCATTTTGCCCCCCCTTCCCCACTTACTTGCCTCTGCAGCAGGCGGCAGAGGCAGGGAAGGGGGGAAGGGGGGACAAAATAGGGGCCGAATAAGCCCCCCTCCCCGCCTTACCTGGCTCTGCCTCTACCGCTGCATGGACTGCAGCGGCGATGGAGCCAGGTAAGACCCCCTTCCCCCTCCCCCTCCTTGGTTCTGCCACCGTCGCCACACAGACCATGGCAGCAGTGGACGGGGGAGCCAGGTAAGTTCCCCTCCCCACTTACCTGGCTCCAAAGCTTCAGAACAGTCTAAATTGCTTTGGACCATTCCGAACCACTTTGGGCCAATCCAGACCTCCCCCGATCCACTCCAGAACCAGGCTTTGGAGGTCCAGATTGACATGCTCCACTTTGGATCCAGGGATCCATAATGGAGTAGAGCACACCCCTAGCTTTAATAGCATTTTTTTTTTCAAAAAAATTGAAACAGAGGGATGACAGATAGCTCTACTCATCCAATCAGTGTGGCACAAATGCAGCCCCAGGGTGCATCTACGCAGTTAGGCTGTCACCGCCAGCAGAGAAGGGGAAGAGGACAGAAGTGACCAATCAGGACAGGCGAGGGCAGGAATGAGTGGGGCCACACCACACACGTATCTCAGAGGGGGATTCTCTATGCATGAGGCACATTTGCATTGCTTATGAGCCCCTCTGTGGTTAGGGGGCTGAGGGGCAAAGAAGCAGGAAAGGACCGCATGATGACTAATGACCATGGCGACATGGCCATTACACAAATGGAAAACTAATATGTCTTCATTCTAGAAAACTAATGCATCATTCAGAAAGCTGAAGTTTGCACCTAGATGTCTCCCTGAGATGCTGACTCCTTTCATGTGAGGAGGGAGGGTATTTTCAAATCTGCACTTGCCCTTAAACATTTATTTATTTATTTATTTATTTATTTATTTATTTATTTATTTATTACATTTCTATACCGCCCAATAGCCGGAGCTCTCTGGGCGGTTCACAAAAATTAAAAACATTCAAAGTATAAAACAACAGTATAAAACCATAATATAAAATACAATATAAAAGCTCAACCAGATAAAAACAGCAGCAATGCAAAATTACAAATTTAAAACACCAAGTTAAAATTTATTTATAGACTGTTAAAATGCTGGGAGAATAAAATGGTCTTCACCTGGTGTCTAAAAGCATATAATGTAGGTGCCAAGTGAACCTCCTTAGGGAGCTCATTCCACAGCCGGGGTGCCACAGCAGAGAAGGCCCTCCTCCTGGTAGCCACCTGCCTCACTTCCTTTGGCAGGGGCTCACGGAGAAGGGCCCCTGTAGATGATCTTAAGGTCTGGGCAGGTACATATAGGAGGAGGCGTTCCTTCAGATAGCCTGGCCCCAGGCCGTTTAGTGCTTTAAATGTTAATACCAGCACTTTGAATCAGGCCCGGACCTGGACTGGCAGTCAATGAAGCTGGAAAAGGACTGGCATGATGTGGTCTCGTTGGCCAGTCCCTGTTAGTAACCGTGCTGCCCTGTTTTGCACCAGCTGAAGCTTCCGGGCCATTTTCAAAGGCAGCCCCACGTATAACACATTGCAGTAATCCAAACATGCCAGTCCCCCTCCCCCAGCTGCATTTGGCAGAGTTCAGATAAACCTATAGGACTTGCTATTTCTGCAAGTTTTAATCACCTGTTAGAACAGGGGCAGGGAACCTTTTTGAGCCTGAGGGACGAATTGATTTTTGAAGACGTTCTCAGGGTTCACATTATAGTGTGGACAGAGCCAAGAGCAAAGGATTGAAATCAAAATATAACATCCTATTTTAGCTTAAATCTCTTATTTCCAGTAAACAAGCTTTAGGCACTACAACCTGTCAGAATGGGGTGTGGGGGGATGTGCAAAGGTCTGGAAACCAACAAAACAGTCACTAGTCAGGGAAAGGTGCTGGGACTGGGGAAAATGGGTGTGGCCACCTGGGAACCTCAGAAGGTTGGCTTGGGATCCTTGGGCCTTAGCTAGACCTAAGGTTTATCCTGGGATGGTCCCGGGGTCGTCCCTTCTTGCTCCTGGGATCCCCTGTGTGTCATTTACATGAACAGGGATGACCCCGGGATGATCCTGGGATAAACCTTAGGTCTAACTAAGGCCTTGGAAGGCTTAACTTAGCCCATGGGTCTGAAGTTCCTGACCCTGGATTTAGAAGAACAGGAACAGGTGACCCAGTGGTTTGGGGGCATTGTACCAGACCTAATCTACACCAAGCAGGATATTGCACTATGAAAGTGGTATATAAAAAGCAGGAGCCACACCAAGCAGGATATAGCAGTATGAAAGCAGGATATGGTATGTGTCAATGGGCCCCAACAGTTGTCAATGCACTTCAATACTGCTATAAAGCAGAAGTGTGGCTCCTGCTTCTTATAGACTGCTTTCATACTGCTTTCATAGTACAATATCCTGCTTGGTGTAGATTAGGCCCCATAATCCCTTTCCTTTTCTCATGTTGGCTAGGGATGGTGGGATGTGTAGTCCAGTATATCTAGAAGCTCCTAGGTTGCCTTCCCCATGCTTTAGAACAAAGCATGTCTGCCTCCCTTGGTCTTCATGATCTGTACCCTGCTTTGCACTTCTTCGCTAAGTGATTTATATACAGTAGAGCAGTGTTGGAGGATGGGGGAGCATCGCTGCCCCAAATCTGAGTTCCACTGTTGTAGATGTATGACTAGGACGGTGATCAGGCTGCAGGAGATACTCAGAGGAACCCATTGCACTGCTGGTTTTTACTTATCAGCTCACAAGATCAGGCCAAAACACACACACACACACACACACACACATACACACACACACAAAAAAAAACTCATTGTCCCTCCAATAAGTATACAGCATGGAGAATAAGGTACTTATCAATGAGGATGCCTGGAAGAGAAAGTTGTCACGGTAATTTTTTGTAAATGTCAATCATTCCAAGCTTCTATTCTCCCCAGGATAAACACAGATCTATCAGAATAATGGAGGGTTTGGTATTTTGTCTGCTGTGTTTATAGAATACATGTGTCATTCTTAGTTTATCCGATAAAGGTTATTGCTAGGTACAAGGTTAGATATCTGGGGAACAAAGGCAAGATCTATGCTGAAAACAGAGGAAATGAGGACAAGTGAGGATTACCTCTCATAGTTTAAGTGTAAGGTTCATTATTGTTCAGATATTTTTTTAAAAAAAAATATGTTTCCACCTTCCTTTCCTTAGCATAGGGCCACTTCCATAAAATAAGAAAATTCCGATTACCGGAAAGTATGTGTTTTACAGCAAAGCTCAAAATTACTCAGATCAAAACGCTCCTCAAACAACCCTATTTCAGAACTTGTATGGGGTCTAAAATAACTGTTTGTTGTCCCACTTCTCTGTTTCTACCTTTTATTGCAATCATGTCAGAGTTTTTTTTAAACTTTAATTCCCCCACCCCTTTAACTGTGAGCCATGATGTAACCTCTTCAGCAGCTTTAAGCACAAAATCCATTTCACGGATTTATCAAGTTCTACAGAAAAGAGTCAAGCACAAAGTCAACACAACCTAAGGGGTGCACAGACTTGTTTCTTAGAACATATTGAACTGCTGATTAAAATGTCCACGAAACCTTTTAGTTTATCATGTTGTGTTAAGGTCTATCCATGCTCACTTAAGTGCCAGAATGCCAGGAAATTGCAGCTGTTAAAGACCACCCCCTTAACACTGTTATTTGGGCAATTATTTATTTATTTGTATCTTACCTGCCTCTCCCTCTGGACTGAGGCAAAGAAACAACGTCAAATATAAAAATACTATAAAAAATATAAAACTGATTAAAAACATATAAAACTAATACACTATTAAAATAACAGTCAGGCATTTTAAAATTCAACTGGGTAGGCCTGTTGGAAGAAATCAGTCTTTATAGCTTTTTTAAATTCAGAAAGACTGTTACATTGGTGAATCTCTCCCAGTAGGCCATTACACAGTCTGGGAGCAGCAAAAGAGAAGGTTCTCTGAGTAATGGTTGTCAGCCTAGTTTTCACTGGGTGAAGTAAATTCTTCCCAGAGGACCTGAGTGTGCGGGGCAGATTGTATGGGAGAAGGCGATCCCACAGGTAACCTGGACCCAAACCATTTAGGGCTTTAAAGGTAATAACCAACACTTTATGCTTTGTCGGGAAACTAATTGGAAGCCAGTGAAGTGATTTTAAAATTAGTGTAATATGGTCACTGTGGCTTTACACCCCACAAGTCAGTTCCCTAATGTATCTGCACTTTGTAAGTCTATTGTGTTTAGAATGTTGACCTAAGTGGGTGGAGATTGAATATCTTAGGAGGGGGGAGGAGGATATATAAGGGAATGACTGAGGTGGTAGAGAGGGTGTGTTTTTAAAGTACTTTGGTTCGAGGGGAGAATTAGAGGATCAGGGTAAAGAGGGTTGTCTTTTGAGTGTAGTGTGCAGATAGTCAGTTGGTGTATATTAAACAATCCTGATAATAAAGAAAGTTCAAGAGTGAAGGTGTGAGAGAAAGGAAAGTGTGTATGAGAAGAGAGAAAGGATTGGATGAGAGGTTTTAACAAGAGTCTGAAAGTTTTATTATGAAACAAAGTTTGTGAACATTGAAATAAATTTTTATTCAGTTTGTTTTACTACCACAAAAATCCCATGTGTCTCCTTGGCATTTATCATCTGCAGTTATACATATAACACCCGTTCTGACATTAATTCACCATCAGCACATATAATTCACAGCGCATTATTTTATTCCTGAAATTATTCCAGTTTAAGCCCTTTCTCCACATAGTTTGTAGAAAGGTGGTGTTTGTCCCTCACCTCAGGCTCATAAAGTGGTGGCACTTAGCTTGAGCAGGGAGTGTCCACGGACAGGCCTGTTGTAAAGAGCCTGTGTCATGGCAGTCACCCCTAGGTGTACTGGTGACCAACGTGGCTGCCATATTTTGAACTAGTTGAAGTTTCTGGACTAGGCACAAAGGTAGCCCTATGTAGAGCACATTGCAGAAGTCAAGCCTTAAAGTTACCAGAGCATGCACTACCATCTTTAGGTCTTCCAACTCTAGAAAGGGGCACAGGTGGCGTATCAGCAATATCCGTATGCTGTAGTCAGTTCCGACTACATCACTACCTTTGAGCCAGATGGCTTTTGGTGGCAGAGTGCTGGACCTATCGATGTATGAGAATTTTGTTTTTGCTCACAAAACATGCCCTGTTCAAATCCGGCGAAGACATGCCCGCCGAAAATGTTCACAAATTGCCAGACATGGGCTTGTGTTCAACTTGTGCAACTTACCCAGTTAGATTTTGCACATTTCCTAATTTGAGCAAATTTCCCCCCTGCAGACTGAAAGCCCCGTTTTATAGTAGTCCATAGAGGAAAGTTGCACAAATTTTTGTGAATCTGTGCAAAGTTCAAGTTTGATTGTTGCTCAATTCATGCATTTTTTTTGCCCATTCAAACAGAGAGAACAGTGATCACAAACACAAGCAGGAATCAGGCCTGAAACGAGCAGCAGAACAATATTTGGAGAATTTCAGCGATCTCAAACATCGTTCATTTGCTGATCCCTAGGTAGACTTCAGTCCTGGATATGTCTTTTCATTGGAATGGACACATAGGGTCCATAGAACTGAAGCTATTATGCAACTGAAGCTAGCATGCTATGTGATGACCTAAGTGGCGATTAACACCATCCGCACAGAATGATGGAGTTGGAAGCCACAGAACCTACTGCACCCCCACCCACCCCGATATCAGATTATAATGGTGGAATGTAATTCAGCCATCTCACTTGTCTTCCTTAACTGGCAAATGTTATAGGGCCACTGTAGGGGGCCTATCATGTTTGCTAGTTAGGGAAGACAAGTGGTATCATGCAGGAAAATGTGGGAATGCTCCTGTTCTGTGTTCCACCCAGCTAGCTATGTATGCCGTCCACTGAGTTACTCCATTCCATCTATTCAAAGACCGGCTTCTTAGGCTCTTCCTCAACTGTCATCAGCAGCAGCTCCATTCCACCAGGCTGCAGCAGAAGGTGAGATGGAGAGCAAGGCTATTCCTTTGACTGTGCTTCTCCCTTGGCTGTCTCCTAATCACAAGCATCCCATTAGGCTACCTGACTTGTTTCCATCCCAGCCGGTTGTCACATATCCTGTAACTTTAAGAACTGGCAACTGGTTTTGCTTTTTTCCTCCTCCATCCCTGCCCTATTTTCTTTTAGATCGTAAGCTTGCTTTGTTTTTTTTATTGATCTGTAAGCTGCTGCACGCTTTTCTGCCTGAAGAGCAGGAGAGAAATAAATAGATAACTAAATAAATAATGCAGGTGGGAGTCAAAGCCTATAACTGTATGCTGCCAAAGGCAATTCCTGGCAGAGGTAAAAGAGCCTAGGACATCTCAGATGCTCCTAAGTATTTCATACCACTTCCTAGGAACTTGCTCATAATAATATGCAAATGTTTAAGATGACACAAAAAGGATAATTATGGGATTTTCTCTGCTAATTTGCTAACATTAGGAGTTCAGAATGTAATGTAATTTTAAAAGGAAAGTTAAAGCACTGGATTTATGTTATCTTGTACTTTTGCCTTAGGTATCCCTAAGAGCAAATCTGTACCAGCAGTTCAATTGTGTGGTACGGAGACAGTGGGACTGTATCACTGGGACTGCAACTCCCAGCTTCTGGGAAGGAGAGCAGCAGCGGTGTAGTGCTCAGTGTTGAAGTGCAGATGCTCTTTGTGATTGTGTCCATAGCCTCATCCCCAGAGAGAGTCCAAAATTGCAAGCAGCTGTGTTGATCCATATCATAAGAACATTAGAAGAACCCTGCTGGATAAGACCAAGGTCTCATCTAGTTCAGCACCCTGTTCACCCAGTGGCCAACTTGCCATCAGCCAGGGACCCACAAGCAGGACGTGGTGCAACAGCACCCTCTGACCCATGTTCCCCAGCAACTGGTGCAAACAGGCTTACTGCATCAAATACTGGCGATAGCACACAATCATCAGGGCTAACTAGTTCTTGCAGTTTTCAGGAGCAGGTCTTTTGCAAAGCTAATGGGACCTCATGGCCCACTCAAGAACAGAACAGAACAGAATACTTACAACAATACTTACAACAAGGAACAATATATTGAAGATGAGGAAATGCATTTCCCCCCAGTTACTCTGAGGACTACAGCTAAGAATCCTGAGATGTGTGGGTTGTAGACGATGTTAGTGACTCTGCTAATACAGAGCTCTTGGTGCTGTGTCCCTGTGAGCTCTGGCTGCACTACACCACTGGGAAGGGACCTTACCCCAGATCTTGGCAGGCTGGATGAGGTAGCCTGGCAGGTCCCTCATCCCAGTCCTAATCCTTGGAATAAAAGCATGCCTGGCAGAGGGTTCATCTTTAGTTTTCTCTGTGACATGCTATTGCTTCTCCGTGCAGGATGGGGTCATTATTATTATTTTTTTACCAGAGTTGGGGTATGCCCCACATGCAACCTGAAGCAGTAGACCACCACCCCCATAGATTCATTGCCACATTAGTTATCTGCACATGCAGATTGCTTCAATGCACTGCATTCATGACCACAACTTCATAAGCAACAATGACACCCCATCTCAATGACAGTGCCAGGAGATATAGATTGCAGGCTATATATAGAGTGCAAATACATCCAAGTAATATGTTGCCAATTTTGCTTTTGCCCTTACTGTGCAAAGACAAGAAAAGACATTCCCCCACCTCACAGCCCCCTGCTCACCCTCCTATATTTGCTGTGCCAACATATCACTAAGCCGATCTGGAAGGCAAAGTGCTGCACCAGTACTGCCTTAAGAACCATGGGTGAAATCTGAGCATCTCTCTCTCTCGCTCTCTCTCGCTCTCCCCTCTTGTAAGGTACAGTAAGGTTGGTTTATACAGAGCCCTCTGAACTGAATGCACAAGTAGTTACTGATTAGGGATGTATGAGAATTCAATTGGGAGGGTGAAAACCTGACAGATTTTTTTCTGGTTCAGCCCTTCAGATTTTGTTCTGGTCCCATCCCCCTGTCCCCTGCTGGCATTGGCTCTGGCCAGATCTACACCAAGAGAAATATAGCACTATGAAATTGGAATGAAAGTGGTATATGGAGGCAGGATCTACACTAATGCTTTATAGCAGTACTGAAGTGCACTGACAACTGTTGGGGGCCATGACACATGCCATATACCATTTTCATGGTGCTATATCCTGCTTGGTGTAGATGTGTCAATGGGCCCCAACAGTTGTCAATACCACCATGAAGCAGTAGTGTGGATCCTGCCAGTCTGTAGTGAGTTGAGCCACTACACAGTTTTCATGGGCGCTTTTTTGTTCATTTGTTTTTAATTGCTCTATTTGCATAATTATTGGGGGAGGGATTTTGAAATTTGTGCAAATGGTTTTGTTGTTGTTGTTGTTGTTGTGTGTGTGTGTGTTTTTAAAAAAGGTACCATCTTGTGCAAGTGCACATGGTTCTAAGTCCACCTGTCCTGTGCAGCCCAACTGAGGCATATTCTCCTCTTGCCAATATCCTTGTCAGTTTCATCCTCTACACACAGAACTTCCTTTAGCCCAGCAGAGCCATATTCCTCAAAGAACATGTCAATTCCCCACCCCCCCACCCCTGTGATGGGGAAGTTCCAAAGTGGCAGATGAAATTGACAAGTTCTTTGAGCCTCGCTTGGTGGTGGCCCATGCAGCCACGGCAGAGGCTGTGTGATTTCACCCGCTCCTATCCCCAATACCAATTCTACCCCTACCACCATTACGCATTTGCTGAAGACTTTATTTGCACCTTCAGTATGTTGCATTCATATATATTTTTCTGCAGTAGCCTGTCTTCCACTAATTTAAAAGCAGAGAAGGCAACTTGGATAATGAGAAACATAACCATCCTGTAATATGTTATCATCCGTTCAAAATATGCCCCAGCAGGTGTGTTGTGCATGAAATGGCAGGTTATGAACGGCATGATGTCTTAGCACTTAGGTGCTTGCATTTATATTGAACCTTAGCTGAAAAGTCCTTAGTAGGATTATTATTTTCCCTCAAATTGAGGGGTGTAGGAGTCGTCACACTCCACCCCTGCATGCAGACACGTTAATGGTTTTTAGGGGTAGATTTCCAAAAAGGTGTTTGTCTGGGGGTGGGGGGCAGTCTTCTCCATTTGCAGTCTTCTTTTTCTCCACTTGGATAAAAAAAAAAAAAAGCTACTGCAGCTGTAAATGCTTAACCTCTTCCCACCCACCCCAGAAAAAGATGAGAGAGAGAGAGAGAGAGAGAGAGAGAGAGAGAGAGAGAGAGAGAGAGAGAGAGAGAGAGACAGAGACAGAGACAGAGACAGAGACAGAGAGACAGAGAGAGAGAGAGAGAGACCCACATTTGCGCCCTTTGACTGATTGGTCTGGCCTTTTTGGGGCTCAGCTTGCATTTCCCCAGCCTCCCAAATGTGTCACACGTGGGCACCATTGGTGGTGAATTGCAGTCAATGTTTGCTTTATTTGTATAAATTTCAGCTGTGAATTGCTCAAATTTCCATAATTATGGATGCAATCTGTGCAAATTATGCAGATTTGCACAATTTGCAGTCGCACCCCCCTCAAAAAAAAATCACACACACACACACTAATTATGGAAATTCCACAAGGTGGCCTTATTTGTTGTGCAATGTGTTAGGCCAGCTGGTGGAAAATGGAATGGAGTCCAGGGAGCTGAGTCGATGAAAGCTCGGATGCCCCCCACCCAACCAGATTCCTCCAACACCCCTAGTGACTGCACAACAAACTGACATGGGAGGTATCTGGCAATAGTCCTGATCACAGAACTCTATATCAACTATTTCCCATCCATGTGAGTTTCCCCTATGTTCAATTATAAATCCAATTTGTTCCATTTCCACATCAGTCTGAAGATTTAAAGACAAACACATAGAGAAATTCACATTTATTTCCATGTTCACTTTTCTTTTTAATATACACCTTTTGTACACAATTTCCCCTAACGTACATAGCTTTCTCTACTATATGCCTGTTTGTATGCAATGTTCCCTAAGGTAGACATTTCCCTGATTGATGCATTTGTGTACAAAGGGTTGTTGTTTTTTTCCCAGCTGAGATCTGCATTGTGAAATTTGGAAAAGGACAGCTTTGGCAGGATCTACACTACTGCTTTATAATGGCATTGAAGTGTTGGGGCCCAGGACACACTCCATATACCATTTTCAAACCTCTTTCATAGTGTTATATCCTGCTTGGTGTAGATCTGGCTTGTGTTCTGATTCACATGTTAAACTGGGAAGTACAAATTAGAATGATGTGGGTCAAATGGAATGATGTGGACCAAACGGAATGATTTCTCATCCCTTACTGCTTCATAGGTTGTAAGTGGCCTACACGGGGATTTAAAAACAAAAGCAAAAACAACAACAACATGGGCCGTGAACAGCTGCTGAGGAAGACTCAATGTGGATGCTCTGGGTGAAAGTACAACTGGTAAATGTTTCCAGACTGGTGTACCGTGGGGTTGCCTTTGAAGATGGTTTGGAAGCTGCAACTGGAACCAGAAGGTTTGAACATATAAGACCAATTTTGGCCCACTTGCATTGGCTGCCTATACATTTCCGAGCCCAATTCAAGGTGCTGGTTTTGACCTATAAGGCCTTACATGGCTTGAAACCACAGTACCTGACAGAATGCCTCTCCCGACATGAAACTGCCCGCTCACTGCGCTCAACATCTAAGGTCCTCCTCCAGGTGCCTACTCCGAGGGAAGCTCAGAGGATGGCAACAAGGGAGAGGGCCTTTTCAGTGGTGGCCCCCCAATTATGGAAAGATCTCCCTGATGAGGCTCGCCTGGCACCAACATTGTTATCTTTTCGTCGCCAGATTAAGACTTTTCTCTTCTGCAAAGGCATTTAACAACATGAGCTGAGTTTGTTTTTGACAGACCCCAGAATAGCTCTTTTTAGAAGGATAGTGTTGTTATGCTTTTTTATATATTTAAACTTTGTATATTTGTTTTTAATGTTTATTGTTTTTAACTTTAGTAAACCACCCAGAGAACTTCAGCTATGGGGTGATATATAAATGCAATAAATAAATAAATAAATAAAATCGATAGTTAAGAGTGCTGCAGAGGCAAGTAGCCGTCAGAAATGACATGAAGGCAACAGAATTAATCAGACTTACTATCCCTGGGAAGCTTAGAGGCAGTGCCAGTGATCTGAACTAAAACAATGAAGTTTTGTGGCTAGAATATTACTGATTAAACTGCTCAGGCAACTCTTGTGGGCTTCCGTCGCTGGTAAACCAATATAAATTTTACTGGCTCATTACTGCCAATTAGAAGAACCATTTACATTTTTTTTAAAAAAAAAGACTGAGAGCTGATGAAGAACAATGCAAACTTTTACAAAATGGAGCATTAATTATATGCCTGACTCTTTGTAAAGCTCTCATTTGGAGAGAGAACAAACTTTCCCGTTTTCTCTCCATTTTATTAAAGCATTGCAGTACCGATACAATGGTGGTCATAAAGGGGGGGGCATATTTGCTTTAAGGAATCATTTCAAATCACATCAACTTGCTTAAAATTATCCTGCAGGAATGTAGGATGGACTAGATAAAAGGAGACCAATATGTTAAGTCATGCTTCCTTAGGGTGTGTGTCTCTGTGGTTAATAGAACAATGTGAGAAGGCACCAATTACTGTTCCAAATTGACAAACTACAGGAAATTCACATGTATCTCTATTTGTTTTAAGAATGTGTTATTCTTAAAATAAATATAAATGAGTAAAATATTGGCCACAGCTAGACCTAAGGTTTTTCCTGGGATCATCCAGGGTTCGCCCCTGCCTGAGCACTGGATCCCCTGTGTGTCACCTAGATGAACAGGTTTGACCCCTGGACGATCCAGGGATAAATCTTAGGTCTAGCTATGGCCATTGTCTCAGAGGAAAGTCAGCAAAAATGTGACTCCCTAGATAACTAAAACATGGCCATTCCTGTAACTTTTTCCCCCCACGTGGGGGTGGGGGGGGAGAACAGGCACATTTGTGCATCTTTCCATTAAAAATATAACTTTGACTCTTTGTACAGAAGTAATCACAGGGAACATAGGGAAGGTGCCTTATAATGAATCAGACCATTGGTCCACCTAGCCGGGTATTGTCAACACTGAATGGCAGCAGCTCGCCAGGGTTTCAGGTAGGGATTTTTCCTAGCTCTACCTGGAGTGGCCAGGGATCAAACCTGAGACCTTCTGCATGCGAATCAGGTGTTCTACCGCTGAGCTATGGTCCCTCCCACACCTTGATCCCTGCCACAAACATACCTACTAATGGTCCAAAGTGTCTGTACCCTCTTCCCCATTTTTTTAGGCCCAAATGATGAGTTGCATTAAATATAGGATCACATTTAACAACTCTTTGGGTAGCGGGTTAAATTTTATTTCTGTGTTTTAAATAACAGCTGTAAAGGGACTATCCAAATTATAATTGGGACTACAGAACACAGAGAGTGGGTTAACCCTTTCCTTCCATGCCACGATCCCCTAGAAAATGGCTGCTCTGAATAGGCCTTCCAACCACAACTGGCTTGCCTGGGCATGGTGAGGTAATTGCAGGGGAGGGAAGAGAGACGAGTGGAGGCTCGCCATAGGCGTCCTCTATTTGGCGCCACCAACGTGGGGAGGGGACTGGGAACCCTGTTTATAGAGCGCTTCCCCTCCCCAGCCGTCTCAGCATCTTTTGTGGCTCCCTCCCTCCCTGTAGACAGTGTGGGTTTGCTGGTTGCCCCTAGGGGGGCTAAGTAGGGGTGTTTTTTTTTGCTCTCAATCATTTCTTTTGGGAGTTTTTTTGTCTACTAGGCTAATTGGTTAAATTTGGTCACATTTTGACTGGGGGCAGGCGTGCGGGCATCGGGAGCAAAGGATAAGGTTGCTGACCATTCTTAGGCACCATTGTGGTGATTGGTAAATACCTGAGGCCCTCAGCTGGGAGTCCTGTGGCACCAGATGATGGGATAAGGGTTACCTCTTAGGCCAACCTTATTCACTCACTCAGAGTTTTGCAACCTGAGGGGGAGTGACATCGGAAGGCCTACCTACCCCAAAAGGGGAATCCTGACAGGTGGCAATAGACACATGTCACCAGTCGGGATATGAATGGATCACCTGATCCCAATTATGGCCAAGACGTTGGCCAAGATAGGATGCCCGCCTAGGCTTCCATCTTCCTTTGCAGGTATTCATAAAGAAATGTGCCCCTATTTTAAATCCAATTTCTTGTCTTGTCTCGTTACTTCACCTTCCATCCACAAGTGGTTTTCGGAGACTGTGCCATGAGCGGAAAGTATGCATCACAGCCCTAATCCCAGTTGCCCAACACAGCTGCTATGAAAACAACAACAATGACAAAACAGATCAATTAATTATAACCACATATTTAACATAAAGTGTAGAATGCCCTTAAAATTATTCCTCCCTCCCATGGACTAGCCCATCACTTATGCTGAAAGTAAATCCCAAAAAACTAGCATAGATTTTCATCCCTCCGCCATTCACACACACCCATTGTTTGTAAGGTCTAAATTAATATACTTTCAGGCAGCACATCTTATCTTGCTTATCTTAATTAATCTACAAAGAGCTCTTGCAAAGTTCTTTGCTTTTGATCATTGCACAGTTCAGCTCTTGAAAAGCTTATCTAGCATGTCCTACGTTCATATGAGATTATTTAGGAAATAATACGTTCATATAAATAATACGTTCATATGAGATTATTTAGGAAACCTCAGCAAAGAAATCAGTGCTTGGTAACGGTATAGATAACACTGACTTGAGCATCAGCAAGCTGTGTTGGAGGATACTTCATATGCTGCTTCAGTTTAATTGTATATTTTATGTATGCATTCATGCTTTAATGTCCTTTCTCCTAGCTGGAGTCTTCGGGAGGAGGTGAGAAAATAAAAATAAAAATGCACAGTTTGTAAAAGTTCTCAGTATCTGTATGATTCACATTTTCAGGCTGCACACAGTTTTCCATTAAGAGAAACAAGATAAAAAGTTAGAACAGCAACTTCCCACCCCTGCAAATATCCCTTAAAGGTATAAAGTCTACTGGCATTGTACATGCCAGTCCCCAGAGAATTCCTATAAAGTGTGTTTATATGTTTTCTTTGTCATTCCCATAATTATGAACTCCAGAGCCTGCAAGTTACTCACCAGGGGATGTTATAGACGGTCTGCCTGCAAAGAGTCATTGTTAAAAGTTGTGTTTAGGGTGGGAAAAAAAGTTTAATAATGACTCATTTAAGTAGGAATATAAAATAGAGGTGGTAAGAGAGCAATAAAGCAGAAGTAGTAGAAAAGTAATGGGATCATGATGAAGAGCTACATTGCAATATGGAGTAGATTGGGTACTTTAAAGTTCATTCCTGATGTTTATTGAGCAAGTCAAGAAATTCCCTGTTAATTGCAGATGGTTACACTATGCATGCAAACAGCAGTGATGGTGGGGAAATCACTCTTTCATATACTGCGCACAGAAAATCCATTGTCAAAATCCAGAACACCATGAACAAAGGCATAGTGGCAATGTTGTACCTAGCCAGTCAGGATGTGGCAGATTGGGTCCGCCATCTTCCCTCTACCTTTTCTCATTCCCCCACTTCCTCCTTTGCCTAAGGCAGGATCTACGCTACTGGTTTAAAATGGTTTATAACAGTAGTGACAACTGTTGGAACTCAGGACACACTCCAGACGCAGTTTTCAAACCATTTTCAAAGTGTCGTATCCTGCTTGGTTTAGATCTGTCTTCTTCTTCTTCTTCTTCTTCTTCTTCTTCTTCTTCTTCTTCTTCTTCTTCTTCTTCTTCTTCTTCTTCTTCTTCTTCTTCTTCTTCTTCTTCCCCTCCTCCTCCCCCTCTCCCTCCTCCTCCTGATCCTTCTCCTCCTCCTCTTGATCCTTCTCCTACTTCTCCTGATCCTCCTCCTCCTCCTCCTCCTCCTCCTCCTCCTCCTCCTCCTCCTCCTCCTCCTCCTCCTCCTTCTCCTCTCTCTCTCTCTCTCTCTCTCTCTCTCTCTCTCTCTCTCTCTCTCTCTGTGCATGTGAGATTTGTGAGAACAGAAGGAAGTGTATCGCCTCTACCTTGACTGGTTTTTAAATGCCTGGTAGCAGACCTTTTGTGAAATGCCCAGGGAGTTTCAGCTATTGGGCAGTATAAAAATGCAATAAATAAATATAAATAAATAATAGGAATACAGGAACAGAGGGAGCTGTTTTATACTGATTCCATGGGACCATCTGGCCCAGTATTGTTGACAATGAGCGTCATCAGGCAAGCATTTTATAGCATGCTTGTTACTGGCCACTCATGTTTTTTTGTGGGTCCTTTGACAATGCTGTCCTCCGCCTGCCCATCTCCCACTCCTTCTAGTCATTTTTCCATCATAAAATAAGACAGAAAAAAAACCAATTTGGGGGGGGGGTTGCTATAGTGAAACTTGCCACCATTTCCTGCTGTATGGAGGAGAAGCAGCACGATATAAACACCCACTGAATGGGCCATGTGGTCATTGCTTGCTTCTTCTTTCTTCCCCGTGTGAAGAAACAGGAAGCTGTTTGTCCCAATTGTGGGTCAGCAGCAGGAGGCAACGTGATTGTAGGGAAGCAGAATTCCCACCCCCATCTGATGATGCTCAGTGACTGTCAGTGGCTCTCCAGGATCACTAATTCAGAGAAGAAACCATAGCCAGGTGAAGCAATACTGCTAAAAAGGACAAATATTCACATGATCTACATTTTATTCCGGGTGGGGGGGGGGGGAGAGGGAATCCTGCCAAAGTTTCATGTTGTTGTTGTTGTCGTTGTTGTTGTCGTTGTCGTTATCGTTATCCCTCCTCTGTTTATCTGATTTCTTCCAGCTGCCCTGGTTCACTAAATATGTTTGTTTCCCTGTAAAAAAAAAAAAAAAAGTCAGCATGAATTTTTTGTCTCTGTATACTCTTGGGAATCTAATCACCACGGTGAGCATGTTTACCAGTCTTTGTGCCATCACAAATATTCCCATGGAAACAGATGATCAAACCCATTATTATGGCTTGTAGATAGGATCAATGGTTACAGAACAGTGAATTATAGAGAAAACACCTCCGCCCACTCAGATACCGTAGATAGATTTCACAGCCGTACCAGAAGAAATAGCAGAAATATTATGCAGAAGAAACGTTTGCTTCAGTGATTCTACTTAAAGGATATGACGCATGTCCTTTGATGTTCATTTATACTATTATTTTCATTTACCGTGGAAAAGTCTGTGCGTTTTGTTTGCCTCACAGGGCCATTACACATGCAAACGTACACCTGAGGCACCTATTTCTGGTACTACATTTAAAGGTAACACAGTGTTGCCACCCAAAAAACACCCACCACATTTTTCAATACTGTGTTGTACTTTTTAATATTGTTGCTGAAAATAGATTTGGATGTGAAGATCACCATGGGTAGCACCATGTTCAGGATTGCAATCTTGTATTATAAAATAGATGTGCCTGAGTAATCTGGGTCATTTCCACAGATACCCAGGTCAGGCAACTTTCTAAGAAGCTTCGATCTGGTCTAGACAAAACAGGTGATCAACTGGACAAAGTGTTCTTGAAGGGAAACAAGTTAATTTGTGAACTCCGCAAATTCCACAAGCACTGGCAGAATTCAGTGCCATTAAAGGTGGGTGATAGCCACCATCTGGTTTTTAATGAGAATTATGCATGGAAGATAGGACTCTCAATTGCTTTTAGCCATGAGGATTGAAGGCAACCTCCATGCCACTGAATATCAGTTGGTGGAGGGAGTAGTGGGTATGCCTGTTGCCTTTATGGCCTACTTGTGGGCTTCCTAGAGAAATATGGTTGATCACTGGATTCTGGACTGATCCAGCAGGGTCTTTTTATGATAATGAGCTCTCTCTTCAGACTAGGGTGGCCACTAACTTATCACCCAAAATACCTGCTGACAGCTGCGAGGTTGATAGTAACTAGGAATTGGAAAATTACAGGAGATTATTGTATTGAAGAATGGTATAAAGAAGTGTGGGACATTGCTATAAACGATAAATTGACATGTAATATAAAAATGAAAAGAAGCATAGTAAAAACGAATGATTTTGAGAGTATATGGAAAAAGTTCCTGGAGTTTGTATTTTCTAAAGGAAGGGGGGATCCACCAACAAATGAAACTATGAGTTTTTGGAAACAAGAATGAGATCCCGAGGTGGGGGGAGCACTGTTATGTTTATTATATTATGTTTAATAGGTTAACATCGAATATATGATAGTAAGGTATTATAATGTCTTTGTATTAAGTGATTTTGATTTGTGTTTGTTGTTTCAATAATAAAAATATTTTTTATAAAAGAGAATATTCAGAAGAAATTCTTCAACTCAGCCTTCTTTTTCTGGAAGGATAAGAGAAATCGCAGAAGTTTTCTCAGTAAAATGTTTTCTGAGAAAAAAAAAAAGTGGAACTGCATCTCCAACAAATGGCCCAAAAGAAGACATCAATTTGCATAGCATTGCCATATGCAAATGTATATGTATAGGTGCAGATTTAGAAATAACTCTAATCTATTTAGAAATCCAAGACATCTCACCATAATGGGGGGAAAACTGAGAAGATGACCTATTTTCTCTCAAGGTGCTAAGTATTGATAGACAATTTCTGCTCTCGCTCCTTATGGTTCTTTGACTTTAAATCAGACTTCGACTGGACAAATCTTGAAATGGAAGGCACCATTGAATAAAGGACTGTCCTTTGCCAGGTCTCCAGAATAGAGGAGTGTCATCTGTGATGCAGGACACCTGGCCACCCAAACAAACTGCATGGGGATTGCATGTTTGAATGTTCTTCATATTAAAAAAAAATAGTTCTCTTCATATTGAACTCTAGATTGGGGATGTTGCTGGTGCCTGACTAGACCCAGGAGTCTGACAGACTCCCCAGCACACATACACCCCAGACCCAGCTCATTCCAGACCAGGGTGGACAGGCTCACAGTCTTGTTGGGCACTCAACGAGTCATGATGAAGCTTGCACAGCGCCATGAGCAGGGGTGGGCAGCAGCTTAGCAAGTGTCCAACAGAGCTGGATATGGGTGAGTCCATCCATCCCTACTCTAGATGGACATTATAGCAAAGGATAGCCTTCTGTTTACTACTTTCCAATGTACATGGATGATTTTTGTATGGGACAACATTCAACCATGTGACCCTGCTTGTAGTCTGAAATGGCTCAGCTCAGGAGTGGTTTTACTACATAATCAGCTATTTGTCTAGACCGAGCCTTAGGAAATACAATTGGCCGATGGTCATTTAATAAACTCCAGCCAGGTTTGTCCTTCCCTGAACTGACAAAATAATGCCTGGGCCAAGAGAGTAGAAACAGAGGAGGTGGCAGCTGGCTACTCAGCACCACCTGCAAGGTTAAAGCCTAGGATTCATTTCCCATCTGTCCAATGAATGCTAAACACAGATCTTTTACATCCAAACAATCCTGACAGATTTTCCCTTTTATGTCTGAAGGCAAAGCCAAATCACCACTTTGGCTGATACTCTTTTTTAAAAAACAAAAAAGTGTTAGTAATTCTTAATGAAAGAATATCGAACTTGCAAAGGATCTCTCTGTCCTTGTTTTCATAGAGGGAGACTTGGCTAACATTAATATTTCCTGGGAGTTCAAATGATAGAAGAAGCTCCCCCATCATCTACAAAATTCGGATCAAAATTGATCCAGTATTCATGTCATCCAAGGAACTGTGTTGTGAGACTTAACTGGACTGCTATGAAAGCAGCCTCCAAAACACAAAAGACAATTAAATTCTGTGTGTTTACAAGGGAAAATCTGTTGTAAATAACCATGTCAATTGGATCCCACTGTGAGAAGCTTGGATCAGAATATCGATAACTGGCTGTGAAAGGAAGGAGCGGGGGTGGGTGGGGGTGGAGATCAGTGGAAAGAGGCTATGGAAAGTGGAGTCAAAGAGACAGCAACAGGGAGAAAAATGGGCCAAACTGGGTTTTAGAAATCGCATTCAAGGTGGTGCTGAAAAACTTGATTTGCTCGCCAAATTTCTCCACCATATTTCTCTATGAATTTTGATATCAAACATTCACTGGATGTTCTCTGGGTGATTTATTATCACTACTGCCACCACCATTATCATTTTTACATTTCTACCTTTCTGCACTAAGGGTCAAGTGCTACCTAGAGTAGACTCATTAAAGTGAATGGGACTAACTTAAGCCCGTTTCATTTCAATAGGTGTATTCTAATTAGGACTTTAGTTGGATTCTACCCAAAGTATCCAAGTTGGCAACAATAATAACACATAACGTTACAATATAGGCAAAATGGACACCAAACATTTGCTGACTGTCTTTGACATTCTATGATTGTCCAATTGATATCAATTTTAATATTTGACAGTGGATATCTGACAATGTCAGATATGCAAAGGGAATTTTGTGTGGGAGAATGGTTCAGCAGTTAAGAATATGTTCTGCATAAAGAAGGTCCCCGATTCAATCTGCAGCATCTTCAAGCAGGGCTGTAAAAGATTTCTGCCTGAAACCCCAGAGAGCCATTGCTGCCAGCCGGTGTTGACAATACTGAGTTATATAGAAATGAGATGTTCTAATTCCGAATAAGGCAGCTTCCTTGGAGAAGGGCCGTGGCTCAGTGGTAGAGCATCTACTTTGCATGAAGGTCCAATGCCTGGGAAAATTCCTACCTGAAACCCTGGAGAGCCTTTGCTGCCAGTCAGTGTCAACAATACTGAGTTAGTTGGACCAACGGTCTGACTCAGTATAAGGCATCTTCCTATGTTCTTAGTGCTAGACAGTTAGCAGTTTAGGAGATTTTATCAACCATAATAATCAAGAATACCAATTAAAATAAGGCTCTCCCATTTTTGTTGAAAATTGCTCATCCAACCTCTAAACCTGAATTTTTCACTGAAGATTTGAATGGAAAACCTGGGGTCCTCCGTGCCATGTGTCCACTGGCTGTGAAATAGCTGCCAATGTTTTGGTACTCATCAGAGAATAAACAGACATGGAACTGAAGCCGCGGGATGGAGGAAGAATATGTGGAGGCCGACAAGGAGAGCAGACCTCCAGTGATGTTTATTTGGACTTTGTTTTTTACCAGCAGCCATCTGTGCTTTGTCTTTGTGGGCAAGAAATGGAATGTCCCCTTTCTGTTTTCATATGAAACGTAGCTTAAACTAAGCAATGTTGGAGATGTTTTCATTCAATTCTCCCTCCAAATCCATTTGAGTAGGCGTACTTGGAAACCATCCTTCATAAGCAATGGCATCCAGGTTTCATAGCAGTTAAAGCAAATATTTGCATAATACCCATAGCACGGCACAATTGCATGGAGAATTCTCCCAGCACCAACCTCCTAGCTTGTGTAAGATGACTCCCACCCCTCCTTCTTGTCCACCCACCATTATCTATGCAACACCATAGGCAACAGCCCCATGTCCACTCCAACAGACATATTCCAGGAACATAGCAGAAGCAGCAGCTCAATAGCTAAGTTTAAAACCAGTTTTCTCCAAGGACTTAAGGTTTGATTTCTAATGTGCTTTACTACGATGGCATGCCTTTTAATTTCTCTAATGGAACGACTCCATCAGCAAAGTTAAAAAAAGAAAAAAAAAGAAAGAAAAAGAAAGAAAAAAAGAAAGAGAGAAAAGCTTTTATGTCAGAGTTTTGGGGGTTTTTTGGGGGGGGGGGGTTGTTATTAAGAGTTTCTTCTTGTTAAGGCCTGCCCCTTGGGAATGGCTATTCCATAGCTATAGGAGCTGGAGTGGCATGGTGACTCTTTCCTTCAGTCCACTCTCTCTCCTCAGGTTATTGAGCAACTAACAACTGCCATAAATGAATGACTAAATAAAGATTTCTTCCCCCACAATTGAGGAATATCTCTGAAGCAATCCAAAGTTGGCCAAAATCTCCCTCCCACCCATTAACCTAGCCACCCCCTTCTTCCTCAGACATAAATTCTCAAAAAGCTCTCTCTCCTTCCCTTCAAGCCCACAGATGAGGCTGGCACAGGAATAGCCCTTAGAAAACTACATTTCCCAGTGGCTACTAGGTGCGCTGGAAGGGGGACCTCCTTCCTTTCACTCTCTGCATGGCTTACCATCATTTCCATAGCACTGCTTCTGACTGATCCAGGTCGATTTCTGTGGTTGCAGGGAAGGAGAATGGTCTCTCTCCAATGCCATAAGGCTCCAAGTAGTCCCGGAGATAGGTAGCTTCAGTTCATGGGTGGAAGGAAAGGTAATTCTTCTCCAGTTTGGATTAAAAACTCAGTCAGCTGGTTGGTCACTATGTGAACAGAGTGCTGGACTAGATGGACTCTTGGTCTGATCCAAATTGGCTCTTCTTGTGTTCTTACAACCCTTGAGATGTTTTAGTTTAGAAAAACGAAATAGAGCCATAGAAAATGCATAATAGAGGTATAGGAAATTCTGTGTTGTAAAGAGAAAGTGGAAAGTGGATAAAGGAGATGTTTCTCTCCCTTTCTCATAAACAAGGGTCATCTAGTGAAGCTGAATGGTGGGAGATTCAGGACCTCTTCACACAGTGCATAGTTGTTTTATGGAGTTCTCTACCACAAGATATGGTGATGGGAATTGGGCACCAACATAGAGGACTTGAAAAGGGAATTAGACAGATTCAAGGAGGATAAGGCTATGACTGGAAACTAGTCATGGTGGCTATATAGTTCCTCCAATATTGGGAGCAATATGTCTGGGGAACATGAGCTGGAGGATGCTATGGAGCATCTGGCTAACCCCTATGTGAACAGAGTGCTTGGATACCTTTGGTCTTGACCCAGCATGGCTCTCACAATAGTCTTACTGATTGTGCTGTAGCATGAGCTATCAAAGACGGGTATTAAGTATGTTCTCAGACACACTCTCCATTTACAATGGGTGATGGTGAGGCACAGCATTGTTTTGTGTCAACATCCTGGAACAGCCCCAGAATACTATGCAACATGCAGAACTTTTGTAGCAGGCACATATAGTTTCCTTGGCAAACACTATTTCAGATAAGTAAGCAACTTAAAAATTAAATATTATTATTATTGTATTCACCATTATTTTATTTATTCTTTAATACATTTCCATCCTGCCATTCAGGTTATTCACCCACCCAATCTAGTTTATAAACCAATTGGTAGAAAGAAAATATATAGTAAAAATACAAGTTATTAGAACAAGAAAAGACAGGAGAGGAATATTATATATATATATATATATATATATATATATATATATATATATGCCTCATTGAGTTGAATAGGGCTTACTTAAAGGATTACAGCCTAAGACATTTAAAATAGTAGTAAAAGCAGATAAAACATTCTTATAATAACAAAAGGCAAACTGGATTTATTTTCAAGATTTTAGAACTCTTTTAAAAGCCTGTAAAGAGATGACCATGCTTATCTCCATGAGGGGGCTATTCTGCTGAGAAGCATGATCAACACAGAGAAGACCCTGTCCTGGTACTTATCATCCTAGTAGCTCTCATTGGTGGATGAGAGAGCAGGACATTAGACATAGGCATGCACAAGGGATGTGCAAGGTGTGCCCAGGCACACCCTAATGTCTCAAGCAATAAGTGCTGATTGAGAGGGCCATTTAGTAGGGATTGAGAGGGGAATCCAGACACAGAAGGAACGGTCCTCTGGCTGTCCTCCAGCTGTTCCACCACCATGCTGAAGTACCGCTGTCTCCAGGAGAGCATTATTGCTCCTGGCATCAGGAATGAAACTACCAGTATCACCATAAAGCCTCAACAATGTTGGAGCTTGAGGAGCATCTCCTTAGTCGTCCCCCCCCACACACACACACTGCAACGATCCTCCCATGGTCTAGCAAGCCAAACTCAGAGTAGGGCATCAGTATCTACAGTGTTTAATAAATAAATGAATAAAAATAATGTCCTTTATGACTGAGTAGTCAATAAATGTTCATCTTTAAAATGAAATGTGTGGTGCATGCCTATGGCATTAAGTATTAAAGGTATAAAGAAATTACCTGGAGAATAATCAGATAGTATTTGTGCTAGCAGAGGCTGCCTGGAGAATATTTTCCATCAAATTCTTCAAAGATAAGGCAGAATCTGCCCTCCCCGCTATATATTCTTTTCTACCTCATCAGTTCCATTGCACAAGCAGCCCCCAACTCTCATGCAATGGCAGTTTAGCCTTCTGGGGCAACCTGAAACATGCAGAAATGCTCATTTCTGGGAGAAGGCAGGTTGGCAGAGCTCAAATAAGGGAGCTCCATCAACCTGCTTCCTTCCAGAAACAAGCATTTCCACTCCTTTTGGGGCTTCCTTGAGGAGGAGCCAAATCTCCCTTCCATACACAGTGGATCATGCTTGTGCAAAAGAATTGGCAGGACCCACTACTTAGGGAAGGGAATTGGTGGGGAGAAAGGCATCAGCAGCGGCGTATGCTGCCCCCTGGATTCTGCCAATTGTATTTTCAGACCCCCCCCCCCCAAAAAAAAATATCATTTCTGCTGCAAACCAAGACTTGCTATTCCTGGAACGCCATTGCCTCGCATAAATAACCCAATTAATATTCACAATATCATTATGATTGTGTTAAATATGCAGTTCTGTTCACTTGGGATTTCGTGAAACAAGAACACACTCACACCCAATTCCAATTATGCACTTAGATATGAACACCATCTATTGATAATTTTATTTCTATTTCCCACCCCACCTGAGTAGCTGCAGCGCCAATTATTTAACTATCTTCAATAAACAGGCTCCTTTTCAGAAAGCAATGGACTAAAGTAAACACCTATTATTTATTGAGCAGTTCAGCAATAAATACAGATAAAAGAAGACCTGGCCAATATTCATTTATGATTACAACTCAGCAATCAAAGTGGATGCCGTTCAGAAAGCGGTCCGCTTCACTCCCTGGCTCTGGGTCTTCCAGAAGAGGAGGCAGAGCTGGAAGCCGTATCTTTGAAGTGCAATCAAATGTGATTGAGTTTGAAAAGCAATTCCTTACCTGGAGGAGGTGAAAGTTCAGACGGTTTATCCATGCATCAGAGGAATGCTGCTTGCCCAGTGAAAAAGAGTTTGCCTACATAAG